>NC_135418.1:14375274-14693399 GCF_051991245.1 Festucalex cinctus | reverse complement strand
AAATTTCAGATAAATAAATAATACATTTTCATATAAATCTTACACTCTACAAGCTTACTGATTAGTATTTTCTAAATTTGAATGAAAAAAATCGCAACAATCGACTTATAAATTCGTATCGGGATTAATCGGTATCGAATCGAATCGTGACCTGTGAATCGTGATACGAATCGAATCGTCAGGTACTAGGCAATTCACACCCCTAGTATCTGCCCCTATTTCCTTAATTTTGGATGATTGGATGCTCCCTTATAATAAAAACAACCTTGTCCACTGATATTATCTCCATACTCAGAGGTCTGAAAAAGTCAGCTACTGTCCTCTTCTGCTATCATATGACTACTAGGCTTTTCATTTTGATTTGAGAGAACTACTTTGTGCAGTTAAAACAACCCATTTTAACATTTTTCAAGTTTTTTTTTTTTTTTTTTTTTTTACAAAAAACAAGACTGGAACATTTAAGGTGTATGCTATTGGTAATGAAAACATATTGGGATTGGCAAAAATCATGATCGGCATGTCAGAATTTTTAAACATTGGCGATCAGTCAGAAAACTGATCGGTGAACCCAGTGTGTGTTTGGTCTTAGATACAGTATTCACATATTCATTAAGGTGATTTATTTATTTATTTTTGGAAATTTAACAGGTAGTTCACATTCATATTGTCACTGTGTTGCTTGAGTAGGTCAAAAAGAGGCATAGGCCATAGAGAAGTGTTGGTTATAATCTACGGTAAATCATTTTTGGAATACTTCCCAACCACTTGGCTATCCATGTTTAACCCTCATTAGGCACATTTCCACACAGGACTGATGGGGGCATGTCAGGTCTCGCCTTGAATTTTGCTGTACCTGGATGACAAATGACTACCGGGTAATAGGAACTTGCATAACTCTTCAGAAAATCTTTCTGGGAACTGGACCACTACCAAAAATCAGTGTTCTTGGGATCCCTGTAATATAATGTGGTTAAGATCAAACTCAAGTTATTAAAATTTCACATGTAGTTCCAAACTGCCCTGCAGATGTTCCCAAAGTAGCGTGGCCAACACATTCTCACTCCTCTTTTATTTCTACAGCCTCATTGTCAGCTTCTTCTTTTGTGCTCATCTCAAAGGGTTAAGGAGGGAGAAGTGATGAGTAGCCTGCCAGTCTTGCAGTGTGTTGGGGCATTGTGCCACTGCATTGCATGTCAGCCACACTTTCTATTAGCCTCACCTAACAGTACATTTTTGAATTTCATAGACTATGTTGCAAAATAACTCGCTAGAATCTTTCCATTCTTATTCTAACAGGTCAGTGCACCTTCCCATAACATCCAACACCATGCTCCAGAAATATTCATTTCTCCTGCCTTAGTGGAAACATGTGCTCTAGGATCATAAAACATGTCCCCCTCCCTTTCCTTCCTTCCAAAGCTAGTTAAGAAAAAACACAGCACCATCTTGTTTAAAACCGTGGTGCCTGCTCAAGCCTAATTCTTTTGGCAGACTTTGGTTGCCGCGATTCTACAACAGCACAAGTCCCGGGGGGGCTTTTAAGTCCTCTATCCTTCCCTGACCCCCCACCGAGGAGAGGCATGCAGAGCAGAAGGCTCTGGGCATACGTACTCCAGGCCAGACAATGGTGGACTGGGAGGATTGGGTGGGGGTATGGATTTTTAGGTAAAGACCAGTAGGAGAAAGATGCCATGGATCTATAAGGAGGGTTAAGATAGAGGAGGTCAAAGGTTAGACTGATCCCTTGTTTGAGGGTGGAATTCAACCAAAGAGTTTTTATTGGGAGGGCCTTGAGCAGCCATGGGTGAGTGACTGAATTGCATTGTGGGGGTTGGGCATTTAGGTTGGTGTTACGATGAGGCACACATTAATGTCCTATTATGATGTCAGCTGTGGCCTCGGTTTCCATACTATGAGTCATTCAAATTCTATAGGCCGCCACCTACATATATAATAATAAAAGGCATTTAGCAGTAGTTAATAGGGTCTTAAAATGTTTCTTAGTACTTATATAAATTTGTGCCACCAAGTCTTTCCTATGCTATATTTTTCCATGGCAGACAAACGGTGACTGAGCATGTGACAAAGCAACCAGCGAGCGGTGGTGGAATGCGGCAGCGATTTGCCTCGTAGGGCCACTGCATTCCAAATGAAATGGGGTGTGTAACTTGTGACTAGTGTGATGTGCTGATGCGTAGCAGCTGGGAAGAGTTCCCTCCGTTCTCTCAGCACATCTTTTTCTCAAGGGTGCTTTCCCTCCTTGCATCACCAACATGTAAATTTATATTTTCCCTGGTTTCCATTGCATGTAAAGGAATGTGTCCTGCCTCTTCTGTGTAGCCCACTGTGACCTCACTTGGCTTCGTAAATAATGGACATGGTGCACCAGCAGCATGACTGTCTTTGACTTCCCTCGAACAGATGTTAGCTCAACTGAACTGAAAACTCACAAGCCACCACAAAATGTTTATTGGAGCAATGACAAGAGAGTGGTATTGTGTTTTGAACACACCCATTTGCTAGCAAGTCACAAACTTTTGTGCAAAGGTTTCTGCCCTAAACTAAAAATGTAAAGTAATGCTCATTCAAAACATTAAATGAAACGCACTGTGTTTTTGTATTCAAGAAGCACACCACATCCTGCCCTCGGCAATCAGTGCTTCAGTCAAAACTTGGCTGCAGTACAGGCACATTTTAACAAGTAGCCCATCTCCCAGTCTGCCTGTAGGTGCATCAACATAAAAGCCTTGAGCATTTTTAGATTTGCGGAAGGGCGGGAATGGGTAAATCCGAACAAAATGACGACGGAGAGCGGAGACTGCACCTCGGCCAGGCACAGCTGCGGAAAACACACAACAGAAGAGTGAGGGAGGGAACTTGGCAGAATCGGCACACTCGGAGAGTTTGAGCAACACGCCAATGATAATGTTGTGACGAGACGCACTTGTGTGGAAGGTGGGGTGGGGAAAATATAAGAATATGGGGAAAAGAGGGATGGCAAAGGAATCAGAAGCTGAGTCAAAGTTGGAACAGAAGCTTTCACAGCCCCACCATGCTGGCTTTACTTCATTTGTTTTATTTGGATGCCTGCAATTTTATCGTACCAGAAATTTGGTTTCACAGAAGGGGAGGAATTCATGTTGGTTAATGTTCTATTCTTCAGACTCAAGACTTAATTAATTAAATGTAATTTGAAAGTCCACTTGTCCAGGGATCATTTCCATCCTTGGATATGTCAGTCAATGTTGTGCCTTTATTTAAACATGCTTCCATCCATGTGATAAAACTGCACAATACAACAAGAACACAATCTGCTGGGGGTTTGGGGCCAGCATAATGATTAGGGCTTGGGTCTTTGCGGTGTTATCGCGTTATTTTCTGTCTCTATAGCGAAAACGCTGCAGTGAGTGTATACTGGTATGCATACAAGTCTGTGATTCTGGGGTGTATCCCAACAGAAATACAGAAATACACAAGCAGAAGAAAACAAACATGCGACGATGCAGCAAAGAACTGCACTTCTGGAGTGAGGCGGAGACTTACTTCTTTATTAGTGTGGCGAGTGACACAAATATAGTGTCTTTTATTGACCGTACAAAGTCAAAGCAGAAATGATGTCTATTTGCATAGTGACATCTGCGCGGCGTGGTTTCGATCAGCATGTTCCAGTTGATCACAGTGACCATTTCTATGGGAGTAACTGTTCGCTCATGCATGTAAACGGGTCAGAAATCAGAATTTTGACCTTAACCCGAATATTGACTGCATGTAAACGTAGTCAGCGTGAAGAGTTCCTTTTTACTGGGCTCCTTACCTCCTTCTCACTGAGCCTGTCTCTCCCCCCTCATGCTGTCACTCTGCTGTGGAGGATGTGATGAAAATGGCTGTTTAATCATGCAGAGAGGTCAACCAATCACAGGGCTCGGTTGAGTGATTTAAGGGCCTATTCAGAGCACATCTGGAGGAAAAGGAAAAGGGAAAATGACGTGGCTTGGGTTTTTGATTGCTGTATGACACAGGTCGCCTCTCATCCACTTAGCACCGGTTTCGTTTCACCAATAATGGTTTGCGATAGATTGATATTTAGACAGACAGATGGATGGACAGAGGGGGTTGAGAGCAGATTGACACCCAAAGTAGCAAAACGACTGCCTGGTTATCAGACGTGCACACATAGTGCCATTTGTGTAACCTTGTCAGCGGCGCTTATCCTGTTAACTTGGGCAGATTTCTTAACCACCACTTGAATACATCACAGTCTGCATATGCTGTCTGCAAGACAAGACCGTTTTTACCTGAATGTTAATGGTAGAGTATGACAGATGGTTGGGAGGAGCGGGCGTGGTTAGAGATTATGATTGTGTTCTAAGTCCTTTTCAACCCCCCAATATCCAGTTTATGATTTATCACACGGGTTGTCATTGACATCACCTCTGCCTCAAACGCACTGTGGCTATAACACAACACATTACAGGTTATTCGTCCCTAAATATATTAACAAAGCACCATATTAGCTAAGTCATTAATTTTCTTAGTTAACGTAGTAGCCTCCCTGTAGTAAAATGACTGGGCGTTAACATGTCAATCCTTGACTTGAACCGATCAATAACCTGTATCTCATGGTAAATTCGTTCACACCAACTGCTGTGACCTGTTTTAGTGTTTTTTTTTTATCATACAAATCCTTATTGATGATTAGTTTTCCAATTCAGATGTAAAAGTAGATCACTGGATTTATGGGTGTAGAAAAGAGTTTGAGATTACATCACTTTGAATAGTTGCAATATTCTGCAGCAGTAGTAATGCATTGTCCTCACTCTTTGCGCTTGTTTGACGGTCCGGATACAGCCATTGAGTTAGCATTAGTGGAGTACCACTCCAGGAGATGGCTGGCCTATTGCTCTGTCTCTCTTACTGTCCCACCTGCCCCCCCCCACTAAATTTCCCTGACCTTGCGTTGGCGTGCGCTGATGAGTGCTGAGTGGATACACTCGTGAGTGGTGTACGCGCACCCGTGTGAGAGCTGGAAAAACGTGGGCGCTCCATTTGTTGTGTAAATGCGAGCCGCTAATTGACTGCCAGGCACGCAGCCTCTCCTTCAGTGGCTGAACCCTGCCCTCCGCTGTGTCCCAGGGATCCTGCCAGGGGTATTCATGCCCCCCTTACACACAGACATATTCAAAGCACCCTCCAGTTCTCTGTGTTCCTCTTTTGGAGCAAGACTGGCACGGGGCCAACACGAGGATGGTGCACGGCACACTCATCTGCTCCCTCTGTCTGGCTGTTGAGCTTCTGTAATGAAAAGCTGCGCAGCTTTTACGCTTCATCACTCACTACTCTCTGACATTCTTTGATACAACATTTATCTCACAGGACACAATGGCTTCTTTTTGCAGTGCTGGTTTTATAATGGTCAGAAAGTTTCCTCGTCTTTCAGTCAAGCAGATGGTGAAACTGTAAAAAACTGCAAAGGCGTGGTGAAGTGTGTACCTGTAGCGGTTATCAGAATTAAGCTATAGTCTATTTAAGGTTCAGTCTTGTAGCTTGAGTAGCCATATCACTTACAGCATCTGCTCTGAGCTCTGATGGAACTATAGACCCAACTGTTCGTTGGCTAGAATCCCAGATATCTATGTATCCCAGATACATTCGTTCAGAGCTACAGGTACAATTTTTTGTTTATAGAGATATTAAATATCTTATGAACTCTGCATGTTGGCCATCCACGTGAACATGCAACTGTCCTGGCCGATCTACTTGGTACCTTTGGTTTATTTTGTAGGGTGTTAAACATAAACCTAGTTTCTATCAATGAAAAGTGACATTGAAAGGTCATCAAACAGCCATACAACCTTGAAAATGCACAAACATTAATCATGAATCAAAGCAAGGATCGGCCTAGTTTGCGCTTGCATGGAAAAACGCCTGGAAATACTGGTTGTTGTAAGTTTAGTCTAAGCTTAGACTAGTGATTCACATAGCTGGTTTTCTTGTGGTTGTCGTGGCCAATCACAATCAGCATGTGCGTAAATTAGTTGTGACTTGATACAGGAAGGACCAGTCCAATTGTGGCTGCTAGCAAGGCAAATTGTGTAAGAAACTCAGAGAAGACATAGTATTTATTTTTTTTTAAGAATGATGTTTAAGAATTTTTAGAATGAAATGATTCTAAGACTGCAATCAAAATTATAGCAGCCCAGAAAAGAACCTAACACACAGAGGATCAGACTTTCATTGTTCTCATTCTCCCTGCCTAGTCCATTGTTATGCAGAGGTAAACATTTGGGGACACAGAAAATAACAGACAAACAAAATGACACTCTCTATTTAGACTGCAAATGCAAAGGAGCAATTGTGTTTTGTATGCTTCCAACGTCACAGTAGACAGCAGTTTTAAAAATGACAGGAAGGTTGTTGTCAACTCTGCATTGTATTAATGCATAGATATCCATGGAGGCTATCATACAAATAACGTGGCGCCAGTGGTCCCTTTTCATTCTGAAATGAGAAAGGTTGGCAACAATCAGTTCTTTTTAAAATGTGTCCATAATAATGACATGAAATGCACGTTTTTTTGTGTTTTTTTTTGTTTTTTTGTTTTTTTTAATTAATAGTATGAACTTTAATCTGAAGGACAGTTGTGGCTGATAATAAGACACAGAGTCAAGAGCAAGGGTTTAACATCAAGTGTGCTACTTTGGTTCCAGCGACAACAATAGGATTAGCTGGCAGGCTAAATACGTGGGGCCCAGGCCAAGCCTCTTAAACTGTCACAAGGCACATTTAATATATTTCAATAGTCACCTGTGATTTCAATATGGCTTTCCCTCAGAGGGGTGAGAAAAAAACTTAGATTTTTTTTTTTTTTTTTTTTTTATAAACTAAAATAAATACATCTAATTTAAAAATGTCCGTGAATAAAGCCAGGCAAGTGTTCAGTTTCAGTTTATTTCGGTCAGCATAAGAAAATTGCAATCACAACATAATATAGACCTTCATAAAATAAAGAATAGCTGCTCAAAAAGGGCTTTGGCTGAATCACAACTTACAAATGCCGCACCCTCGTTCTTTCTCTTCAGTTCAGACAACAGAAATCTTCATACAAACAAGTTATTGCACGGATACTCTAAACTGAATAATATGAACATCATATGCAATCATACAATAACACTCTTTTTAATTGTACATAAATAAAAATAATTGCATTAATTTTCCATTGGCCTATAATAGTTTCCCTGACAGAGTGGCTATACAATAATTTAGTTTTAATCATCACCATCAATATTCTATAGCATTGACCATTAATATCACCTCACTTAATTCCCTTCAACATAGTAGCTACTTATCTTCTTGTACATTATTTGAAAGATGTTTATGCTCGGACATTTCTTCATCTCCTTGCTTAGACTGATCTATATGTTCATCCAAATAATTGATCCACAAAATTTTATGCCATCTGCATCGTGTTGTGAAGTTGTTCACCCCTCAGAAGATCCCTTTCACCGCTGCAGAACAGAATTTGTATGTTAATTGTGTTAGTTTTTTTTTTTTTTTTAACTTTCCGCGTGTATTATTGTTGCTCTTTGTTTAGAAACGATATTGAAGAATTCTTGACATCTAGAAATGATTGCTTTGTGTCTCCCGTGTAATTAACCTTGTGTGTGGTTCTCGCTTTGTTTTGTAGTTATTAGTGACCGTAATGAAGTTTTTTAGTTTCTCCCCCAAAACTCAGCAAAGGACAGAAAATGACAATAGAGTGTCTGAAGTGACTTGTAATCTTGGATATGTTTGACTTTGTTTATAACTGCAATGCTTCTTGAACCTTTGGACTGGTGATGCATGTTGAATGATTTCAAGCTAAGCTTAGCATGTGTTACCACTTGCTCCTATACGCAAGTATTGCGCCTAAGTCTAAGGATATATGAGGACGTGGTTTAGTTCTATCTTTATCTTGTGTTTATGTTTCACAGCTAGGCGCAACGACCCAGTGAGGCAGTTAATTCCCAGTGTTGCCCAACAAGTTGCAGGACTGTACTATCCAAGAGATAAACTTACAGTATTTGAAAAAGAGAGAGTTTTCTCAGGAGTATATTTTTTGGTGAGGCAGTGCTAATCAATTGTGCAACATTTAGCAAATTCCCCAAACTTCCTGTTTTGATCTTCACTCTAATCCCCATGTCTGTGTTGATTGCCAATAAATCTTATTGAATCACATTGGCTATGTGCAGTGTGAGGGAGGAAGGGGGGGGGGGGGGGGATGTCAAATATGGGTGAAGAAAAGAAAGTCACACAGACACAGAAAGAGCAAATTGCTCTTTCCCGCTGCCTGCTGCTAGAGCAGTGTTGCAGCCAGACGGACTGTGTTGACTCTGAGTCAGCAAGACTTGAACTGGGGGCCCGGTCTGTAGCTTCAGGGCTGTCAGTAACATGCGCACATACAGGCATGGTGTCAGACATGTTGCCCTATTCTCCTCAGCCCTGCAGCTCCGGCACTAACTATAGCTGCTCAGCCAACCACTCTTAATTAGTAGCTGCTGCTGCCCGCCGGCCCTACTCCGGCGCCACTGTGGTAAAGACCCGGCCCCGTGTCTGTGTGTGATGTGAGGCTTGTTTACGCTCTGTACCAGTGTCAATGTTGACAATCAATGCGTGGTTCAACTTCGATTTGTGGACGCCAGTTTTTTTTTTTCAACTGTAAATTGGAGTAGGTGGGAGAAATTATAGGATATCATCATCTTATAATGCCTCTGCCTCTCCTTGTGTTTGTAGGGTTAAACTCACTGAAATGTGAGTGAAATCTGTTTTCCCCCAGACTCCTGGGAGCACTTCTGTAACAGCCGTTCACAGTTTCCGTACATGGGTTTGGGATATTGTTTCACGCTTTTTTTATTGAGGTTTGTGTGTGTGTGTGTGTGTGTGTGCGCACGCATTTGGGTGTATTTGATGCTTGTACCTCAACAACCTCTAGAGTCATAATAAAGCACATTCTATACGTGAGCTGTTCCTGAGTGACGATTTTGTCCAAGCATAAGGCTGAAACATTTCTCCCAGAGGGCGCCATTTTTGTTCCAATACATAGTTGGAATAACTACCAACAGATGACCACAGCCGCTGGTCTGCCAAACAGAACTTAAGTAACTGTGCCACCAGACCACCACAGCCACCGATGTGATAATCACGACTTCAGTAACTTTGCCGACAGACCACCACAGCCACACAGTCTGCTGATCGCAACCATGTTATGAACCCACCAGAGTTAGAGAGACAAGGGGAGTTTCTTGACAAAGCTCAAATTAGGCCAGGAGCCACATGTAGCCGGAGAACAGACGTGATCGAACGGAAACAGCGGTGCATGCAAACACGTGTACACTGACTGCAATGGGCCACCACAGTGACCCATATTAGCCATTTCCTTTCACAATGAGACTTGGTCTAGGCCACATTGAGTCACAATTGCTGGATGAGGCTTTTCAGGATTTTACACCCATGACAACTGCTTCAAGAGTTTTTTTTGGTGATGGTTTTTAGCAGTTGTGGTTGCGCTGCATAATCTCTTGATCTCTTTTAGTCTGATTCTCATTTTCTTTTCCCTCCCTCCCCTTCCCTAATACATCTGCTTATAGAGGAGCTTGATTTTCAAGTGTGCCAATAAGGCAAGTTTCTATCTCTTCTGAATGGACAAGTTCACACTTCACTCTTTAAAACATTGATTCCACTTTGTGAGAATGACTGTCCACATTCAGAAATTCAACATCCATTGGTCAAGATGTCATTCAAGAATGACAGCAGTTTATAATTCAGTTTGGCGTCTGTTTGCATCGTATACTGTTCACTGTGTTCAGTAGTCAGTACTCTTTAGTCTTGAGGATAGGGAAATTGAATCATGTTCTCACTCGCACACACAGGTTGATTTGCATTTAAGATGCTAATATTGCCTTTTGGGTGAGCACAAATGTCTACAGTCTGCTGGTGCTTTGTTTCATCACACTTGTTCATTAAGCTTTAATAACTGAATTCTAGTGCCTCATACAAACACCAGTAACCAAAATGTATTATTATTTTTCTCTTATTGTAAAAGTCAAAGCATCTAGCGAACGAATGCAAATTTCTGTTTTGTGCAGTTCTTCCACAAAATTGGGCTTGCTTCAATATTAAAATAAAACCCTTTTGAGCTCAAGCTGGTTCATGCCACTGCTAGCTGGAAGAGATGAAAAGGGATGTTGGCCATTGTTGGTAGAAATGGAGTGCACGACTATGGCCGTGTTTTGTTGCCGGGGGAAGGAACCTTTCCCCCTTGACAAATCACATGATGTTTTAACAAGGCAGATCAGACCACGGAAGCCATTCTGGAAAACATCAAGGGAAGGGTCAAATGACCTGCAGAGGAAAGTGGATTGCACTGCTGCAATGGAGACTGGTTTAGCATTCAATTCCATTATCAAACAGCGGGTCTCAAATAAGAGGTCAATGTTCACTTCTATCAATGACATTTGAGTTTTTTGGTTTAATTGAATCTCTGTACAGCTGCTTCTATTATTTACAAAATGATTTACTTCAAGAAAAATGTACAAGTGAAGTCACACTAGGCGTCACAGCTATTGAATCAAAAGTGGTTTTCCCATTCAGATCATTTTTTTGTTACACCACATATATATAGACCCTGGGCCCCAACACATTTTTCATGTTGTCAGAGAGGATAACTGAAAGATTTTGGTGTTCTGATTGCCTGTGGAGTCTAAGGACTGGTGCATTATAACAGTTAGTTTGGCTGTCTTTTGTTGGCAAGTATCTAATACATCCTGGTGGCTAGATGAAAATGGAGAGAGGGAATGCAAGTTGCACGCACACGTTAAGTAATCTAACCAGGGGAAATAAAATTTGAGCGCAATGAAAGCCATGGGGAGAGGAGTATTTTGACTTCCAATGATTGCGTGTCCCAATTAGGCTGTTTATTTTATGCAGAGCAATATTCAGACTGGAGATCAAATTTCTCACTTTTATCACCTCAGTCTGAATTATTATATGGGCCTCTGGAGAAGCGTTTCTCTTTATGAGTTCTGTCGTCAGAAAGTGAACTGCCTGGTGCAAGTCAAGTTTGTGGTTAACCCAAAAGCCATCGTTAGTGGCTTTTAGCCATAGCATGTCTGAGCTCAGTGTCATTTCCATCTTTCTCCTCCTCCATGTTTTTTTCTGGAATTCCTCTCACTAACTCCTCTCACTCTCATTTTCCTCAGCTCCTACCAGTCTCTCCTTATCTCCCTTCCACTGTGCTCACATTACTTCTACCTACATGTCTCCACATGTCTCCATCTGTTTTTCTTTATGCATTCTTTTTCAATCCTACACAATGTTGTATGTACAAAGTGGTAGCTCTGAGGTTCCACTGGGACAAAGATAGCGACAAGCTCTCTGAACACAGTTTTGGTTTACTCATATTGGCCTGATTTTCGGTATTCTTTTCACTCCAGTGTCACTCCAGTTTGACCTGGGAAACCATTGACCAAAAAATATTGACCTAATGAGCCCGTGTTTGCTGTATGGTTTGTCTTCAAATCCATCTTACCCCACCCTGTCTGTGTATCACAATGGTGGTGATGTTACTCGTCTTTCTGGACTGACCAGTAGGCCTGCTCCCTTTCTTTTGGGATTTGCTCCAAGAACAGGCAGGCACATCTCAAACGATTGTGCTTTCTCGCTTCAGCTTCTTTGGCGTTTTCTGAGTTGATAGTTTCCTAATCTGCTGTCAGGTTGTAAATGCATAATTGGGCCTTTTGCATTTACAACCTAAGAACTGTCTACACCATGGACAAATTCTACAAAAGTACTTCTAGTAGTCGGAAGTTGAAGTGGTGTAGCTACAGTATGTGACAGACACTCAGTTTCCTACTTGCTGCTAAGGGAAAACCAAAACATGCACAGACTGTTCTCCTCTTATCTCTCTTCATTCCACCCCGTTCTGCCTGACTGGCTATCTGAAAAGGTATCGTTGACTCTTCTCATCTTTCTCCCGCTTTCATTTTCCATTATTTTGCCTTTAATTTGCATCATTTTCCCTCTTGCCTGCTCTCTATTATACTTATAATGGTATTATAATGGTTTCTAGGGGTGTTCCAAAAAAATCGATTCATAAAAGAATCGAGATTCCCATTTATTAATCGAATCGAATTGATATTAATATCCAAAATTTGATTTTTTTTTAATTAGAAATGAAGAAGAAGGGGAAAGGCAGTTGTAGCCCACATGCTATTTCTGTGGAAAAAGGCACATACAATACAAAATTAATAAAGGTTTAAAGCATCCATCCATCCATCCATCCATTTTCTTGACCGCTTATTCCTCACAAGGGTCGCGGGGGGTGCTGGCGCCTATCTCAGCTGGCTCTGGGCAGTAGGCGGGGGACACCCTGGACTGGTTGCCAACCAATCGCAGATGTTTAAAGCAAAAAAAAAAAAAAAAGACACTTTAATGTCTCTATTTGTCATTTTGTCTTGCAAAGCAGACTGGAGTACATCATGACAATGTTGTGCATATCTGTAAATTGAAGCAGAAATCATTTGTCAATCAAATAATTTTGAATTGAAAATCGATTCTGAATCGAATCGTAGGCCCAAAAATCATTATTGAATCGAATTGTGAGACCGTCAAAGATTCCCAGCCCTAATAGTTTCTGTCCCTTTGAATATACGTAATAAAAACAGACATCACTAGTGATTGTATATGAGTGGCTATGAGTCATAGCAAGGCGTGGACATAGTCATTATGTGAAATGTGTTGGACAACTATTAATCGCTGGATACAGCATAAAAGGCAATGAGTTTCAACTAAAGTGTGGTCCAAGGGCAAGTTGACCGTGCAACTGCAACTGATAATTTTTGGCTCGTCTCACAATTGAGCACACATTTTTTTTTAAATGCCTTTCTCCTTGAAAATGAGCCATCCACCTTCCTGTATTGCCCTCATTGTAAATACTCATACTTGCATTTAGTTACCTGACTTTGGTATTACCAAAGAAGATGTCATCATACAGCCTTCTTTTTTTTCATAGTTCTGTTGCAATTGGAATAATTATAATGGTTTCTTCTTATCGTCACTGCTTTATTTACGTTTGTTTGATATCTTAATTTACAACGTAATGTTCACAAACTAAACCTGTCATAACACGTTCTCCGCCCTTTACCACCTATCCAACCAGTTTGGAAAGCTTATAGACCACAGCATTATAGGATGTATGAATAGGTTTTAGAAAATGAAACGGTTTGTGGTTGACCTTAATCGTGGCTAGCATTCTTCAATGTTGATATAAGTAATCAGCTGCCATGTAGATACATACTTGAAAGGAAGCAACTATTCACCGCCATTCACACTACCGGTTTGTGTTTGCATGCAGCTTCCGCACTGGTTATATCCCTTTGCTTTTGACCATACAATGTATAGCTAATGTCTGTGGGTAGGCCAACTATAAGAGGTTTGACTTATTTGGGGATAAAGAACTCGACTGTGCAGATAATTGAACAAATTCATTGCGATTTTCAATGGCAAATAACCTGTGCCCAGCATCTCACTATGTGCTTTTAGTTGTCGTTGCGTTTCTGGCAGCTCGTGTGGGTTATTAATTCATTGAGACTGGGAAAGTCTGTGGCCATTTGTACTGGTTCAGTTTTGGTTATTTAGCTGGACTTTTGTCTATCACACTACTATGAATCATATCAGGCTCAATGCGGCCTTGACCTACATTTTACCCACCTTCTTCACACACTGACACAGATGCACACATTCACGCAGACAGAGGATTTTTGACGCGGAAAGACCCAGTCGAGAGATTAAAGCGTAAACCACTAATCTGTCGATGCATGTATGGTTTTGTGTGGCGACTAAACGTGGGCTGGATTTATGTTGTGTATGCAGAATCGGCACAAATGGTTGTTAAAGAAATTTCCACATAATTTTGTCTTTTCATTATGCATTGTAATAGGTGGGAAAGAGCTCTCATGTCCTTTCACACCAAATACATCCAAGACCAGCAAAATGGTTCAAAATAGCTTACTATGGGCTCAAGTCCAGCTCCTGATTGATTCAATGTCCTATAAGATTCCTGTCCAGACACAATACACATATGTTTTGCTTTGGTTTCTTTAGGACTATTATTCTTCTATCAGGAGGAGAACACGATGGAGGTAATGCAGAGAAATGTGTGTGGCACGCTTGGAAGAGGATATATGAGGATAAGAGAATTCAATGAAGTGAGGGCCAGAGGGGATAGAAGTCCATATAAAGATGGAGATGAAAACATTCTGTCTCCTTGCCATGTGTTATTGTAACCACAACAGCTCTATGCCTTGGAGATATTGAACTCTGTGTTCACCAGCCAATTCAGGCATGGTCTATCCAAACAAGCGTCTGGGAAAAGATATATATATATATTTTTTTGCAAACTGTTATAATTAATGTGAAATGTTATGAATTTTGACACATACACGCACATGAAAACGCACGGATACACTTACATGGATATCTTTCACATCTCGATGTGCACTGTAGATCTGTTGGAGGTGAAAAATTCCACATCGAGGTGTGTCTGCAACACATTCCCTCTGCATTCCTGTTTGGGGCTGACTTGGGGTCAGCGGTCATATTAACAAAGCTGACATAGGAGTGTTACCAAAGTGTGAAATGCGTGTGTGTAGCTGACTTTGTCCTACACCTTGCACGTGCTTGCAGCAAGGAGACTCATGTGCACTGTTTAGACCCACGTCTAACTGCCAATGCAGCTAGTTTTGTCTATCATGATATGTCAAGTAGGGCGTTTATTCAGCATTTCAATACATCACAACATGCTGAAACAGAAGCGTGTGTTTCGAGGAATGAAGGCAAGGAATTTATGTGATGTAGTGCCCACAGTCGGACTATGGTCTTTAGGTGGCCGATGTCACTTGTCACATGCACACAAACAAGAAGCAATTGTCCACACACATTTTGCTACTTCAGCCACTGTGCACATATACATCGCTTCACTTCTTCCCTAGAGACGGTCAGTAGGTTAAAGTGGGACAGTTGGGATTCTACATAATTACACAATCGACAAATCAGTTCTGTAACTTAGCTGATTCTTCTGGCTGAAAATGATTTCTTACAAGAAGTTACAAAAATACACTGATTGCTGATCATCACACCACATTTGGATATATGAATATTTGCAGCCTGAGCCCATTTGCCCAAAAAGTCAAGTTTCTGTATATGGATATACTGTATGTTGGCACAATAACCTCCAATACTTATTAGGCAAGCTTCTCGTCTCATATAAAGCGAGAAAGGATATGATACATGATCCCACAAAAATTCAATACTGCCTGTTAGGGGTGTTAAAAAAAATCGATTCGGCGATATATCGCGATACTACATCGCGCGATTCTCGAATCGATTCAATAATCGGCAGAATCGATTTTTTTTTTTTTCGAAATTTTTTTTTTTTTTTTTTTTTCGAAATTTTTTTTTTTTTTTTTTTAGGATTCACACCTTGAGCATGGAAGAATGTTATATGAACGGCACATTAAGCCTTAATATTTTTATTTTAATGCTGTTCAAATGTGAAACAGATTGCAAACTGTTTGTGTACAGTGGCTCACGGTTATAAGCCTCAAGTTTTAGATAAATATATTCATACAAATCTTACAGTGTACATGTACAAATTTACTGATAGTATTTTCTAAATTTGAATGGAAAAAAATCGCAACAATCGACTTATAAATTCGTATCGGGATTAATCGGTATCGAATCGTGACCATTCGTATCGGGATTAATCGGTATCGAATCGAATCGTGACCTGTGAATCGTGATACGAATCGAATCGTCAGGTACTAGGCAATTCACACCCCTACTGCCTGTTTTATACCTCCACCAAACTATAACTCACTAGCTGGATCACTAGAATACAACACAAGGAGAGTTGATTTTGCTACCTGAGATATTTACCTCATGTTTCCCATAGATGCCAAGGATTCACTTAAAGTTTTGTTTGTTTGTTTAATGGATTTGGGTTTTTAAACTACACTGATTTTGTTTTGTTTTGTTTTATAATCTAAAACTACAAAGATGTATTGTTTCATCATTAATACTGGTGATATAACTTCATTTTATTTACACTTGTATGGCCCCTTAAATGTTAAAATGGTGTTTAAAACATTGCCATTTCTTTCAAAATACATTACACACGTTTGAAGATAACTGCTGAAAATATATTAGGAAGGAGGATTGTTTAAGTACTCAATTGCAGGGATATAGAATTTATTGTACAATAGATTATTTATTTATTTTTATTTTTACTTTTATTTTTATTTTTATTTTTATTTTTATTTTTATTTTTATTTTTATTTTTATTTTTATTTTTATTTTTATTTTTTACAGAGCTTGGGCATGAGTCTGCACTTCCCCCAAACTATACATGAACTTGCGAGATAGAATTACAGTACTTGGCAAATTTCTACTGCATCAACATGCAGTTAGCTACTGTAGCTAGCTAGCTATGCTTACACACTGAAAATGCATCTTCCCTGGTTGCCACAGTTTACAGAAAAGTTTGGTGTTATTTCAATGCACAAGTGTTTTATGTTGTGTTATTCAGGATAAAATAAAATGTTGGAAGACAAATCATTGTGGGCATATTACTAGTATGAAATATGTAGTCAAAAGTCCCTCATATAATGTGAGGCACTTGCTGAATAATATGTGCTACTGTCTTTGATAAATGGTTAACGTCCGTTTAAGTGTGTCTGTCATGTGGACCCACACACCGAAAAACATGAAGCGAGCGCCGATGCCGTAGATGAGCCTGTTGCCTGTCTGATGGCAAAGGGAGCTGCGTTTAGCTGGCAAGCTATGTACTTTTTATATACTTTTTTTTTAAGCATTCTAATATGGCGGGGTTGCTAACAGTTGCTAACAGTCTTCTGTGTTATGTCAAATTTACAGCGCTCATTTTCACTTTACAGTGAATTTAAAGTTTTCTAAAGCAGATAAATTTGTTTTTCCATGATTTCCTTTGCTAATATTTTTGGGGGAAATACAGATTGTTTTTAAAACTTTTTACTGTTCCACTCTACAGTATTGAAAAGAGACTTAAGAAACACTATCCTTTTGCAATTATTAATACACATGATGCAGTTGTTCATCTTGGATCAAAGTGGAAAAATTGCACAATGACAGATGGGCTTGGATGATTTTTGATAGTATTCCAGTGATCCTTTGCAATTATGTTGACATTCTCTGATAATCCCTTGCAGTCAGTGTAATGGCTTTGTCGCTGTTTTTAGATATTAGTTTATTGCGTGAGCACTCTTTCTTTGAAAATGACTTCTTTATAGGCCATATGTTGCACTGATCCAAATTTCACAAATGTAGGCAAGTTTGTCAATGGTAGGGTTTGAATGAGACCTGTTAAAAAGAAAAAAAAGAGCAACCCATTTCAACAACAACTCTTTACTTATTTATTTATTTTTTTATGCGATTGTTTGTCTGTCTAGGGATTGCTCTCCCTCTGTCGTCCAACCATCAGTGTCTTGGGGGATGGTAATCCATTCTTTCCATATGCAGATAGTGACTGCTAGATTAGGCAGACCCTGGGAGAGGATTATGGCTTCAGGACCCCTACTCTCTTACATCCTCTTTAACCATGCAACCCCCAACCACCATCGTCACACCTCCATCCCTGCTTCTTGCAGTCTTCTCTTACCGTTCTATCGTCGACTCTCCTCCCTCTCTTTTCCTGGGTAAATCTCCATTCTCTGGTCTGTGTTGGTTGCTAAATGAAGAGGTGGAGAGCGGATTAAAATAGAAAACCGTATAATTTTTTGTGCTTTAGATCCATACGTGTATTTAACATGTTGATAGAAGGTATCGATGCAGACACATTCAAATACACATATATGCGCACGCACACAGACAGTGTGATGGTGTGCATGGGTTGGAGTGTGTCCAATGGTGAATGCTTGTCTTTTAAGCCATATTTCTCGCAGTCGCCTCTCCAAATATACTATGGTAGGGATGCATAATTGACTTATGCATGAGATGTGTGTGTGTGTTAAGAATTTGCATTCATTTTAAGAGACTTTTTTTATTTTTTTATTAACTATTTACAGTAAATGTGTATTCAGGCACATCTATGAGTGTTTTTTTGTTTGTTTGTTTGGTTTACTACATTGTAATTTATTCAGTGTATATACAGTGTAGTCGATTTTATGCCAATACCCAAGATCGGGTCCTGACCAGTTTAATCTCGAAACAGATTTTATGGACAACAGAACGTTTGAGAAACCCTAAAAGCCTCTATACACCAGTCAGATGTCGGCCAAATGTGACTAACGCCTACGGCCTGTAGCGTCATTCTGACCGCCGGCATTTCACGGAGGAAAAATTACATAATCACACACCACAACAAATGGACACTGACGCCAACTATTACTGTAAGTACCTTCTGTGCATGCGTGAGACGCATTACCCCTCCACATCATTGGCGGCAGTAGTCACTATTCCTCATTGTTAGAAAAAGGTAACCGGAAAACTCTTTACGGGGGTGTGATATAAAAACGTAAGCGATGCATATTGCTATCTTTTTCACTCAGGCCCAATGTACTCTCAAGTGATGCACACCCTCAGGCACTTTACAGAGTATTGTGTAATATACAGTGAATGTAAATCCTACCTGATATATTCAGTTGCATCTCCATCTTTGTCATACTTTGGCCTTCATCACTAGACAGACATACCCTCATACCTCCATCTTCTTGTCCAGACAGACATTATAATTGCGTCCAAATGCAAAAGGTGACAATGTGAGAACATGGGCACAATTATCTGTCCACATTCGTCACTTCCTGTTCTAGCACCATATGCGGATTTGCTAGCTCAAAGCCAATCAGAGTGATCAAAAATCACGACTGTCCGACCACTGATTCAAGATGCTGAATCTGCCGAAAACGGCCTCCAGATGCTCCCCAACTGCTACGACGTTACGACGATGATTTTATACCTTAATCATACGCCGCTTACTGACACCCAGATACTTCCCGACATCCGACGTAGCATTGGTGTTTGAGACCTTTACTCAGACAAATACTGTATCTACTGTATTTCTGGGTCATACTGCTTCCATTGTAGTTGGCAAGTTTACTTACTTCATCTTTGGCAGTTAATGTTCTGCTATACTAGACGTGGTCCACATGCCCTTCCACTTCCTTCCTCCTCATCCCTCCAGCGCAACCTTCTGCTCCTCTTTCTCCCCTCCAGTTGTGAATGCTGTAATTGATATGCCACTGGCAATAAATCAGCACCGCACAAGGGTGAGCAACGACCATTATCTGAGCGGACAGGTTTGAGGAAACGGGAAAGAGGGGGCGATGACCCCCCACTCTACTCACAAGAGGCACTGGAGCCTCATCAACTTGACCTAAAACACCTCCATCGCCTCCTTGCGGGATTCACACTACTGTCAAGCCAAACAAAATTATCTAAGGTCAAGGAAATGACCCTTCAAGCTTTTCCTTGTTTTCCTCACCTCACTTTGCATCCCTCATTACTATTCCCAGTCTGTAGTGACGTACTGAGATTCTCTGTCAATGTAAAGGGCATCCTGATCTCAAATCCAATCAACTTGACCCTTTAGTGCCGGTTCACTCTGTTTTTCCCTGATGTGATAACATCCTCAGTTCCTTTGACACTGTGGCTGCACATTCCTAAGTTGCGTTGCTGCTTTGAAATGATTGACATGTTGTTCCCTAGATGGTGCCAGATGTGGCTCGCAGTCTGCGCTATTGCTCTCCCCTCTGTTTCACTTTAAATAAAGAGGTGACAGAAATTGAGAGAAAGCCAAAAGGCTAGTCGTCACAAAAATGTTATATTTATTTGAATTTGGTCTCCTCCTTGTTCACTCATTCTTCTAGCCTTAATTTTAAAATAATGTGGCAGCTGTCCTTCGTACACCACCACATTACAAATTGCCATCTGTAGTCATTTGAAAGCTCTTTGTTGTAGCTTGTTCATTTTAGTAATGCGGTGGTTTATTTCCAAGTGGAGACAGTGTGTGTGTGCCAGGTTGTTGAATATTTGGTAACTTCATTCAGAACCTTGCATTCAAGTGCCTCATCCTTGGTCTCTTGCTCAAGTGCATGTGAAGCGCTAATTAAAATGCAGGAGTTGCCTTTTGTTTGGCTCCTGCTGGCCCTCAGTAATAAAACACCCACTCTTTTTTTTCCTCAAGTCTTTTTGTGTATCACCTGCCCCCATTTTAGTACCTTGAGTTTTTCTTGTCTTTATTATTTTGAGAAAAAGGAAAGTTCCAGTATGTTTTAATGGTCTATTATACATTTGGTTGTGCTTGGCCGTATGCAAATTTGGTGACAGCGTAGTTGCTTGAACCTGACTGTCTCAGCTCAGCATTGGTTTGCCAAAAAAAGACCTATACTTTTCCCCACATCACGTTCACTGTTTTAAAGGGATTACATCATGGTATTTTAAGTCCGTCCACAGTTAACAGTAGGCATATAATGATTCAATCTTACTTTTGACGCCATGGCGCTGTATTTTATTTTATTTTTTTAAATGAAATGTTAAGTGCTTTGCTGGTTATTTTTCTAATGCGGAAGTAAAACGCCCGATTCAGTAAAACCCCGCCTTTCCCCGTGTGATTGCCGCTTTCCCGGCGAGCCAACTCTAGTCTGCTGTTGGAGCTCTGCGTTTGAGCACTCCTCTGAATGGCAAGCCATAAATTCTTCAATAAACATTTGAAACAAAACGGCTCATTGCCACAAGAAATTGTGGAGAAAGAGGGGAGGAGAGGAAAGAGCGGAAAGAAGAAGGAGAAAAAAACATTAGCGGGTGGCGAACTGGGTACCCACTGCTTACAGGGCAAGTGCTCTAACCACTACACTATTTGTTCATTTAGGTTCAGCAGCAGAAAAGTTTTACTCATAGTTAAGTTTACACAAGTGTCAGCCAAAAATCGGATTTTAAGACTGCCAATTGTCATTGCACTTTGGCATTGTAAATGTGAAGGATAATTGATTGCTGTAAATTCATTTGGACATAATGTTTACTGATAAAGTCTATTTTTGTCACTATCCCATGGAGGTCTCAGAGAAAGTGGGCGTGCATTTAGTCCTCAGAGGTGGTGCGGGGGTGGGTCCGCACCTAATGACGTCACAAAGTGACAACAGCTCATTTTCTCAGCTGGGGCTAGTGCTTGGCGAGCAAAATGACCTAGAATTTCTCAGAGCGGTGAATGGAGGAGGTGATGTTTTTGGTGAGGAATTAGCATTTTAAAAAGGCTAAAAGCTCTAAAAAGTGGATTTTTCACATTGTTGTCCCTTTAACTTATTGAATGTAACTCATTGAATTCAAAGTGAAATTATCTTTAGCATCTTTTCTCATCTTCATTATGCAGGTACATATGTATTCTGTTTCAGTGCTCTATACAGTCATCAAACCTGCTAGGATTGACTCAATGGATAAATGTCATTCCTCATTTTGACTGGACAACTCACTGTTGTCTTGGTAATAGTACCTGGAGCTTGTAAATCTTTTGATCCACGTAGGATAAGAAAGATTTGAAAACCATAATCATTAATTCCATTCAATGATTGCACCCACCTTTTGCCGAGTGCAAAATACACGGGATGACAGTGATTGTCTGTACTCACCCTGACCAATGTAAACGGCTTCATTCAGTGCTCAGTCTTTAATGTAGTTTTTGTTTTGCATCATTGGGCACTTGGTGGGCGTTGTCATCAACGAAAAGTGAAGATTAATGAAATAGCCTAGCTCTGTTGAAAATGCGCATTCATTCGTTTGAGCTTGGTTAGCTGACAATCTGACCTTCTTCTTGATTGATTGATAGATGGATAGCCTTGCTCCTGACTGTTCCACCACACTTTGAGCAGCAGGCAGAAACCCGGGATTCCATTTGATTATTCCCTGCCATGGCTTTTCCCTTCCCCCTCATATTACCTTCCTGGGGTCCAAAATGATTCTCATCTTTTCTGATTTGAAGTGGTCATAAAACACTGTTTGTGTAGACACTTTGATTGTCGAGGTGAAATTGAAGCAAGGCTTCCCTAGGACTGTGGCGTTCGGTTTAGCATAATCAGCATTTACAGCAGATTTCTACTCTGTGGGACCACAATTGGCAGCACTCGCGCCACCAACTCTAAATATCGTAGTTAGAAGGTGTCTATTATGTTATTTGTGATGCTGCACCAGTTTAGGGACCTCTGTATGGATAAATGTGTATGAAATAGAAACGCCTCCTGTTAAGTTTCAGCCATGTAGTGTCAGCACCAATATACAGTATATGTTGATGTAGCTATTAATAATGGGGCTATACATATGGAACGTTTGGAAGTTGATATATTGCTTGATGTGTTGCAAATAATCCAGAAGGATCAATCACAATGGTAAAGTTTTTGATAATTACAGTTTGTGTTACTGAATAGTGTGTTGACACCATTCGTACTGTGACAGGAGCCCTGGCTATGAATTGTTTTCCGATGTAGCAATGCCCACTGGCACGTGATCAAACATTTGCCTCCTCTGATTGAAGTTATAAAATATTACTGATTTTAATGTTGTGTCCATTACTCATTCCAGCAAGTCTTATATTATATGTACAGATCCTTCAATAATTGGCTCATGCCTCCCCTGCTATCTTCCCTCATAATTAAATGCCAACACACATTTGCCTTCCAGACTTGATTTGATATCATTAATTCATCACGGTGGCAAATGTCAGCTTTTTTTCCCCCTCCTCATTTTGTCTGTTTAATTTGTGAGCCTTTAAGGCCCCTCTATGCTTGATGCATAATCAATAGGAAATGTTCCTCAGTCACTAACAGTGTTTTTTTTTTCCCTGCCTTCTAGGGCTCACACCACGTTCCTCTGTGGATGATGTTCCTGATGATGGCGTGCAACGTCGTGAACAGGACAGTGGATCAATAGTGTTTGTTTCCCACTTCATTTTCCACTGTCTTCTTTACGTAGTACTTATTTGTATCTTGACAGTAGACCAAAGACTAAAAATCCTGACTTGGAATTCAAGTACCAGAGGTTGCACTCCTCCTCCTCCTCTCTTTCTCCTTCCCCTCCCCAACAAGCTTCTCCACGGGACAGACCAAACATGTGCTCAAAAGCTCGATCAACAGTTTCCCCTGTTCTTGGGAACCTGTTTCCTGTGTTTGGGCTTTTACTTATAATGACCTCATCCTTCTGTGGAGGCCAGCCGCCAACTTTCAAACGATTCGCACCTGCGGAGTGGGGGCTTACACATTTGGCCATTCACAACAAAACTGGAGAAGTCTATGTGGGAGCTGTCAACTGGATTTTCAAGCTGTCTAGCAATCTAACTAAGCTGCGTAGTCACATGACTGGACCAGTGGTGGACAACGAAAAGTGTTACCCTCCACCCAGTGTCCAGTCATGCCCTCATGACCTGGCTCAGACACCCAACGTGAACAAGCTTCTACTCATTGACTATGCCCAGAATCGCCTCATTGCTTGCGGTAGCACTTCACAGGGAATCTGCCAATTTCTACGTCTGGATGACCTCTTCAAACTGGGTGAGCCTCACCATCGCAAAGAACACTACCTGTCCAGTGTGGCTGAGTCGGGGACCATGTCAGGAGTCATTATAAGCTCCGCTCACAGTCCAACAAGCAAGCTGTTCATTGGAACCCCTATTGATGGCAAGTCGGAGTACTTCCCAACCCTCTCCAGCCGAAAGCTGATGGAGAACGAAGAAAATGCGGACATGTTCAGCTTTGTGTATCAAGATGAGTTTGTCTCCTCTCAGCTCAAGATTCCATCTGATACTTTGTCCAAGTTCCCTGCTTTTGACATATACTATGTTTACAGCTTTAGCAGTGAACAGTTTGTGTATTACCTTACAATGCAGCTGGATACTCAGCTCACTTCTCCTGATGCCAGCGGCGAGCAATTCTTCACTTCCAAAATCGTACGCCTATGCGTTGATGACCCCAAATTTTACTCCTACGTTGAGTTCCCCATTGGCTGCACTAAAGACGGTGTCGAGTACCGCCTGGTTCAGGATGCTTATTTGGCTCGACCAGGCCGCCAACTAGCAAATTCTCTGGGGATCTCTGAGAATGAAGACATCCTCTTCACAGTCTTCTCTCAGGGTCAGAAGAATCGTGCCAAACCACCCAAAGAGTCAGCGTTGTGCCTATTCACCCTGAGGAGAATAAAGGAGAAAATCAAGGAAAGGATTCAGTCTTGTTACAAGGGAGATGGGAAGCTCTCCTTACCATGGCTTCTCAACAAGGAACTGGCGTGCATCAACTCTGTAAGTGATTTCAAATATTCTTTGTTTTGTCATTCATAAAACTGCTCAAATAGGAAAATGGATGCTTACATGTACATTGATTCCTTTCATATTCTAATGAAAGGAATAATACGTTACATTGGTTAATAATGTGTTTAACATCCAAACGAGTGAACTGACCAATAGTATAAATATTTGAATAGTAGACAATTGATAAGTTTCTCTTTGTCAAACGCCCATTTTGGTTCTCAATCCATCCAATACTTTTGACAACCATTCTATCAACCACCACCAACATGCTCACTTTCACTAAATTTTAATTAAAATACAGATTGAAAGCTTTTTCTTTAAAGGCAGATGTCCTTCATTTCTACCAGAAGGCCTCTTTGCTCACACATGCATTGTTGTCTTAGAGATAGATGCTGTGTCGTAACCCTTCTCTTTATGATTGTTCATTTGCGTGAGTTCAGGCGTGTTTTGTGCGGTAGTGTAAATGATGTGAAGGACCCTAGCCAAGGCCTATTCACCCTCCATTCTCCCTCTTCATCATCACACTCTCTGTAAAGAAACTATCTTTCCAGTTCGGTGGTTGTCTCATTCTTTTTGGGTGGACTTTTTTTTCCTGGCCTACCACACAGACAATAGCTCTGATTCAGAAAACAGGATCTCATTTATTTCAGTTGGAACCTTGCCCTTTTGCAAAAGAAACATAGTGTGTCTGTGTACAAAAGTGTAGAGGCTAAAATGTGACATACAGTTGTTTAGTGTAAGGTTTATTTTTAAAGTTGAATATAAGCACACGTGACTATTTAGACGCTCAATTCTTGCGCCTAGTAATTTCTTTAAAGATAAAAAAATGTTGTCTGCTGTACTGAAGGCCTGGCTGTCTTGTTTCATGAGGCTGATTACTCTGACCTCATATTTTATTCATGTGGGTCCAGTGAGTTTTGTTCATACAAAACATCAGAATCAGGTGATTTTAAAAAAGAGATTTGTTGACCCTCGTCTTAGTGCTTAAGCTTTCATGTTAAATGATAAGCACATTAAATTCTTTTCTGTTTTAATCCATCTAATCTTCTGTAATCAAGGTATTTTACATTATTGTGAGCTAGAAATGCTTTGTTATATTCTAACATCTGCTCCCCATCCACTTTGCCTCTCAAAATGTTTTTGGTCATAGTTTGGGTATATGTTCTCATGAGCTATCATAATCCTACAGATAATTAATATTCTATTCAAGATGGCTGCAATGATGATGTAAGACGAGCACAATGGCTTAACCAGATGACAGCAGTGAGGCCTGAGGGTCAGCCTCAGGTTAATGATGCCTGCTCCATTGCCCTCGAGCAGTGGCCTCATGACAGCTACCCACTACTGACTGGTGACCATAACCACAGTCAGTGGACCGAAGGACCTTAAATCTGACCTCACATAAATGGCAGATACATTTTTTCTGTGTGAGCGGGAGCTAATGTTAGTCAAAATGACTAGTTAAAAGTTAATTTTACTTCCTGTTGCTAAGCTATGATAACCACTCACACAGTGAAGTCAATTGCATCTGTAGATCGATTATTACTCGCATCCAGGGTCTTTCTTTGATTTAATTGTTGTCCTCCAAAATCTATAGAAATGTGTGTGAGAAGCAGGGATGAGCCAAAGAATCACTTCATCGATTAATTGATCATTCCCATTGATTGTTTGGAATTGTTGATTAATCACATTCAAGCAACTGAAGCAAAATAGTGTATTTCTTGAATCAGCATCTATTCGTGCATCAAATTTGGATCAAATGAATCACTCGCTAGCAGTTTCCAGGTTAATAGTAAAAGACAAGCTGTGAAGCATTTTTCCACCCCTGTACCTTTAACTAATCTGACTCTACGGTTTACTGGCAATTTCCTCCCTTTCTTCCTTCTTTCCAGCCCTTGAACTCTTAAGCCACGGTGTTTAAGTCTCACCCACTGTTTCCAGGCTTCCCCACAACTTCAAATGTGTTTTCAAACTCTTAAACCCCTCATACAACTGCATTTGACTGAGCAGTGTGAGAAAGCTGTGTAGCTTGACCCTGCGTTACAGCAGTGCAGAGGGCAGGCCAGGGAGGAGAGCGGGAGGCCTGCACAGCTGTTAGACGCACAGTCATGATTGATGACCCCTGAGCCCCACTAGTCCCAGTGTGGACTTCCTATTTGTGCCGCATCATAATTTCTGTCCTCTGGCAATCATTAGCGTGATATGTTTATGGGCACTGTGTGATAGTGGCTGTTTCTTGTTACCTGAGATATTCGGTCTTGACATAAACATGCACACCACCTACCTTCATTCACATTCCACAATTCTTATGTTGTCTCGTGTGTGAGTATAGTCGTGTGTTTGTTTGTGTGACTGTTTTTTGTCCCAGAGTTTTATTAGTGAACCCCTGACCTTTTCTTTGGTGTGAAAGGGGATCAATACAAACCAGTTCCACCAAGAGAGCGCACGTGAAAGCAAGGCTATAGTGTGGGATGAGTAACTATCACAAAAAAAAGAAAACAATTCTCGAGTTTAGTGAAGAAAAGAAGCCACGCTGTGGGTAGCAAAGTAGAACGGAGTGCTCAATGTGGGCGTCCATACAGGGAGAAACCTTTAAATAGTCAAAGATCAGAGAAAAGATATAATCTCATAGCAGAGACAAAAGACATTTAGAATATGGTGAGGCGGAGAGTGTTGTAAAATTTAGAGACAAAACTGAAAGAAAATGTTCCATTTAAACATCCCACTCAAAATAAACAGACCAAATCTGAACGGAATTTCATTCAGCTTTACGGGGGTTGTATCCACTCTGAATAGAAGCCATATATGTTTCAATCCCGTGCTCTGTCTTAAACCAAATGCATCGTGAGTTTACACATTTGAACATGCTCGTCTGTGATGGGATCACTTTTTCTTTTTCTTTTTTTTTTTTTTTTACTTGTGTGTATCATGCTGTTGCTTTAATAAAGGTGTAAAACCAATCACGACTACTAGGGGTGTGAATTGCCTAGTACCTGACGATTCGATTCGTATCACGATTCACAGGTCACGATTCGATTCGATACCGATTAATCCCGATACGAATTTATAAGTCGATTGTTGCGATTTTTTTTCATTCAAATTTAGAAAATACTAATCAGTAAGCTTGTAGAGTGTAAGATTTATATGAAAATGTATTATTTATTTATCTGAAATTTCAGTCTTATAGAGGTTGTAATCTGTTTTATGTTTGAACAGCATTAAAATAAAATATTAAGGCTTAATGTTCCGTTCATATAACATTCTTCCATGCTCAAGGTGTGAATCCTAAAAAAAAAATAAAAAAAAAATAATAATAAAAAAAATAATAATAATAATAATCGATTCTGCCGATTATTGAATCGATTCGAGAATCGCGCGATGTAGTATCGCGATATAACGCCGAATCGATTTTTTTTTAACACCCCTAACGACTACAGTGCTGAATAGACTAAACTCCCATCTTGATAAATCGCATGATGTTACATTGATCTGCGCACGTCACATGGCGGTAAAACAGCTGGTCTGATTAATGTCGTGGTGCTTAAGATCAGGTCACACAGGCCCAGAGATCCTCAATTGGTATGATTTCATTTGACTTGACTTGGAATGACAAAAATGTCTTCAACTTAACTCTTAAACTCGGCCATATAATAGAGCCCTTTGTTTTATGTGTTCCTTTTTAATGCAAGGAGAGCAGCTGTTCATTGGGAGTGTCAAAGGTGGCAGCTGATGCCCGAACAAAAATCTATTCAAATGATCATTTACCTTACGTAAGTGGGACCTAGTTCATACTACGATTAAATATCCAGCTTGAGTCAGCAAGAAACATTTTGCTAATGTTGTTCCAAACAAAGCAAAGCAGAATTGACTCTGTGAGACCCGCTCTTAACCTTATTAAATCCATCACGATGAATATCATTTAATGGGTGTAACTCACTTGTGGACCGTGTAATGCACAACCCTATTCTAGTGGAATACCCAGAATGGATCTGTGTGGGCAAAAGTGTTTAAGTAATTTGCCTTGATTAATTGAGCCCGAGTTGATGAGCAGAGTTAATTGGTAGTCTAAATGAGGTGAGCTAGGAGAACACTCATTGCGCAGGTGGCCGTTGGTAACTGCTGCTATTAGGTCACCTTTCAGATTAATATTTGCTGAATGTGGAATTCTTTTTTTCCCCACAAGAGCAACCAATTTTCATGTGTGAAAGAGCACATGTGAATGAGTGAGAAAGAGCCTATGCATGAGCCAACAATGTCAAAGCCGCTCTATACTCAAAGCCTTGTTCTCATCTCGTTATTAGGGGACATTAGAAAAGCTTTTGGAAGAGACATCACGCAGCTAGTGTGTGCGAGCAGCTCAGTTCTTCATGTTGTTTGACCTTTCTGTCCGTCTCTCTGAGGAGAATTTAGCTCAACAAATCCCTTTCCCTCGCTACACTCTAATGATACTAATTGTCAATGTAATTGTGTATTGATCTGTGGTGTGTGTGGGTGGTGTGTTGCTTACATCATTATCAGGAGTAATTAGAAAATGTGGGCCAGACAATGCGCCTGCAGTGCTGACATATTCAACTGTTTTCAAACTGCTTACATCTATTACTTACAATTGTTAGTAGGGATGCACGATAACTGTTTTTTTTTTTTTCCACTGATACCGATAACTTCATGCTCCTCCACACCGATACCGATCTCAATAATATAACTTTTTGTAAACTATAAATCTATCTCTTGTTGCAGTTTAAAAGAATAAGATTTTTGAATCCCACTTCCTACTAATGTAGCGGGGTTGGAGGATGACATAAAAAAGTGGTCAAAGTCAAGGTAACAGTTGCACTTGATGCTATTTTCTGAACTAAATAATAATAAAGTTGGTCCTCTTTTATTGTCACCTACTCTAGAATTTATTTTTGCTTCAATGAATAAATCAGTCACACAATTATTTACTTAGCAGTGACATTTCAACAATTCCCATTGCATACACACATTTTTACATGTGAAAACAAGCGGTTCAGTTAATGGATGGATGGAGATTTTCAAGGACCAAAATAAATCCAAAAGATAAAAAAAAAATCACTCACCATATCTGCACTACGCTTTTGTTTTGCAACAAATGGGAATCAGTTTCCTTTACCAAAAAATGTGTGCCTGCTTGTTACTCAAATTAAATGGCCTTCAGCGTTTTTACTCTGACAATCATAGAATCTGTACTAGGGGTGCTCGATTATGGGAAAAAATAAATAATCACAATCATTTTGGCAGTAATTGAAATCATGATTAATCATACGATTATTTATTTTTTGGTACAAAACAAGAAAATGTTTAAACATTTAAAAATATTAAGACCAATTAAAAAAATAGAAACACTATAATTATGTAAGTTCCTGTTGACCAAACAGAATTTATAATAATAATATATATTTATAATATTTATTTATTTATTTATTTATTTATTTATGTTGGCAAAAACTTGAAATTGGAGTGTGCACTACGTAGTAGGATGCTCTTATTTATTTATTTATTTATTGGTACAAAAAAAAAAAAAATTTAAACGCAAAAAAACAAAGAAAAAATATTAAGAAAAATTCAATTATTTGAAACACTATAATTATGCAAGTTCCTTTTGCATGAAACTAAATTTATTAAATTATTTAAACATTTTTAAAAAGGTGCAAATGTATAAACTCAAAAATCAGTATTAATATTTATTTTTTTTTGCTGATTTTGTACTTGTGGAGTGTAATAATTGTAATTGTAATTGAATTTCGATTAATTGCACAGCCCTACTCTGTACAAACATAACCATTTTGTGTCCCGGCCCAAACTTTGGTGTGAGAGCAGGATTGATGCAAGTGGACAAACATATTGGCAGTCTTGGCGACACAACAAAAGCAGCCTCTATTGGGATTTGGGAGCTTAGAATACAGTTGATTGACAGATGAGTGAAATGGGACATATCAAAAAGGTGTCACTTTGGTAACGAGAACTGGGAATCTCTGAGACAAGCAATTGTTACCTGATTTCCTTTTCACAGGGATATTTTTAACTTCTTCATTATCATTTAATGTTAGATCAATTTATTTTTGACACAATGAATGCTATAACATTCATACTGTAAACGAAGTTCAAATTACTGTAATAAAGTTTCTTATAAACACATTGGACACCAATGTTGGTCGGCTAAACTGATTTCAAAGTTACATTATGAATATGAAGCTCCAGAGTCCCTACCATGAGATGCAGGGTTGTTCCTCTGCAATAAATCACCAGGAGTGCTTGTTGTCCTGCACACGCACAAACTGCAGCACCTCTTGCAAAAACTATTGCAATTTCTCTACAAGTTCAAGGCCCCCGCTGAGACTTCTGGGTAATTTATGAGGTAGCCTCACCCACAATTGTTCACTCTGCTATGCACACTCAGGTGAAGGCACCTGCGTCTCCCAACAGACTAGTGCTCGGTGTGTGTATGTGTGTTATACTGTGAAAACCTTTATCATCTGATAGGAAAACAACGTGAGAGGCTGCAGAGGAATTGCTCTTGCGTTTGTCGCCAGATAATTCATTTGTTTTTAAAACTATGGCTCGCACAAATGCACACACACCCTCACAGACGAGGATTATCTAGTGTACATAGCTTTCTTATCGACAGTAATCACGCTACACGGATACCTGTTATGATGATTATGAGACAGTGGCCAAATTGGGTGTGACGTTTTTGTGGTTTCTTTTTAATCAAATGTTTTGCTGCTGTGTGCTTCACTGCAAGTTCTTTCTATTTTATGATTCAAGCAAATATTTTCTTAGGTAGGGGTCTTTTAATATACTGCACAACGCATTTTTGAGGAAGAAGGAATGTTTTTCTTCACACACCAGCATAGGTCACCAACATCACATACACAAGTTCCCTGCTGTTTCTTTTAAAGGAGCTGACTATTGATAAATTCCACTTGAGGCAGGCACAATGTTTGCTCGCACATATTTTACTAACCACATAAAATGGTAAAGAAATAGCAGTCCTGCGTGCGTCGTTAGTCAGCCAGTGTAATTGCGAGTTGATTTGCATGTACATATGTGTTTGGTGCCTTGTGAATGACTACAGGTACATTTCAAGAAGTGAGTATAAACAGCTCCTTACAAGAAACACGTCTGTCTAAAGATCACACATCATCAGTCAAATCTATACTCAAGCGTGTGTGATTAAACTCAAAATGATTCATAATTACGTTATTAATTGTGATTTACTGAAGTTCTTCAAATAGCGGTCTAATAGGCACTCTGTAACTATACAACAGCTAGTGCCACTAGCTGTAATTAACTTTACAATGACATCTTTGTTTGGGTGATACCGGGTTAAAAAAAAGTCACATATTAGTTAAAATGGTAAAGATATGCAGCAGATATCATTACCACAATATGTCTGTAAAATTGACATGGTGTCTGTAAAGCTGAATTTACAAGTGGAGTTTGAATTTTAAGTCGGTACAGCATTCTGGAGCAAAAACTTTTAAGTGGTTCAATATTGCCATGACTTGAGTTCAGGATCAGAAAATAAAAAACCTAAGAACAATCTAGGTTAGAGTACGCCTTGCATAGTGAGGACGTATCTAAAAGAGATGCAAGATGAATAATAAATGTTCTTCGCCACTATGCGAGCAAACCCACAACTATGCAGCCCACAGTTGACTGTAATGCACACTCTAATGCACACACGGAATATTCCTTTCCTTTGTTTGTAAAACCCCGCTGTTCATCTCAGCAGCAGGTTGTTGGCTTAACTCTTTCATCCATGCTGGTTGTTGTGCGACCTTGAAAATACAGCAGAACTTGAAATACGCTAGATTCTCACGTCAAGAAGAAACCACAGAGGGTAGTATTTTTTTTCCAGTGAAACGCTCTATAAATCGTGTTATTGTCCGTTATTAAATTGGTTTCATGTGTCAAATAAACATTAAAGTCAAATTGAATGTTTGTCTCAAACTGCATACATGTTTTATTTTGTGCTTAATGGATGTCTGGGAATTTTGTAGGAACTTTACCTTTCAGTGCTGCATGGAGAACTGTGTAAATGTGTCTTATGGACTCCAGAGAATTCTGCAGACAGCATTTCCCACATATAATCTCAGCTATCGAAAATTGATTAACCCTTTTTACGGTTTCCCTGAGGTTGAAATGTCATGGGTGTGCTTGTGGGTTGTGCTCGAGTGTGGGTCGGAGTTGAGTGTACTACTGAGGGGGTGATTTGCCGTGGCTATTTGGTTTAAACATTTTGCCTGCCTGGTTCCTGGCTTGTTGAAAGAAGTGCGTGCATACAGAGAGTAGTAACTCAAAGGTTGCTCTGGTTTACAGGTTTTGCGTTGTTGCTGTCCAGTTTTGTAAGGATACACACTCGCTGACTCGCTGTCGTCTGTCCTGTTTTAAGAGTGTCCCTATTGCCATTCGGGCTACAATAGAAAGTTGTTTGAGAAAGGGGCCATGCGTCGAACTGTGCACACAGACATAAATATCCATTAAGAAGTCTTGGCACCGTGGAAATACGACAGGGCTCAAGCTCGTTGTTGACTTTAGAAGACAGTTGACTTTCTCTCACGTTTTCACATTTTGATTCCAAAGTGAATGAATGGTTGATGCAGATTTGTCAAGAAACGCTGGAAGGAGTTATATGCAGATGAGGGGGTGGACAAGTTACTTCAGCAACTGGAAAGAGAACGGGAAAAGAGAGAAATTAGGGTGGGCAAAATCCTGATGTATTGATTTACGTTTCTGCTGCCGGCTATTTAGTCAGATTGAGAGGGTGAGGGTAGGGGTGTGTTATCTTTTCTCCTCTGTGGATCAATCAGATGATGTGCAGTGATAAGACTGTGGATTACACTGCCATTTACACACTCCCCAACTGTGTGTGTGTGTGTGTAAGAGAAGGGTGTGTTCATGCAATTTGTCCAAAATGACTTGGTAAGATAAGGAATTAAAATACAGGATGAATGACAAAATATTGTAATAGTGTTGAATTGACTGTTTATTATAGAAATGTTTGATGCCACTTTTTTGCAGACCAATACCAGTACAAGTGCACAACTCTTGAGTCGTCACAGATAATCCATCCATCCATCCATTTTCTTGACCGCTTATTCCTCACAAGGGTCGCGGGGGCTGCTGGCGCCTATCTCAGCTGGCTCTAGGCAGTAGGCGGGGGACACCCTGGACTGGTTGCCAGACAATCGCAGGGCACACGGAGACCAACAACCATCCACACTCACACGCACACCTAAGGACAATTCGGAGCGCCCAATTAACCTGCCATGCATGTCTTTGGAATGTGGGAGGAGACCGGAATACCCGGAGAAGACCCACGCGGGCACGGGGAGAACATGCAAACTCCACCCAGGAAGGTCCGAGCCTGGACTCAAACCGGAGACCTCAGAACTGGGAAGCGGACGTGCTAACCACTCAACTACCGTGCCGCCCTCGTCACAGATAATGATACTAAATATGAATACCACTAGTACTTTAAATGGATAAAAATTTCCAAGAAATGACAGATCATTTAAAGAAAGACCAACAGTGTATATACCCAATAAAGCATTTTTTCTTAAAATTGCGTTCATTACAATTTTCTATTATTCTTTCCCCCCCCCTATTTGTTGATAACATGCACATTTTGTGTAATATAAAAGATAAAATGAATTAAAATAAATAAATAAATAAATGATAAATTCCTATTGGGCATCTGCCAGACATATGTTTCTGCCATAAAAGAGCAGCCAATACTGGAGTTGGCAGCCGTCGCGAGTACGATGCCTTGAAATTTGGCCAGATATCGGGCCAATACCGATACCTGATATCGGTACGTGCCCATCACTAGTTGATTAATCATACCTTGAAGCAATGGAAGTCAGATGTAATAGAATTTTTTTTTTACAATTCTTTTGAAATTATATTTATATTTTATCCACACTTTCCATAGCATATTCTACTATCAAAAATTTTCAAATTCACCCATAAAATTAATAAAAAATAAAATTCATAATAATTCATAAAACATCCATTCATCCTCCTTACCGCATATCCTCGTTAGGGTTACGGGTGTGCTGGAGCCTATCCCAGTTGACTTCAGGAGAGGGGCGGGGTACCCCATGGACTGGTTGCCATCTTTTTATTTATAGACGACTAGTCACACTCAAATTCAGACACAGAGAAGCATTTATTGTTAATTTATTCATAATTTGATCAAGGCAAATTAGTGAGATGGCAATATAGTCCTTAATAATTTCACACTTTACCTGTCTATAGCATGTATTCTTTGTTGTGTAAATCTACCAAAATGAAATGAAATGTGATATTTTCATATCACACCAAATGTGCATTTACAGTACAGTATACACAATGTGATATTCAAAATATTCAGCGCAAATAAGCACCATTGACATATTTACAAGCTATCAACTGTCTGTGTGACTTAGAGACAGAACGGCTGCTGCCCAATTTTAAAAAATACAAAATAAATAAAAAACTTCCCCCAAATCCTTTCTTGTGTTTTCGGCTGAGCATAGAACAATTAACAAAATGTAGAAATGTGCTTTTAGTTGGACAGCAACCAACATGTGACTGTGTGTGAGCACACTGTTTAAGGCGTCATATGGGTCAGCGGAGTGCCCGGGGTGATAGTCTCTCCATAACACTGGAATGCTCCAGATATTGTCACATGGTCACCAGCATGTCTGAGCGCTTCACAATAAGCTTCAGCACGATAGGGCTCTGTTTGGAAGGGGAGAGGGGGGGGGGGGGGGGGGGGGGAGTGTTGCGTTTCTGAATGGGACACATTTGAATGGACCACTTAACCAGCAGGAGCATCACAGAAAGTTGATAGTTTAAGTGGAATGATGCAACCTCAGACTATTCTGCTGTCCTACGTTTTGTGTGGAAACAAATGAGGAGCAGTCTTTTTTTTTTTTTTTTTTAAACCCTTGTTGCTTTCAAGGGTGCCTTGCAGGGTGGTACTGGGGACAAATTGTCACATTTGTAGAATGCAAGGTGTAATACAATACATCTGAATGGGATACTGAGGGGTTTGTTCAACACTTCTGGAGCCTCAACTCACCGTTTACTTTTTTTCACAGGACCCAACAGTTACAGCAAGTTTTTACATTGTGTTTACACATTAACACAGAAACACAGCATCTTGCTATCAGTAAATTTGATGCATGGTGGTGCTATTGTCTGGGGGGGCTTGTAGGACTCGCAATATAACCTTAGTTTTTGTTACTAAAATCTGAATTATAATTTTAATGGATTTTTTCTCCCAAAAATCTTTGAACCTATCTTCATCCAGTATTTTTGTCCAAAGAAATACTAGAAATAAATCATTTTTTTCCTCTACAGATTCTGTGAAATTGCTTTCTTTCTCCTGTTTATCAAATTGTCCAGCACGTGAACATTGATCCTCAAAGAATTAACATTTTACAATGTTCACAACTGAACAAAATTGACTGTAAAACTGCATAAAGTGGAAAGTGTAGTTCCTCATGCAGTTGCTCAAGTGAGGCAAAGTGAAATATGCAAAATATTTGGCAGCTTTGAAGGGCATACCTTGAGTCAAAAATTTCCAATGTTCATAAATCACTGCTTTTCCAATGGGCACCATGTCTTTGGAATTGTTCAGTGTGGTTGACTGATTGCTTTCCACTGGGCTACTTTCTTGCCGTACGCAAATCAATGTAAAAATGATTCAGCATGCTGTTTCTAAGAATCGGATGGCATATGTGGAAGCATTCTTGCATTGAGTCTGTTTAGACCCTCTCTCTCTCTTTTTTTAAATAGTCGCTAGAAGGCCTGGAAAAGTTGCAAAATATGGCGATGAATTGATAAAATAGATTAATTGGCGACCCACCCTTTACACCATGCACTTGCGCAAAGCCAGCTTCCAGTCTGTTACAGCACTGATACTACCTTCAATGGTTGATTCTTGCCATTCTACTTTGTTCCTCCATTCTATAGAACAGTGAAAATGATAAAAAAAATAAAAAATTGAGGGGTATATTCACTAAGAATTCGCTGCGTCCGGTAATAGCGTGAAATATTGCACCACAACTTGCACCCGCAGTCTGCACCGTTCCCACCTATTCACTAAGGATATTGCTCTCATCATATACCGGCGCAAACACACCCACAAAACTGACAGCCTGGAGCAAATTTGCACCTGATTTACCACACATGGCAATGGATTTGTGCAAAGAACATGGTTGTTATAGTAACAATTGCGAGAAAGATGACATTATCAGAAAGCGAGGTTAGACCGAGAGTAAGCGTTTAGAGCGCCATTAAGCTGTACAGAGCAGAGAGGACGACAATGACGTCATTCATTCATAAAGTACAAATTATTGGTGCGATTGTCTTTTAAAAATATATTTTCAGAGGTTGGCGTGGGCGTACAGTATGCATCTGGCACGTAAAAATGATCGTAAAATGCCTCCCCGCCATTGACGATCATCCCGGGTTACGTTATGTGTCCTAAACCAACATTGAGAAATGTCCCCTTCTCTCTCTCTCTCTCTCTCTCTCTCTCTCTCTCTCTCTCTCTCTCTCTTTCTCCTCTCTCTCTTTCTCCTCTCTGCGTGATCAGCCAAAGAGCGACGTGCATCGTGCCATGCAATGCTGTCATGATCCCGGGATCGAGGTTGCGGCAGGTTTATACATGCTTTCCAAAAACGTTATATGCGTCACGCAAACTCGATGTGGCTATTTGCGCTGGCGTTAGTGACTTAGACGCTGCATATCAATGAGTCTCATTTGCATTGGGGCGGGCATATTTTGCGTCAAATAAAAGCAAATTACCTAATTTACATACGCGCAAATAACACCGGCGCACCGTAGCGCATTCTGGTCAGCAGTGCACTTAGTGACGGATTTCCCCTTATGAGCATGTTTCATGAATTAGGCGCTCCCAGATTGCTCCATTTTTACCGGTTGGCGCGGTGCAAAGGCGACGCAAACCTTTAGTGAATATGCCCCTAAGTGTAAAAGACCAGAGTCCTCATCCTGAACACATCTTGCACCTGTTTGTGAAGATGTTAAAACACTGTGTCCATATAAAGCACTTTGTTTTCTTTATCGACAGGGCAATTATTTGTAAATTATTTATTTCATAATTTGTCTTGTCTTCTTCCTGCCCAGCCTTTGCAGATTGACGACAACTTCTGTGGCCAGGACTTCAACCAGCCTCTGGGCGGAACCAGCACCATTGAGGGCATCCCCCTCTTCCTGGACAAAGAAGACGGCATGACTTCGGTGGCAGCGTATGACTACCGTGGAAACACCGTGGCCTTCGTTGGCACACGCAATGGCAAACTGAAAAAGGTATGGATGATATACATTGTCTATTCATCAAACTGATTTAGATCAGTAGAATTCTTTTTAGGATCTATCACTTTGTGATTCTGGATTATGATTTAATAAGAACATTTCATGCTTGCCTTTTAATCTCTTCTTGCAAAAATGCCCTCGCCCCCATCCTTACCCCACCACACACATATACACACACTTGAATGCAATGATTTAATGCAGCCAGACTCATTTTCCTCATGACATTTCAGGGCCGATTTGAAGCCCGTTAGTTTAACGAGCCGTTTGCAGCAAGTCTGTGGCTTTGCCCTCATTGATTGTCATGTAAGTCACGCCAGATGTAAAATGTTACTCTCACCACATTCTGGCTCGCCTCTCATTTTAAGAGCTCGCTTTCAATCAATCCATTGGCAGTGAAGCCTAAAGACTCTTTGCTTTCTTCAGCTCTGTGATCAATTAAGAAGATGACTGATAGGAGTGACTCGCATAACAACTGGTGTGTGTATGTGGTGTGCGCTTATGCGCTCTGTCCATGAATGATCACACTCATGGGAGTCATGGTTACTTGTTAGAATTTACGCCAGTCTCCCTCTGTTCCTGTCAACAATTAAATATCATGAATATATTATTAACTTAGTTGTTTGAGCACTTTTGTAGGCTCACTTGTGTATGCACGTAGCGTTTGCCACTCACAATGTGTATATTGGTATTTGCCATGTGGTGTTCAGGAGGGACTGAGGGAGGAGAACAATGCATGGTGGACTATGATTTAGTGTTGCACATTTGTCAAAATGACAGCTATTCACTGTCTTTACTTTGCTATTCTTGTGTCCTTCTGTGTGATTGTGCTCCCTGCTTGATAGATGTGTGTGTACATCACTTTGTTGAAAAAGGTGTGTTTATGGATGTATTCACACAATAATTCCACTATTGATTACTTCTAAAGTTTAGACTAGATGAAGAATGAAAATAATTAAAGTAAAAAGGACAAGAGATTATTGAGGTAGACCTCCATATTCTCTTTATGAAACTAAGGCTGGGGGAAAAAAAAAAACATCCATAGTGTGTCAGTGATTGATGATGATTTAGGTTTTAATACCACCAAGGCAAAATGGTTGATTCAATCTCGACGAATGCTGGTGTCATAGTACGACTTACTTTAGAATAGGGGTGTCCAAACATTTTCATTTGAGGGCCACATACAGAAAATTCGAAGGACGCATGGGCCACATAATGTTATGAAGAGAAATTGTGTTTAGTCCTAAAAATTGTACAAATAATTTATTTGTGCTCTTGTATATTTAGAAAAATGCTAAAGTATATAAACCAATTTATTTGTAATATGGCAATAGGGTTATTATAGTTTTGGAATTTTTCATTTTAGTTAGTTTTTATTAGTTTTCAGGGTGGTTCTGTTAGTTTTTATTAGTTTAGTTCTTTTCAAAAAGCTTAGTTTTAATTTAGTTAATTGTTAGTTTCAGTATTAGTATTAGTTTTTTTTTTTTTTTTTTTTTTTTTTTAAAGTGTAATGCTTGTGCGCAATATTTAAAAAACACCATGGGAGCAACGTCATCTGAAGGTGCTTTTATATTGGCTGCTGCTAGATGACGTCACTTCTGTGTGACATACTTTCAAACATCATTATTCTGATTTGTATCAAAATAAATCTACTAAAAATCACTTTTAAAATCATCCCCAAAGGCTAATGCATTAAATTAATTACCAAAGACTAAAACGAAGGGCGTTTGCTATAATTATACTTAGTTTTAGTTTTGTAAACATAAACTGTAGTTTCAGTTAGTTTTCGTTCTTTAAAGCATTTTCGTATTTATTTTATTTCAGTAACAATATTGTTTTTTGAATTTTAGTTTTAGTTTTTTCATTAGTTTTAGTTATCTAAAATATCCTTTAATGGCACCAGTTTTTCGATACCCTCCCTTCTTACTTTGACCATCTCCAAACATTTTTGTTTTGTTTATTTTATTTGAACTGAGCCAAATGCCATTTTTGGGATATGTCGCGGGCCACTGAAAAATGGATGTCGGGCCGTAAATGGCCCCCGGGCCGTATTTGGACACCACTGCTTTAGAACATGTGAACTCATGTGACATTAAAATATTTAAAAACTAACATTTAATCAGTTGAAGACCAAAAGTTCACTTTCATTAAACTGTTTGTGCTTCACTGTTATATTCAAATGATCTCATCATTAAAATAGTGCAGTGTTTTTAGCTGCTGACAGTTTTGTGGGAGTTCATGCTGAAAATACAGAGGCTGTCCCTGTTCTTTATGCTTTCCCCTGGAGAACACTGCTGTATAGCCATGTTTATATAGCCATGCCTGAAGGCTTCTCGAAAGGGGGGAGTAAGAAAATCTGTAGACTGGATGAATAGACTTCTAGGGGGCATTTTTCTGGTATTTTGTACAGTCACAGTTTTCAAGAAAGGGCAGGAAAAGATTGATGGCAAGCAATTACACTCACAATGCAGGTAGGAAAAAAAATCCCATACAATTGCATCCATCCATATATTTTCCTGTTCTTATTTTATCAAAAGAATATTTTACCTGTGATATTGTTGAGAGAGAAATAGAGCGACTAGATGAAGGATTGAAGCGATGAAGATGGTGTCCACTGGTGTGATTAACTCATTCCAGCGGTCATCTGGATTCTGCTGTGGTCAAGGACACAGCGGTGGGCCAGCCATACGCCGCATTTAATATTTTGGATTAAAAGTCTCCATTTCATTTGGCTGTTTCATTATCTGGAATTGGTCGATTTGGCCCGACATTGGCCAGCGCGTCTGCTCATCTGTCAGTTTCCGAGCTTACATACCGTCGTAGTTGCAGATCATGCCATGTCTTGGTGCTAATGAGCTGTCGTCTCTGTCTATCTGGGAGTTATTAGTTGAAACACCTTGGTACTTTAGAGATACTTAAGCTCTCAAAATAAAAATAATGATAAAATATACCTGTACAGAGATGATGACATGAAAGTAACTGTCAGTAATATTTATGGAAGTTGAAATGTAGTGGACAGAGTACAAATACTTGACTTATTTTACTTACTTCAGCAAAATTTTTATATATCTGTGCTTCACTTAATTATTCCTAACAATATGCATTTACTTCAATGCATAAGAGAATAATACTGCCTTTTACTGATGTGGTACTGGGAGGTTCTACAAATAACGTCTATGCAATGAGGAAGCATCATGAGATGGCCAGGCTAACATTAGTCTTTAGCTAACACTGACTTTTGAATACATAATGATATGTTACGTACCTATTTGTACTTTTACTTAAATATCACTTCCAGTTATTTCATACAAGACTGAGCGGAACCTATCGTAAATGTCTAGAATTGCCTGTGAGGTCACATAATGTAAATTTTTAAGACATTTTTCTGTAAAAATAATCCTATAAATGTCGGACGAATTTTCAGAGGTTGAATAACCGTGATTCATGACCTATGCAAATCTGAAAACACTTATTCCGAAAATCCTCTCTCATGTATGACATCATGCGAGACCTTTAGCATACCTCACAGGATCAAGTTCAGGGAGCATCAGTGGATTAACTCTGCATGTCTTTTCTTGGATTTTTGTGGTTTTAAGTAAGTGGACTTGCATTCTTGACAGTAAGGCTTATTTTGCCCTTGTGTCCTGTACTTTTGTTAAGGTAAAGTAATTTTTTTGTCTTTTGTTATACATTGGGTAACTTCTTACAGTTTTGTTTGTTGTAAAACTATACAAGGGCTTTACAAGTTTGTGCAATCCTGATTTCTTTCCCCTTTATGTGTGCTCAAGATGCCGTCGAATTTGGCAGTTTGACTCAAGTGTTGCAGTGTTATTTATGTACGTTAGCAACTTAGCAGCTGCTAAATCGGCCGCGGCCACTGCCATTTATACCGTAAAAAGTCTTCTTTATGGTGTTGGTCAATTATTAAATTCATCTGTGTAACAGTGTAATATCTATTAAATCGTAGCAGCACAAATGAAGGAAACAGATTATTTCCGATTTTCCAAGTGGTAACAGTTCGCATCTGCTAATGTAGCCACAGTGTACAAAGTGCTACGTATTGGTTCCTCTTTTGGTAGCCTGGAGAATGCTCAATCATTGTTTTCCCTCTTCTCGATGTGGCAGGTGTTCCACAAGAGCTGTCAATCATTGTTAAAGTGTGGCGTTTGCCGTTTACTCAAAATGGCAGATTCGTTTTCTATGCTGCCAAATTGGTTGGGCTAACGGCGATTTTGGGACGCGTGACGTCAGCGTCAGGATCTCTATACCACTTTTTTTCCAGACTAACACCAGTACGAGTCCTCAACACTTGAGTAGTCACTGATCCAAAGTACCAATACATTAGTACTTATGATGCATAATAATTTAAGAAAGACCTATATATCCCAATTTAGCAATTTAATTAAAAGTGCATGAAATTAATGGTGATTTTATATTCTTGAACTGTTTAATTTCTATTTCCTGATCATAAAATGGCTACAGGTATTAGAGTATCGGCTATTGCCGTGAGTAACAATACCTTGGAATAAGGCTGTTTATGTGCCAGATACTCACCCATTCCTAGCGTTTTCCTTCGTTTCTCTTGGAAACAAACAAGTCAACCAGTGCAAAGGGTTGTGTTTGACTGTCGAGGTTCCCCTGTGTTTCAGCTTGCTTAGCTATGTTCATTTATTTGGTGGTGGCGGTGTTGAGGGGGCGTTCCATGTGAGCCATCTGCTGTTGTGTATATGGCCAGTGAGCCAGGTGGCGGGTGATCCCATTGCCCACTGTGTGCTCCTAGTGGTTGTGCCAGGCTCAGTTAGGTTGGGTGCTGAGGTTCTTCCCATTGCACCTAACATGGATGGAAGTGAAGAAAAGTAGAGATGGAAAAAATAGCTCCAGCCAAAATCGTAAACTGTACACTTGAAAATGCATGTGGATGAGAAGGAAAGAGACGATCTGCAATTCTATGCTGCTTGTGACAGGCAGTGAAGGTCTGGGATGCACGGTCCTTTTCACATTTTTTGGCAAACATCGACTCAAATGCATGTACTAAATGTATCTGACATGGTGTCAAATTTTAATATATTCTAATTACTTGTAATTCAGTGTTAACTCTGATGTTATTAAACTCTTTGACATTGCTTGTGTATATTGCAGTGTGAAGCAAATTGGCGTATTCCACTGGGGCCACTCTTGTCACCATTGTATGGTTTAATTGACTGATATTATACTGCCACATTTTGTGCTGACCTGTCAAACTCCCGAGTGTGTGTTTGGGTGTGTTCACGTGTATTTGCATTGTTTGTATCTTTACGCCCATCCAACAAAATCAAAGCACTACTAAATGCACAGTGGGCACTTACACTAATAGTAGGTTGCAGTAATATTTATTTCATACTTTATTCAGGAAGATTGCTAATAAAGCAACATTCTGGTATTTTTTCTTTGAATTGCTTGAATCATTTCAAATAGAAATGCCTCTTAAAAAGTTAGATCCCATGTGTGGGTGGTGTGCATGTGTCATCTTTTGGCTCGAGCCACTGAGCCACGAGTTGTTTGACCCGGGCAGCAGCACAGAGGTTGGCTTTGTGCAGGCGTTTGTTGGCCCTCGGTCATTAGTTCACACAACTGCATGTGGTCACACACGCACGCACGGAACGGATGAAAGCGAGACGGCAAATGCAAAGAATGATGAAAGGGATCAGAGTGCTCAGACTGACTGCTCAAGACAAAAACAGATAATTTACACTTTGCTTAAGTACATCTTTTTCCAGTTAATTTAACTCCTTCCCTCAGCGCCATCAGTCATCCAATCTTATCAGGATGTTCCCAAATTAACAGCAAAATGTGTCATTTTCTCCAGTTATTTCTTTTTCCTCTTGACGGCGCAGAGTCTTAATGGCATTTTCTTATTAGATACAGCCCAGTTAAGCCATAATGCGAGTGTGACAAGTCAAGCATGTACAGTATGGCTCCTTCTCTCCCTCGGTTGCTATCTCTCTTTCTTTATTTCAATCTCTCTCACTCCCACTCACACAAGAGTTCTCTCTTGGCATCCAATCTTGAATCAAATCAGCTCAATCACATGAAGTCACAAGCTGACTATCTGCTCTAAAGCATGCTGTAGACAGGCCAACCAAGGGGCACACAGTAGGTGAACAGTACCATATATTATTCATAGATGGACTCAGGAATTAATTTCTCTCTATATTTATATTTGTATATCAAGATAATGATTCCATACAGGAGTTTTATATATATATATATATATATATATATATATATATATATATATATATATATATATATATATATATATATATATATATATATATATATATATATAATTTTAAACAAAAGTTGTAAATAACACTTGTTGCTCTGACCGCAATATACAACCCTTAGCCTGGAAATCAAGCATGACAGTGGAATGAACCAATCATCGAAGAGCGGACGTGACGTCAAAAAAGCGACTTGTGGAAGTTAACATGCCTTCACGAAGAATGTCACATCAAAGAAACATTTTGAACCGGGCCGAGCCGCGGTCAACGGCGAAATGTCCAGACCACTGATCTGAATGTAAGACTGGATAGCCGATAGGCCAAGACTTTTGAAGCCGTGAGGCTGCCATATTGCTCCTCCCAAGAAACATTTCTCGGCATACGATCCTATTGGGTAGATGCCAACGTAGTTCCGTAAGTCACACACTCATGCCGTTTCCGGCCACTGCTGCCAAAAATGGGCCGCGTCCCAACACTCGCACCCCCACCCTTGCGCCTCCCAACCGCGTGCTTGTGCCCATCGGCGTCTCAGCCCTCTGCACGCTCACATCAATCAACGGGAACGCACAACCGAGGGGCACAATGGTGAAAGTCTGATCACATACACAGAAATCATGGCAGATCACATGCTTTTCCACTGATCGGAACTAACTCAGAAATTTTCTTAATTTCTAAAGTTAAGAATAAAATATTATTTTTTTTATTATTATTTGCGACAATTTGGATGTAATCTACATTTTCTTCTTAATTGCATTACCTTGAGGAGGTATTTTATCAGGACTCAATATCAGCTGATACTCAAAATAAAGTGACTTTGACTCGGACTTGGGTGCACAAAAATATGATTGGGGAATCCCTAATTTAAATGGTCATCCTCCAGCAGCGGTAATTCCACAATAGTTGTCAGGGGTTGTAGTTAGAGATTGAACTGACAGCACCTCTGCTGGTGACAGCTAAACAGTAAAGTCTAATTTTCTTCCATTGATTTAATACAATTAGGAACAGTCATCTGCACACAAATATCACATTCTCCAAATTTTGAATATTCAATTATTGTCGAATTTGTCTGCATTTTATTCATACAATGACTAATACTTAATATGTGCAACACAAATATAGATGGTTTACTACTATAAGCTTATGCATGACTTAAAGGCAATCTCATTCTTATTTAAATTGCCATTGTGTAACCACAGTTATGAATTAATAACGCATCTTCTTAACATTGTCTCTTTGTCTGCTTCTGCTCTCTCATTTTCTGTTTCATCTGCTGCTCACATATTCTCTTTCCACTCGTAATCAATGATTCCGATTCCTCTCTTGATAATGGTTGAGTGTTATGTATGCGTGGAGGTGTCGTGTAGTGATAGGTTTCTCCAATTAAAGCACGAGGCTGACAGCACAGACATACTTAGATGTTAGTAGATGTAAGAGGAACCTACATACATATCAGATGCCCTGACCTTGAACACATTTTAAATAATTAGCGTAACACTTTTGCTGCAAGGGTTGAGATTATTAAAGGCTCTTAAAAGATTTAATTCCACGCCATCTACTATGATACACGCTCACTCGCCCCCACAGTCTCATTAAGCTTCTTTCTCCAACTGTACCTTTTATCCTACAAACTTCTCATCTGCTATAATGATCCATATTTCTAAATGAGCATTGGTTGCTTTGAGGGGCACTATTAATTGCCGAGTTAATTGTTCCCTTATCAAATTCTCACATATAACTCCAAAAGTCATTGACATCCATTTACCAGTTTTTCCAGTACACTCATGCAATCGCATTCAAAGCACACGTCATTGACAGTTCATTCCCCCGAAACTCTCATTGTTATTGCACTTTTACTCACTTCTGCTCTACGTGACTGCACAGCACTCATTCACTACTTTTGAATGCCAGCCGTAATTCACCACTTTCAAGGGTTAATGAGGCACAATGAAGAGACCAAGCGAGGGAGAGAGCCTGAGAAAAATCTTTTCGAAAAGAGGAGATGAATAATAAATGTGTCAGGCTAGAATCCAATTTTAAAGGAAGATCAGATGAGTGGATTCAAGCTGGGATACTTGCATGATCCCAGCAAGGACCTGGACTGCATGTTTCTAGGTCATCTTCATCAGAAATCGCTATGCTTTCATAATACTTCCGTAGTAATGTTGTCCAATAGTGTGCTGTCTGGAGCGAGAGAAAAAAAAAAACTAAATATCAAAAATGCAGTGTATCACAAATTACAGTTTTTAAGCACATTTTGAATTTGAAATAAATCAAACTTTTCAAAGTCATCGTTTCAGGTTTTACACATTTTTATATTAAATGTACTTAAATGTTTAAGAATGTGAACAGATGCACTTTAAGTACACAGTGAGACTCATAGTTAAGTAATGACTAATTGCCGTCAATATTCGGGTTAAGGTCAAAATTCCGGTTTCGGCACAGTTACTCTGGGATTTGTGATCAATTGGAATATCCTCATCAAATTCGCATCACACAGACAATGTTAGAAACGTAATCTCCACTTTTTACTTTCTATCGTTAATAAACGACAGTACATTCATGTCAGTCACCACATTCAAGTAGTTGGTTTTCTCGTCAAGTTTGCTGCTGTACTGCGTCAGTTTCTCCATTTTTGTTTACCTCTGCTTTTGTATTTCCATGTGGTTGTGTGCCAGACAAACTGACTTATCGTCACACCAATGTGACTAGTAATAGATACAGTAGTTTTATATTGGTTTTATATATTTTGTATCCCATTTTATTATTATTGAACATATTCTTTACTATGTCTACTACGTATGCACTTTTGGGCAGAGCTTCAAATGCCATTTTACTTTGTATAATGACAATAAAGGTACTCTAATCGATTTGATTTCGATTCACAAGAGTTCAGTTCGATTTGATTTAGATTTTTTTTTCAATTTGATTTGATTCGCTTCACTTCAATATTGATTAGTTATGGAACATCAAGTCTTCTTCAATATCAAGAACATGATAAACCGACACAAACATTAAATTCCAAATTAAAATTTGCGGAGGAAGTAGTTGGTTAAATGATTTTGTGTTGTAATCACTTAAGTATTACACAAACATTTGCATCAGCAAGGATTAGATGGAAATATTTTCATAATTCTAATTCAATTATATATTAAAAAGGTACTTATCAGGTCTTTCATACATGTAAGAAAGTATGTTTAAATTAATGTGAACAGTAAATGCCAAAAAAGCATTAAAATACAAGAAAAATTGGCCTTTAAAATTATGTTTTCTTATAAAGGTATGGGAAAAAGATATATTAAAATAATTGATTCATGGTTTTATGAATCGATATCAGGCTCGAAAATTAAAATCGATTCTATCAATTATTCGAATTTTTTTTTTTTTTTTTTTTTTTTTTACCCAGCCCTCCTACTAACATTATATCATAGCCTACTATCAATCTGATGATGAGTCCAAAGAATATGTTCCCACAATAATGTACAGAGATTCACAGTGGGAAAGTTGGACGCTAGCAGTGTCCAGAGGGTCACACGCAAGTAGCACAGTGGGCCGAGATTCCCTTTGGCCCGCACTCTTGCTACCTCCGCAATATTCTAGCACTCTTATTTCCTTGCAATTAAACCCAGCATCTCACCATGTATGCTTTGGCTTAGGAGAGTCTACCTTGGCTGCACACCCTCCATAAGCCCTTAACTACCACATACTGAAACTACATAAACCTTTTAGTCTCAGCACAAGATTTTAGTGGTACATTTGCATAGAGGTAGGACATATGGGAATGCAACGCATTTAGGTACTTGCTCACAGCTTCCTTCTCTCTATTACACCAAATTTGGAGTGAAAATAGCTGTGAATATGTTAGTATCAAATTAGTTAATCTAGTGTGAAGAATGCCCGGGCAGACACTCTTAGGGAAGCAACAGAAGCAGGCTTTTCAGATTAGCCATTGCCAGACTAATAGATTTACAGTAGATCATTTTGATGAGATCTTCTGGGGTAGAGTTGTCAGGATGATTACACTTTGTGCGCTCCTTTAGGAATACATGCTCATTTGTATACATACAGTGTACTGTACACACACGTATTTTATGTATGAAATTAAAGCATAGAAAAGGCTACAGATTACATGGTTGAATGGGATTTGGTTTGAATGTTTAGCTGTGGCTTCACGTGGATGCTTTGGGACTACAGTATGTGAAGGGCACAAGTGTTGAGAGCCGTTGTGGTGCATGTATCAAGTATATTACGCATGTGGTATGGCTCCCTCGCATTCATCATTCCTACACAGTATAGTTGAGTCTCATGCTGTTTAACTAATTACTCGCCTACCTAAAATTTAAATGCATAGCAAACATTTCCTCACAGTTATTCCACCACTTCTAACTCCCATGTAACATTCCGTCCTTTGTGTATTTTAAGCAGAACTCCTAGTCCTTGCTAAAGGAACCAAATGTTTGCTCACACCCAAAACTCCTAGCTACTCTGAAACCCACCCGACTCATTTGCTGGCCACAATGTGGAATAGATAATTTACCCAAAAATTTCAACCAAAAGACATATTTAGATGGACTACTTGCTTATTATTGCAAGGTACTTGCATCCAGTGGAGGAGTAGGTTTGTGCTAAAACGCGTCTTCAGCATAGTGCACGTTACTATAGAGCTGCTACTATTAAATCAAAGGACACGATGAGAACACGATACATTTTCCACCATGCCATGCCAAGGTTTTGCTCCAAACTAAGCTAGGGGACGTTTCTCTTTTGCAGACTACTTTTTGTCAATCTTAAATACACTAAACGCAAAAGTCTTCACTAAAGGTCAATTATAGGTTTTGTTTCCAGTCAGCCTTGTGTCATGAATGTCCTCCTGGAATTTGGGTCTTGGAACTAAAAGTGGACTAATTATTTCCACCAGCTTAAGGCTTTATTAAAGCATTAGTGGACCGAGGAAAAAAAAGATCATGGCATTATTTATGAATTAGCTGACTTTAGAGCGCTGTGATTTTCACCCATTAAGCTGTTGGTAATTAAAAATGGCTCAGCAATGTCATGCAGAGGGTGTTTTTTGTTTTCTTAGTCCTTTTTGAACATTTTTTTTTGTCCTCATTTCCAAACCTAATTTATTAAATTATCACAAAAATAATCCATCCATCCACATTTCAATGACTGATTTATTGGCTCTAAAGTAGCCATCTTTCTTTTGACATCTCATCTGCTTAAGTTGTCCCTCATCACTTCTCTCTGTTTGACCCAGAGCCTGTTTACCTCTTTGATTCGTAGACATGCATGTCTACTTTCTTACTGCTACACGCTTTTCCCCGTGGAATGAGTCATTAGCTGACTGACTGAGCTGATTGCATCTATTCCCAAGACTAGAAGTATTTGTGCATCATCTTTCTTCCCATTTTTTCTACCCCTTCCTCACCACCTAACCGCTTTTCCCGCCCATCTTACACTACCGCCTTGAGAGCATCTTACTTCTTTTTCTCCACATTCCTAGTTTTCTCCATATATTCTCCATAGCATTAATTGCATGTGTCATCCTAAATTGGCTAACACCAATTAAGCCCTCACTATTATATTTAATTGGTCATTTAGCTTGGCTTCTCTGTGATTGCAAAGTCTCTCTGGAAATGGTTTAGCTGGCCTCCTGCAGCACATGTGGTCATTTCAGAAACAGTTTCCACCTCCCTGCAGGTTTCACAATGGCTTGGCCAACTACTGACGCTGCCAAGACTGAGGGGTGCTTTGTGTGTGTGGTGTGTTCGGGGAGAAACAAATGGTCGAAGGAGAGATATTCTCCTCTGTGTATCCTCGGTCACCTCGCCTTCCAACTATCATCAAACCCCTCTCATTCACAGCTCCCCCATCCATGTGTTGCTGGTGGATTAAGCTAATTAAAGCACTGCAAACAGCATCCCAAGGGAGAGGCCCCAAACACACGTGCACGCACGCACACACACCCTCATTAATGACAGCGAGTACATAGGCGCACACAATAGGATAAACAGGGAGGAAACATGAGAACAGGCTTGCATGCATGCAGCGATCCAATACATGTCATATCAACGAGCGCAGATAGTGTTTGCTTGGTAGGTAAGCCTTGAACTTAAAACACGTTAACAGATCAGGTCACATTTCTTTTCCACTGAGAACATCTTAAATCTGCAGCCCATCTGCAACATTATGTGTAACTGTGCTGTTCAAAGCTAATGCTCAGTGTGTGATTGCTCGAAGCTTCAGCCCAAGGTCTCTCAACTATGTGTTATCATCCAGAACAGCCTTGTGCTGCCAATTTGTGGGTCACTGGCGGTGAACTAGTGGCCTAGAAATAATACTAGACCCACTTTCCTCAAATTTGATATGTGTGTTTATGGGTCTGTGTGCCCAATTTTGAGAAACCATCATGCCTACATTTCAGGTATTTGTTTTGTGGACCTTTTGCTACTATAGTCGTCACTGCATTTTGCTATATACATTTCCAAAACTGTTATTTCTTCATGACCTGGAAAGGTTATTTTTAATACAAGCTAAAGCACGCTCGATTAATCGACCAATTTTGCCCTACAAACGTCAGGAAAAATCTACTATTTTTACTTTTATGTACTCAATTTACCACAGTTGTACAAGTGACACTGGCCTAATTATTTATTGCATCTAATTCTATACCATAACTTTATATCCTTAAATATAATATATAATAAAATATGATTAGGTTCATTCTATGGACCTTTCATTGAACACAAATCAAATCCCAATTTACTGCAAGAAATGTTAGCAAAGCAAGTTATTTAAGGAATTGACCTGGATGTCACTATTTTTCACACTTTTTTACTTTATACCTAAAGTAACTTTTTGTCTAAAAAACAAAAAAACAAAAAAACAAAAAAAAGAAAAACAGCGCATCAAATCAAACGTCAATATGATAAACATTACACACATGCAACTACTAGTAACAGAAAAACATATGAGTGATTAATTTTCTTATAATTTTATTAATTAAATGGATTTTACCACATAATACATTCACAGAATCAAAAAATAGTTTTGTTTTGTTTTTGTTTTTTTAATCAATATATTTACATTTGACCCACATTATTCGTGGGGAGTAGGGACCATCCACGAATAGTGAACATCTGCATATAATTGACACCCATTTAAATGCATTGGCCCATTAATCGTAATCTGTATATATTTTTTTAGCTGGCAAAAATCGGCATCAGCCTCAAAAAATCCATATGTTCGGGCCCTAACACAAGCAGAACTACTGCAGCTCAAATGCCATTGGAAGTTAACCAACATCTGTACACAACTTTTGAAGATTCACTGTGTGGCGCCTATTAATGCGCTTACATGCACATTTGTACCGCATTATACTCAACTGGCTTGAAAGTGGCGGTTCACACGTATGAATCATCAGTTTGCCATCAGCGCCAGCAAGAAATGAGTGGAACAAATGAAAAAAATAACTGTGGATAGCAGGAAACCTTTCATCCTGTCACATAGATGGACGGGAAGAGAGCAAACGCTGTGTCACTTCGATGAGATTCCTTCCGGATGTTTCCGCTTACAGGATATTGGCTGCGTCTCTGGAAACATGCCCGCTTTCAGGGAAAAACCTATTGGATTACTGATAACCTTGGAATGGATAGGACCAGCACAGATGGTGTGTATATGCACATCTAATACGGGGTAGAAAGTGATGAGGGTGTTGGTTTTGCCTCTTTTCCCACCGTTGTCACATTTGCTGTCATTTAATGAACAGGTTGGTTATTGAGTGTTAGTTAAATTACTGGGAGCTGATATGAGACGTGTGCCTCTCGATATTTCCTCTAAATTGTATTTGTCCATATGTTGTGATGATGAGGATTGTGTCACTGCCCTGTTAGAAACCTGCTTCATTATCATAGAGAAGATATCACTGTGTCTGAACACCGAAAACACAAGTCAGTCACGCCCAAGCACGCGCAAGCACACAGCCAGTAATAAGCCTCCAATAACGTGGGGATCTTTACTCCAAGTTGCCTCTAAATCCCTTGTGGCGGGCCTGTTCCTTGGTTGCTATGGCAACAGTAGTCAGGGCAGCCATAGATACAGATAGTGAGGAAGAGGAACAAGGAGAGAGAAAGACCATTGATGTTTTGTGGTGCAGGCAGACGGATTGGATCAACGTCACAACATTAAAACGGATCCAAAACGTTACTGGGTTGAAGTTCCACCCGGCACAGTGCTCGGAGTAGAGTTGGAAGTAAGTGGGCTTGTAGGTCATGTTTACTCCTATGTGCGCATGTGTGCGCAAAAAAAAAAAAAAAAAAAAAAAAAAGAGCAGAGAGATGAAACTGAAGAGACGGCACACTCGCTCATTAAGTCCCTTGGCATGTTCGTTCGTTCTCCGTGTTTGTGCGCTCGCAGATGAGCTCCGTCTTTGTGCTCATCCATGCACAACGCAGTGGTTGTGAACAGGATCCAGTTAACCCTCTGCGCTTCTTTGATCCCGCTTGTAATTACAGCCACAATATGGGCGTATACATGAGGAGGTTTCCCGTGAGTTGATGAAATGTAAATGTTCCGTAACGATTCATACGCTGTTTGATATCATTCACCGGTGACGGAGCTTTTCCTGTGGGTGTGGATCTTACTGTAAACATTTTTTAAAAAGCTGTCTCCCACTTGACTGCAAATCAATATATAGTATATGGTTATTGCTATCACGCTGACAATCCATTGCCACTGGCAGAATGATGTGAAACGAATTACAGAAGCACTGTTGAAATCGCCTCTCCATATACAGTACAGAATAGTGCGGCGGGGACTGGATGCACGGCAAACAGGCAGTTAGTGTCGGGACTCTGATGGAAAATCCATAGTTTCATTACAGACTCAGTGGTATGAATGTGGCTGGGAGGCGACCAAGGCTCCATCATGGGCCCTACGGGAGCCCCAAATGGCTGCATTTAGTGATGTAGTGAAGGGCAGAGGAGGCACCGGGGTCAAGGCTGCTGCTGGGAATGAAGCGCGTGCGAGTTAGAGAAAGAAGGCGCCGCATAAAGTTCTTATGCACTGACGGGCACGGTTTCAACCACACTCAGACTAACTTTGTGTCACACTGTACCCGGGTCCCAATTAAAGTTCCGTTGGAGGCAGCATTTGAAAGAAGTTAATGTCAAAATAGTGTGGCAGAGGTTTTTGTTCTGTTCTGAGCCACCGTGGTAATCATGGTTCAAACCACCGTGGACCAAACTGCTTACAGCAGTCACAGTACAGATGACCTTAGTATACGAACGTAGTATACGGGGTGAACCGAACAAAATGTGACAGTACTTAATTGGCCATTACAAAACTTGAAGTGGTCCAGGATACCATTCGTGGTTGGAGCCTAAATTGTTGGGCTGCCACTATCGAATAATTTTTGAACCGTCTTATTTCGCATTAAGTTGTATGACACTATTTTTCCCCAGTTAACTCATTCACTCCCAGCCATTTTCACAGAAGCAATCCCGTTCGCTCCCTGCTGTTTTACTGAATTTTGACTGATTTTGCAAGGCCCACAGAATATTGTGTTAAATTGCTATAAAAGCATGGAACCTATCAAATGAAAGATGAAAGTCTCTTCTTTCATCAGGAAAAAAAGTATGTTTCTATCTGTTTCCGTTCTGCAGCAATTAGCATTAGAAGAGAGCTAAGTTTCATCAGTTTTCACAAATCTATTTAAAATTCAAAGTAATTTAGCTTTTTTTCTAGATGGCCCTGGTTGATCTCATTTGCTCTGCTGCCACCTGCTGGCCGTTTGTGTAATAACTACCATTTCTGCAACCGTTCTTTGCAGTTGAGAGGCTGCATCAAAGCCTTCTGTATGCTCTAGCATAAAAACAAAACAAAACGTATAAATACGTCTTTGAGATACTTAAAACAAAAAAAAAACGTATTTACACATTATTGGGAGCAAATTAGTTAATTAACCAAATATTGTTATTTTTAGCCCATTTCCCACTGAGAGGCGAACGTGTATGACACTAACGAATGCTTGATTCCACATCAGATTTCGTTCATGGTCATAACTTTTTTGTTGTTGAAATTGTTCAAAATTTCCTTGTGACAAGAAAAATGTTAAGACTGTTTAGAGAGCCAATAAAACGGTTTAGAGAACATTTTGGAAACATTGTGACTTTGAATGAACCTTAACGTGAAACCGACATTTGTTAGTGTTGCAACCGTTTGCCCCTCAATGGGATGCAGGCTTTATTTGGTATTGTTTATCCATCCATCCATCCATCCATCCATCCATCCATTTTCTTGACCGCTTATTCCTCACAAGGGTCGCGGGGGGTGCTGGCGCCTATCTCAGCTGGCTCTGGGCAGTAGGCGGGGGACACCATGGACTGGTTGCCAGCCAATCGCAGTGGTATTGTTTGGTGATTGAAAAATTAAACAATTAAGTAATATCACACGAGAGGGATTGATGTTCTACTCGCCAACCTTTTTAAAACCAGTTCAGGTACTGGTTTGGTGGTTGTTTTCCAAATTAAAAGCAGATGTTTTCAAATGTCTTATATTGATTCAAAACATGTGACCTGCGATTGGCTGGCAACCAGTCCAGGGTGTCCTCCGCCTACTGCCCAAAGCCAGCTGAGATAGGCTCCAGCACCCCTCGCGATCCTTGTGAGGAATGAGCGGTCAAGAAAATGGATGGATGGATGATTCAAAACAAAAGATAATACTCTGCTTTCATGAAGGACTACAGAATTCAGAAAGTAATTATATTTGACAGGCTGAAATCGGAGCATTTGGACAATTTTAAGTTAAACAACGGCTTCAAACGATTACTTGATTATTAAAATTATTAAATTGATTAATCAATTAAGTTTATCACCTCTATTTCCAATTGCAACTGCTGGTGCAGTCCTAAATTTTGTTGATTGAACTGATGAAGCCTACTCGGATGAAAGCCAAAACGTCGTATGAAAAATCTATATATCGTATATTGTTTTACTTTTGTTGAAATAAATTATTTGATTTGATTGGAACATTTTAGTATTTTAAAGGTATCATGTTTCATTCCCTTTTGTTTGATGTGTCCGCGTTACATGAAACTTAACTGGGACTGACACATTGGGAAGTATGAAGTAAGAACACGTTCCTCTCAATTGGAGAATTGTCTGATCAAGAGTGAAAACAGGCATTAAGAAACATATGAAAAGTATCTTTTAATAAGTTTAAATGTCATTAAATATGATAACTATATAGTGAAGTTTTCTGTGTTGGTGGGTCTGAAAAATATCCCCAGGAATCAACAGTAGTTTATTGGACACAGTTTGGAGATGCTGATCCTGCTGGACGTCATTATAATGACATTTTTGACCTGCCAGTATTGTATTATACATACACTAAGTCGGTTGCAATGAACAGGAAACCTTGTCAGTCTGTCTCCCTGACAATCTAATTGTTATATTGTACAATGTATTCTAGAATCAAGGATCACAACTGTAAATTGGGCCTTGAGTTCTTTCTCATTACAGCTCGTCAGTGACAGAAGACGGTACACCGCATATCACGCTGACCTAACACCTCCTACACACACCACAACATACGCACATGTTTAATGAGCATATTAAAGGCGCGGAGCTATTAAGGGATGTTGAAATGGGCCTTAGGTGAGTTAATCTGAGAGAAGGTAGCACTCAGGAGCTCCGGGCTGTTGTTTGTTCCTCTAGGTGATTAGAGTTTAGAGGCTGGCTTTAAGGGAAATTAGCTTTCGATTGGACCTTCTGATAAAGAGGTGTGCTTGTAATCGTTAGTGACCCTGAGGACTACAGAGTAAAGATCAAATGAGACTTATTGTTCAAAGTAATGTGGATTGATTTGAAAATGTGCTTTTTATTTTGTCTTTAGGCCACACACTGCAAAGACACTTTAAATAGTTACGGTTGACGCTCCACGTTGCCCATTTATTGGCAAACAACAAATAACAGCTTCCATATAAATCTGCCCTGTTCAGTTATTTACTAAGTCTCTCGTCTTTGGCTCACTACAAATTTGATAGTTAATTCTATTTGAAACCTTGGCATGGTTCTGTTTGTTCACTTTATACCAATTTTGTGATGGTGTGCGATTAGAAACCATCCACCCCTGCAGGCACTTGATTGATTGACTGCTGTATTTTTATCACACTTGCGTGTTCCGCATGTACCTAACCCGGTGATTCCATGTCAAGCCAAGGCATCATAGCGGAGCGGTCCAGTGGATAAAGTAGGAGATGACACAATGAACACACACGCACACACACGTTTAATCAGACTGATTGCTGTTGCTCTTGTTGCATCATTTCTCTAATGCATTGGTCCTGCGTCACTTTCTCCCCTGTGTGTGGCAATTCAAAAAACATTCTAGGTCCTCAGGAGAGTGAAAAGCCTCAGGGAGCAGGTTCTGACATTATGAAACCTCACCTGTTCACTATTTACAGTATATGCTAGTTTACAGCCTATAGACAGACATTTCAGTCTTTTTATAGTTAAAGCTGCTCAATGTAACAATTATATTTTATTGATTTAACTTTATTTTTTAGTTGTCAACTTGCTACTTTGTGAAGACTACGTCAGGGTTAGCCCCCTCTTTTGTTTATTTATTGAACGTTTGAGTCAGATTTTTTTGAAAAGCATACTCATGTATTTGTGGTGATAGCCTATCATGACTGGATAGCTGTATAGATATAAAGCATGTGCTTGTACTTATGCTCATAATAAACGGACAAGACAAATAAGCCATCTTTCTTGAGCTGATTGAACTGACAAACATTCTTCTGTGTTCCCCTTCGTAGCGCCATCCATATGAGACAAATACATTCACATACAAATATACACTGTGACTACTTCGCCTCTCCTCGGGGAGAGCGATGAAGCCAGAAGCAATGCAAATTGGGTAAAATGTTCCGGAAAGTGGCTTTTCCCGCCGGGACTCATCCACTCCAGCTTTGCGTTAGCACTCACTCAGCTGCAAAAGAGACCTTTGTTGGAAAGAAATGTAAAGGTAGTGAGGTTAACGGCACATGCAGGCAGTTACTGAGTGCTGGGATTTGCCTGTTGTGATTCTATTCTGTCGAAGCATATTTATTACATTGGTAGATGATGTCTTTTCAGCCTTGTTATGCAATAAATCCTCTCCTTTAATAATGGTCTTTATCCTCCATTGACAACGTTGAAAAGCCTTCAATTTATTACATCGCAGAATATAATAAATCACATTTTCAAAGTAGTGGTTAGTGTTAAACTAATGGCGAAACCCTCAGATTCCCGTCATCATTTAATTGAAGAATAGCATCACATGCCTTTCTTGTGAGCTCCATTCCACTTTACCTCCATTTGAACTCTGGGGCGTGCAATGTTCTCTGGCATAAGCCGTCACTCCCACCACGTCCGTTACGGGGGTCATATTGTACTTGATTCAATTTATTGCCATCCCTGTACTGTATGCGTGGGTGTGTGTGTGTGTGTGTGTGTGTGTGTGTGTGTTACTTTGTGTCCGCTAGCCCAGTTAGGGTGGACAAGTGAAGCATTTCCAGTCCACAAATGGGCCATGAAAAACCTACAGGTTGCACCATCTGTGTTCTGAATGGAGAGGCATTGTCAGTAGAGAGTTTGTGCCCTGGCCAATAGCAATTTGAGCAAGCACACCAACAGTAGATTTATGCAGCGGCTGACTCAACAAACTTGGCATCACAACACCTGGAGGATACAAGAGAGGAAGTCAATGTGAATATGATATTTAGTTTTACAGGAAATGACACAGTGCAGGAAGAGGGACACAATAAGAGTGAGTGGATGTGTTTTTGAAAGACCTGCTTGTAAATAGTTCCAGCTCTGTTGAATTATGAAGAATGGAAAGAAAACAGCATTTTACTGCCTTTCCCAAGCTGCAGTTGTTTGGCAAGTGAGCAAACATTAACAGAGGGATTTAATGCAAAATAAGTGAATTCATTTTAGTATCTGCAATAATGTTGTTTGGATGCCGCATATATCAGGCACTTATCTTAACAGCCTGGCAGACAGAGCACCATTAGACATATTTACATTTAATCCCTCCCTCCTTGTTACCTCTCCTTCGTGCTGTGTCCCTTAGGTTTGTTTGTTTGTTTGTTTGTTTTTATGCAAAAAGCATGCCACATAATGTCACATGTTTTCTGAAAATTTAAGTCTAATTGAGCTTTTTAATTGTTTCCTAAATCCTGCTGAGAATCCATGCTGCCGCCTAATGGTGTCTACGTGTGTTTGTGTGTGTTTTCCTTTTGTCCGGTCTGTTTATATGTGAATGGTTCCTGTGTGTGTTTGTGTATGAGTCAGGAAGCAGCCAAACGGGAAACCGTCAAAGAGCCATTCATGCGCTGTTGGGTGCGTTGTCTAGGTTTTGTTTTAGACCAATTTGAACCAACTTTGTGTGGAAGTCAGTGTTTGGTTACCACGGTGGCAGGTTCATATTCACAATTTCCTTTCACTTTCACTTTCTTGCATGTAGCATGAAAAGTGGCAGTATACAAAATATTAGGGATGGGCGAGTACCTATACTAGGTATTGGTACTCACCATACCATACCATACCATACCATACCATGGTATGATATGGGGTAATCTTATGTATAAAAAATAGGACTAGACCTATTATCGGCTGATATTTAGGGCTGATATTTAGCAGTTTGACCTACATCGGCATCGTTTTTTTTTTTTTTTTAATCTAACAGCCAATAATAGATCAATTTAAAACTGTGTCAACCACAGGGAACTATTTCTTCAAGTTTTCGATTAGCTTAGAAGTTAGGCTTAGTTAGAATTTTAAAATTGTAAAAACAGTTCAACTGCAAACAGTTTTAAAGAATTGTCTTAAAAAAAAAAAAAAAACCTCGATATTTTTCGTGAACATGTGGATATCAGCTCTAAATATTGGTTATAGGCCTCCTTGAGCACTAATAATCGACATCGGTACCAGCCCTGGAAAAAAAAAAAAAAACAAAAAACATATTGGTCTACCTGTAAGCAAAAGTACTTGTGACATGAGCATTCACTCAAGAGTTGAGTACTATTCGTACTGTTATCAGTATGAAAAAAGTGGTATAGAACATTACTAAAATGATTGTTTTGACAAGGAAACATTATATACAATTTAGTCAAATCTTATTGGTCTAACTCAGATGCTAAACTATTCTCACAAATTATTTTTTCCTTTTTATGAGTAGCTTTATTCCTGTTGTTCTGCTATTATATTTTTCTAACACTCATTTTATTAATATACATTTGGCTTCAAATCAGGTCAGTGCAGCATGATAGTAATCAACGTGTTTGTGTGTACCTGTCTAATTACAAGTGTATCTAATTATTGCTTTGATTGCATCTTGGTATCGTGTGAGCTTTCCATGTGCGTGTGAGAGAAAGTCATCCAGGATGAAGGATTTCCTTGAGCCTTGTATATGGACAACTTCTCTCGCTCATACAAACTTCCTGTTGCTTTCTGTTGAACAGTGGGAAAAAGACTATAGGAAGTGACAAGGTTAGATAAGATTGTGGGTGTGTGAATGCGTGTGCACACAACGGTGTGTGTGTGCGTGGCTGTGTGTTTGTGAGATATAATTTCACAATAAGTAGCACTTCTATAAAAAACTGTCTTGTGACAATTCAGCACACTCAGCTGACTGTCTGGAAAGTTTACCATGCATTCCTTTCGGGTCACCACATTTGATTCATGGGACGCCTTCTCCTGATTTTAGCATTCCACTGTATGTGTATGTGGAGGACTGACGTAGGTCAACATGCTTTTCCTGTATTTTAAGCACAATGACGGGCACGAAGCTGCTCAGAAAACTGGTTGGAAAGAAAACTGCCATGAAGGCAGTAAGCGACGTAATGCTTAGTGACGCGTGTCACAAGCCGGTAAGGAACACACACATACATTAACACGTTTAGTAAGAGCTTATCTTTTACATATTAACTCATTTGCTCCCAATAACGTATAAATACGTTTTTTTTTAATGTTTTAAGTGTCCCAAAGATGTATTTGTTTTTTATTTATTTATTTATTTATTTTTATGCTAGACCATACAGAAGGCTTTGATGCAGCCTCTCAATTGCAAAGAACGGGTGAAGCAATGGTAGTAATTACAAAAACGGCCAGCAAGTGGCAGCAGAGTATAAGAGATCAACCGGGGCATGCTGAAAAAAAGCTCAATTATAAGTACTCACAATTTTAAATAGAATTGTGAAAACTTTGCTATATTCTAATGATAATTGTTCAAAATGGAAACAGAATTTTTTTTTTTTCCTGATGAGAGACGAGACTTTAATCTTTCTTTTTGATAGGTTCCATGTTTTCATAGCAATAGAACTCAATATTCTGTCGGCCTTGCAAAACCAGTCAATATCCAGTAAAACAGCCGGGCGCGAACGGAATTGCTTCTGTGAATGGCTGGGAGCGAATGAGTTAATGGTGGTGCTTAGTACGCAGTTGCTTGTGCCATTTTGTATTACGTCATCCATTATACAGTAGACCCGACAACACGATTTGTTCTAAATCTTTTTCCCATTCCCAAAGGGAATAATATAATGTAAAGTGAATTAATTTGTTCCAGACTCAAACCGTCGCCGATCATAAATCCTTTATTCACTGTTCAATCAATGTATGAAGTAGCATTTTAACTAGGGGTGTAACAAAAACGGTTTGATCTGGAAAATGATTTAGTAATTTAAAAGATGCAAGTGTATTAAATTAAACAGAATCGAATTGTTCCATTTTTATATATATCGAGATGTATTGAACCTTTTTTTTTTTTTTTTTTTTTTGAGAGAGGTTTCTTAGAAGGAAATGGTACATTTACAGTACTTACCAGATCAACTCAACTCAACTTTATTTATAAAGCGCTTTAAGAACAGGCATTGTTGTATACAAAGTGCTGTACATAAACATAAAGTTTTGCAGTAAACAAGAACAAAGCAAACATTTTGAATTTCGAATACAGTTTTTTTGTTTTTGTTTTTTGTTTTTTTTAATTTACACAAGTAAATACATTTACATCAGTAAATAAATAAGAAGTAGTGAATAAATAGATAAATACATAAATAAATAGACAAACTTCAGACTCATACACACCACAAAGCACCAAGAACAAGTCTCATGGTGCGCCAAATGAAAGTAAAGTAATCTACCCTATAGAATCGAATCATAATTCCATTCAAATTGTCTTTTGTGGAGAGATTTCCACATACATTTTAACAATTTTAACAACATACTGTTATTGAAGTAAAATGAGACATAAACCACTGTATAAGAAAATTGAATGAAACTAAAATAAAGTAAAACAGCTAATCCAGCGACAGAAAAAAACCCACGTATGGAGTAGATGCTCACTGAGCGGAATTTGGTTGTGATGGCGCAAACTCCAAGTTTTGTTTTTCTTTTGTGGTGTGATCTTCTCCAAATTCTTGACTGAACTCCAAATTGTCGGGAATTTGACTTTGGCGTCCAGCTGTTTTCATTACATTGCATAAAATGCTGTGTTGTTTGCCCAAAAGTTCTATACACAACATGTTTAAACCTGTTCCCCTTTTTCTTTAAATTCCATACTTTTAAATTCGATACTTTGATTGCATCCTAATATTCCATTGCTAAAATGAAAAAACAAAAAACAAAATAAAAACAAACTACCAATCATCTTCATGTGCTTTCATTGAATTTGGCATGTTTATGATTATTTGCTTGTGTCTGTCCTGGTTTCCCTTCCTGCTGCACTCCTGCCTTCTTGTCTTTCTGCATACCTCTTTTATGTCCTCTCTCGTGTTCCACATCATGAATGACTGAAGCTCACGTTAACCGCATTCCGTTCTGTTTTTGTGTTTTGGACTTCCTGTCAATGGAACAGGAAACCATTAAAATGTTATTTTCTTGTATTTTCTTGCCTCCTGCAAAGAACACATTTCAGCATATCTGTTATAAAATGTTCATGTTCTATTCCTATATGTGTTCTTCCTGTTTATTGATTGTACTTTTTACATCTGTGGGGGGAAAAAAATAAATCCTAACACAGAATTACACAACATGTCAGATATGGTAGTTAGGGGTTCGGAAGCAGTTACGTCCGGGTGTTCCAGGCTTGGTCCCCGCTGATTCAATCATTGCCAAATTTGTTCATGCTAATTGCACGCATGTTGCCCAGCCCTGGATGACATCATGCGCCCACAAACAGCAAGTCAGTTACAGCTTCTTATTGTCATAATTTGGCAAGGGTCTGGTAAATGTGGGCGAGCTGGATCATTTGATTCATCTCCTAAACCCATCCACATTCCTCTCCAGAGACCACAGCCATTGGTCGGACCCCATTGTGTTTCCATGGCTACAGGCCAAATCAGAGGCGGGGCATCTGTCACCACCTGGCCATACCAGCTGCTCATGCACTTCTGCTTTGGCATGACAGGAATATGTGTGTGTGTTTGTATGCCACCCCAAGTGAGAGCAGAGGATTGTCCGTGGTATTCAATAGACATCCTTGGCCTAAATCTATCCCAATCCGCGGCCTCAATGACCTCTCAGTTACGCAAGGTGATGTTGTCCAGTTGTGTTGTATTTATAGATGACTTTTAGTTTTGCAAGTTTGCAACTTCTAAAAAAAAAAAGGGAACTGTTTGTTGTCCAGTGTCCATGCATCTTGCTCCAGAGCCTAGAAATGTACGCATCTCCTTTTGAAGTGTACAGACTGGCAGCTTTTTAATACTTGTTTGACATTTAGGATTTGTGCGAAAATTTCTCTCCTGCGCAACAGCATGTTTTTTTTCATACACTGGGTGGGGATCCAGTCATTCTTCCAACCCAATTCCTCTCATTCCATTCTCTTGTCCGTGTTAACAGATGAAGTCTTGATTGCTGCAATCTGTGATGGCGCATTCATGAAAAGTCAAGTCTACTAAGAGTGGAATGCAGATCAGTGATCAAGATGAATTGATATTTTGGTTTAAAGGGACAGTATATAGAAGCGGTAAACCAATAGAATGCAACAACCTTAGTTTGAAGCGTGTGCATTCTAAAGCAAAGTGACCACACTTTCAACCTATGTAACCTATGTAGCGATGAAATGGGGGGAGGATAAAGCCTGGCGATCGCCTAGCTCATATGGCACTGGGGGAAACCCTGTAGCCTTTATTGCCAAGTGTCTTGCTGACCTTTGGAAACTCTGTTCCATCCATCCATCCATCCATCCATCCATCCATCCTTACATCCTTACATCCTTACATCCTTACATCCTTACACCACTTATCCTGTTCAGGGTCACGGGGTGGGACCTTATCCAAGATGACTTTGGATAAAATGCAGTCTACGCCCTGAACTTGTCACCAGTCAGTCAAAGGGCACACATAGGGACAGACAACCATTCACACTCACATCCACTCTGTAGCTGCGGGGGAACTGAACCCACGCTGACCACATTGAAGTCCGCCGAACATACGACGACACTGCCAGTGACTACTCTGTGTTCCGAAATGCGAAACCATAGACATTCCTGCCTAGTGGCAAATGGCTGCTTAAATAATCCACAAAAAGAAAGATCTGATGTTCAATGAAGGCATCGTTACGAAATTGTATATGGGGGAATGAACTCTGTACTGTAGCTCATCAAACGTCACTTGTCCAGTCGTATAAGCTATAAGCATACAATTCTCCAAAATTTGGGCTTGACTAGCACAAGCCCGGACCGAAACAGGGAAAACTAGGAGACGATTGAAAGGTGTGTCTTAAAACGTTTATGTACTTCAGTTTGACTGCTCTTCCCAGTCTTCCTTTTGGATATCTTTCTTTCGTTCCTCCCCTCCTCTAAGTCTTTTGATTAGCCAGGCTTGTTGTATTAGTGGGCTTCTGCCAAACCGTCTCCATGGACCATTACAGCACACTTGGAGAACACTACAAGTTGTGAGGGAGGGAAACAGGACGTATGAGATGTGAAAATGAGACTATTCTGATTAAACCACGCGTAGAAATGAAGTCAGTGAATGAGCATGTATTTAAAGGTGTTGCTACATCACTTCAACTTTTATTTCCTGCCTGTGGCCACAACCCTGCGCTTGTTTTCCCTCCTGTTCTTTAGCTTCCAGCAGCTATTTCAAGAACACAAGGCCTCAGACCCAAGCCAGGGACTTTCCTCTGTCTCACCTAGAGCTGAACGAATGAGTTGGAACCAATATGGGAAGGAATATTTGGGGTTTTCATGCTAATTGACGTTTCAGATTGTAGTTACGGCATGTTTTATGTCACATTTCCTGTTCTGTTGTCAGAATCAAAATTTGCTTAGTTCTTCCATTACTTTCACTTTTCACTGAGGATTTCACAAGAATATCAAAATAAAACACAGCTGACTTTCATGATGGTGGTCCGCCTGTTGAAGGAGGCCTAATTCCCCCATTGTATGTTAGGTTCTTAACTTTTTGCTTTATTTAAACCAGTGGTTCTTAACCTGGGTTTTATCGAACCCCAGGGGTTCGGCAAGTCAGTCAGGGGTTTGGCGGACACACACTCAACTCAAATAAACCGTGAATTTGGTGTGCTCAGTAGTCAGTTTGTGACTGTTGTGAACTTGTGATGATACGTCGTGTGATTTCTTTCTAATTGTAATCCCTTCAAACTAACTATCGAAAAAAAAGGTAGTGGTCGGATGAATATGTGCAATATGAATTTAATTCATGTATAACAGAATGTATGGTGTTCCACAGGGGTCAATTCTAGGGCCTCTGCTTTTTTCATTGTATCTGCTTCCCCAGGGTTCCATTTTACTTAAACAGTGGTGGTTGTTTTTAAGTACGCTTTAAATATATAGTTGAGTTGAGTGATGGGAGTCAGCATCCTGTCTGCATTCTTTGCAATGCCAATTTGAGCAATTCTAGTCCCGCACGACTAGCTATCTACCCAAACTGCATTGATCACTGCTGCATGGGGGATACTACAACACAACACTTTGTGAATTCAATGGGAAGAGAGACTGATTCCATGAAAAGGCCACTCTCCCTGTTCCTTTTGTTCACCGGTAAACTTGGGGGGGGGAATAAAAAGATAAAACCTTTTTATTTTTCAATAAAAAAGCGTTTGGTGAATGCGCATAGGAAACTGGTGGGGTTCGGTGCCTCCAACAAGGTTAAGAACCACTGATTTAGAGTAATGCCCAACAGATATTTCAGCATATTTCCACCCACCCTATCTATCTCCCTGTCCAGATTTGGAGCGTCCGTAACTCTAACCTTATCCATCAGGACGTTTCTGTCCAACTCTCAGCAGAAGGCCTTACATTCAGCCCCATGCCAAGAAAAACAGTTCTGCCTGACAGACAAGCACAAATACGGTCTGGCTGTTAAGCAAACAGCGCGGACCCCACCAGACGTACAAATCGCATACCGCATCACCATTTAACACAACACTGAGACACAGGTCATGGTGTTTTTGACTCCAAGCCAATGTTAATTCTTCCCCAGGCCCCTCTGACACCGTCTTGTAAATGTGAAGCTGACACAACACATGCACACAGTCCTCCGTATCTTCCTCTGTTGATCGCCATGCCAATGCCTGTTACCCTTGAAACATATGGCGGGCGTTGTTGTGTACTGGATCACTGTGTGTTCCTCAACTGTGAAATGTATACCAACACCGAGACAGAGTTGTGTTGAAGAGCTAGCAGATAGTGGTAGTATTGTATTTAAGGGCACTCATGTCAGGAATGTGCCTCCCCTTCTCTGCTATAGTAACCAGCAGCAACACGCACACACAAGCATTGTACACCTATCACATGTCCTATATGGTAATCTTATAATTTCGATGTCACTAGTAAAATTCAGTAGGGCTGTCGTGCTTTGTTTAGATGACAGCTCATTTTAATTATCGCATTTATCACAATTTTCTGACATTTTAAGATGAATAGCCAGGAAAAATGCAGGTCACATTTGAATGGAGAGGTTAATCTTGCGTATAAGGGAAACATTTGAAAAGGACCCACACTCTCCAAGTAAACACACACACACACGTTTAGAGCCAATAACTGCCAGCCCACCACTGCTATAAATTGCTCCAAACCACACCATAAAGCTCATTTTAAACACCATCTGTATTTCCTTACAGCCAGACGTTTTTTGTGCCAGTCTGTGTATGTATGTGTGTGTTCCTGTTTCATTAAAATCTCATCCCATAGACACCAAGCTTTTCATTGTTCCCACTATATTCTTAATGTAAAACATCGTCAACTCATGACTTTGCCAATTTTGTGCCCAACGCCCACTGTCAAATTTGTTTCTCCCAGTCACAAAACTCATTCTGTTTTCATTTTTGCCATGAGTGTTTGTGGTTTCAGTAGGAGCTGAGTGAGGATTTAAAAACTTTTTTTTTTTTTTTGCTTGCAAGGCGGAAAAAAGGCTGTTGAAAGAAAAGGCAACAGTGCAAAAATACTTGAGGATTTAAGGGTTGAAGGAGTGTTGAAGCATTGATAAAGAGGAATGCAAAAAAGGAGAATGTGTTGAAAATCTTGTGTTAGCTTTTGAATGGTGAAGTGGAGTGAAACAAATGTAAAGAAAGATACAGAAAAGAGCCATTCGCATCCAAGAGGGGTTTGGCACACATTATGCTGAGGTTTAGTTTTGGACAGACTTCCATTAGCCTCTTGTATTACATCCAAATGCAAACTCACTCGCAGTTTTGACTGAATTTGTTCATCCAAAAGAATTGGGATCTTAGAGTTTGGAAATGACACAACAAAGAAATAGTCAGAATTTTATTACTGGTATATTGCAATATAAAGCCAGTAAAATATGATTCAACTAGGGCTGCAAGTAACAGTAATTGATTATTTTGTCTTTCTTTTTGGACTAAATGATTAATTGGATTTAAAAAAAAAAGTTTTTAACACAGGAATGTATCAAATTGACACTACGCAATTATAAGTTGATTATCTTTCAGTTATTAATTTGGTCTGTTCATCAGTCTTTTGGTTCAAAACGAAGATAGTCAATACGCTTTCATGGAGGATGACAGAAATCGGAGACTATTTAATGTGGAGGAGCTGAAATCCTGAGCATTTGGGCAGTTTTAAATAAAAAAAGATCTGAGTGACTCAACGATTATCAAAAATAATTCTTGATAAATTTGGTAATCAATTACTTCCCGGTTAATCACACCTCGAGAGTCAACAACGATCTCGATACATGGCATGCGATACAAATCAAGGACAAAGATAGATTCTATACGTATCTCGATATATTTTTAAGAGGATTGTTTCAAATCACTTCAATTCAATGCACTCACATCTTTTAAACACAAACACATTTTCCTTTTCAAATCAGTTTTTAATGACATCTGTAATAACTTGTATTTTACACGTCCTGTTTAAAACTGTATAGAAAACTCTTGCAGCTGGTAAGATTCCAAATTTGAATTCATCTGAGACTGCTTTTGTAGGTGCTGCTTCGGTATTTTGGATTTTCAAGTTTCAATGATATCCTGATATGAATCATAGTAGCTAAACTAGGAATAATTATGTGTCTATTTATGAGAGGGATTTATTTGCTTCAAATAGATGACTAGTAACGACACTTCAATGTCTTTTGCCACTTTCTAGTGTCATTAGCTAAAAGATGACCCATTCACCAGAAAAAATGGAGATCTTATACCGATTTTAACTCATCATAAAACTCCTCAGTCATAATTTTGGGTCCTTCCCAAGAAAGATGCAAATCACTCACTGCTCCCTCCGCTTTCCCTAAAAGATGCTATTAGAGGCACCAGTGGCCATGTAATCACTCTGGCTCTCCCACAGGAACACCGACACACACGCACACTCCTACCTTGGTAATTACTGCTGAAGATGAGGTCCATAGTCAGTGTAATCCCAGAGAATTGCGGATTTAGCTAGTGAATGGTGGGTCAAGTGATGCCGCGCGGTGCGCCATCAGTTGTGGGATGTTGTTTGTTTTATGTTCTTAATGCCGTCTAGTTATTAATTGATGTAACGCTGCTCGCTCAATTGGTTTTCAAGCATCCTGTTGCACGATTAACTGTCTAACGCAGTTTGTAGACACACGCCGTACAAACACCCTCGCTCCTACACAGTTCGCTGCACTCTCAATGTGCACAGTTTGTATGCGCTGCGCTTTTCCCTTCAAAGCCACACACACGCAATCCATTGACGATAGCATCTGTCCCTAGCATTCAACATGCTTCCCATTCTTTGTCTGATAAAGCTAGCATCTTATTACCGTAGCTCAGTCTTTGCTTTGCTCTACTAGTCAGAGAACTTTTACCATAACATTCTCATTGCTGGATAAATGGAAAATATGGCCCATAAATGTATGCATGCAATATCCTGTACATTGATATTCTCTCAGCAGTACTTAATGTGTAATATTGTTTCAGCTGAGAGATTCCATATGGGATTTGAGCTCCGCCTCCCAGTAAGAGAAGGTCTTTTCTCATTTGAATAGCGACGCTAAAAAGGCGCTCAATCTCATCTTATTGTATATGATAATGTTGTGGTGCAATTTCTTCCCCCGTTAGCAAAATGGCAGATAAAATCAGCCACAAGGCACCGTCAGATGCGCGTCTGTGTCTACGTGCGTAATTCTTCACAGATGATTGAGTTTGTGTGATATAGTGGTGGCTGGAAGATGAAATGCCGCCACCGCCGCCATGCAGACGCACTGCGCACACTTTATCTGACAACTACTAGCTAAAGACACTTAATTCGAAAGGGAAGACAAAAGAATGGGGGGAAAAAGGTTTTGATACTAGATATACAAATGAGGCAGGACGACCAAGCACGAGTGATGATAGACTAATGACAAGCTACTTAAGATTTGAGTGCCTAGTTCAAATGTAGTGCTATTTGTATTGTTATATACCGTAAAATGTTGTGTATAATACGCCCCCCCCCAAAAAAAAAAAAAAATCACCCTAATTTGCTGGCATCCTTTACTTTACTGGCCATCATTTATTTATTTATTTTTTATTTTTATTTTTATTTTTATTTTTATTTTTATTTTTATTTTTATTTTTATTTTTATTTTTATTTTTATTTTTATTTTGTATTTGTTTGTTTGTTTCAAATGCCAAGGGCATTTTAATGATTTGAGTAATTCTGGGCTGCTGAGTCCAAAAATTACACCAACGTATTGGTTTTGTTTTTTTTTGTTTTTGTTTGTTTTGTTTTGCTTTAGTTTTAGAGAGAGTGATATTTTTGACTATTAATTTACTAATCATTAATTTTGGGATATGAAAAAAGATTGTAATTTATTCAGTAATAAAACTGAAACAAGCTGATAAGAGTTTTTTTCTGAGATTTTAGATGAATAGGTTCGATTTTGTATTTTATTTTCATTTTGTCATAAACTTTGATCGGGGAAATGAAGTGACGTCAGTAGGGATTTTTGCCAGTTTAAGCAGCACATTTGAATGAGTCTGATTTGTTGAAAAGTGATCAGCCCGTGCCAGTCTGTCAGCATCAGTGTGCAGAGTCATTTTTGTCAATTAAACTGCCTTCGAAAAGTAATTCAATGGCTCTCGCTGTCTTGCTTGCTTGGAGGCTAGCTAGCAACTAGCTGCTAACGCTGGAGGTGACAACAAGAGGTGCTGTATAATACAATGTCAGCAGAATTAAGGAAGTTAATTGTCTGACTGAGCTTTCTTTGCAGTTCTCTGTCTGTCCACATGGGAGATTTATATTGTAATTGACAATTGCACAGCGTAGTTTAAATATTGTATGAATTTAAGTAACTCCTTTTTTGAACATCCATGTGTATCTAACATAATTCCTATTTTTTCATGTTCCCAAATTGTGTGTGCGTGTGTGTGCATGTGTGTCGCCCTTTTTGAAAAGGTCACAGTCTTGCACATGAATAAGTACAGTGCAGATTGGCAGGTGAATATCAGAGCCTGTCAGTTTGAATTGGCGGAACAAGTAAACAAGACAGGACAAAAGGATTAAAGTCACCCATTTGGACTTAATGTCAATGGCTTAATGGTGGTGAACTTTGTCAAAATGTAGCCACTGCAGTGTTAACAAGGGCAACCCAAATGGGTCGTCCTTGTTTTGTCACCTGTGTGGCCAAATGAAGTTGTTTCATCTTTACTCTTTTCTCCATGTTGTATTTGTCAAGATTTGTGCTTTTAAAGGGCAACAGGCTTCAAAGTGTGCGCATTAGTGTCAGCAAGGTGTAGTCATGTGTGGAAGAATTACTGTCATGGTGTGCAGCAGCTTTGTTTGTCTTAAAGATTCTGCTGGTTGAGACATTTGGACTTGTAAAAGTATGGGGGAAGATGTTGATCTTTGTTTCTGCAGCTGGGCTATTCATTTAGACTTGTCATTTTTCAGTTATGTGTACAATGCAACCTCTAAAGTTCAAGTTTCTCTAGCTCTTTTATGCGTTAATAGACGTTTATAGAATATAATATGCTTCAGAAATCGACCCAGCATACATTTGTTTATTTTGTAGTGTTGGAAATCTCTAGCATAAAGGTGATTCGCTAAATATGTAGATCTGCAGGTTACTTTTAGATTAAAAAAAAAAAAAAAAAAAAAAGAAAGCCTATCTTTCAAAGGGAGAATGGTTTGATACTAGGGATGTAACAACAAATGGTTTGAACTGGGAATTTGTTTTTTTATTGAAAAGATGCCAGTGCATCACATTGGATCCTTCCACTTTTTTTGGAGAGGTACAACTCGGAAATGGCACATTTATAGCACTGACAAGTTCAAAATGACAACTAAAAAGCCACTGCATCATACACTCATACTGAGTCGTATCGATTTGAATCGTAATCTCAATGAGTCGAACACAATTGCATCATTGCACTTAAAAATTAAACCGTCCTTGAATAGTTTTGCCTCCTATGTATCGAAAACCGGATTGAATCGTCCTTTGTCAAGAGATGCACACCCCTATTCGATACAATTTGGTTACGTTTGAGAGCGAAAAAATGTAAGGATAATAAAAAACACAATTCTGTACAATGACATTTTCAACATGTAAAATAGGACTTATTCATAAGAAGTAGATGGGTTTCCATCCGTTTATTTTTATTCAAATTTTCAAGAATTGTAAAAATAAACCTAACTAGAAACGAAATTCGAAAAAAGGACAAACACTCGCAAAACCGCTCGGACGGGGTGGATTTTTGAGCGATAAAAGGAAAATGCCAAATTTGGCTATGGTTTTGCAAATAAATGATGACAGGACCGGATGCGCACCACAGTTTTTGATATTGTAGTCAAAAAACATGGTCACGGACGATAGAGTAAGGTATGCATTTTCACTAATAGCAAATCAATTATTTCAATAGACCCCAAACTTTTATTTTTGTTGAGAACATGATGTTAATAATTTCAATAATGCAATAATGCTAATAATTGCAGTTGAAAATAGTGAATTGTTAATAAACGCGTAGCATTGGTGCTGCCCAACACTGCATTTTTTGGGTTGTACAGTAATTATAACATAACGCACCGAGCAAAGCACGAGAGATCTTGCTCGTTTTTGGAGATGACAATTGTAAAGCCTCAGGCAACCCGATTCCTAGCCTCGCTATAACCGATCCCCCAACTCTACATTCGATATATCAAAAAGTTCCTGGTGGATTTTGTGTCGATTGAGGAGTCTGCTATTGATAGTCGTGTCATTCTCCTTTACAAATGTATTAGTTTATCGTTCCCAACCGTGTTATTTTTAAGCGCTTGGCTGTTAAAATAAAATAAAAAAATATTTGAAACCTAACATTCCAAAAATGTAAAACATGAGAATGGATGCAGAAGAATATACGTGAAAGTTAGCTGGTTGAAGCAGACTCACACTTAAAGTACTGAGGTCCAGCATGGTTATCTTGCTTGTGCAATTGACAGTTAAGAAAGTGAACATGTTACATAAATCAGTCTATAAAGTTGGTGACAGTTTGACCCTTCAGTGGACTATTTCTGTTTCGGTTATTTCCTCTGAAAGAAATGGTTTCAAAATCACAAGAAATCATCCAACGTCCGATTGTGTTCCATCTCCCAGATTTCACTGTACCCTTAACTCAATAAATAGAGATACAGTTTAAATGGTGACGAGTATAGTTTGTCCCAGACCTTAAAATAATCTCACGCAGACACGCAACGTTATGATAGCTGTCATACTAACATTCCAGATTGTGTGTCTGTGTGTTTTTATATGCGATTACACACCTCCTCCATCATTTGAGCTCTTTGTCTGTCATGAAGCTGTTAAAAGAAAGGCTGCGCCTGACCCACATATGGTGCACGTTTACCCCCAGTCCATCCTTGTTGGCTATAAAAGTGTGCGAGTGCACGTCTGTGAGGTGTGGTGATGAGGGATTTGTCCAATAGATGTGTAAGGTTGAGCACTCATGTGTGATGCTCCATCTGCCCTCATCTTTTCACCATTAGGACATAAACACACAAACCAGCAAAAAATGTCAAATAAATTTTACCCTTACATTTCGTGACGGGTTCAATTATGTGTTTGACCTTTCCTGCACACATATTGATGGAAGGGCTGTGTTGTCTAATGCTTAGTCTAGTATTTGTATTGTGTCTTGCTCTGCTTAAGTCCCACCACGCTCGCAATGCGATAGGACATGACTGATTTCTGTCGTTTATCGGAACGCCTGCTGAAGACAACGCAGCGTAAAGAGTCGGCGAGAAGATAGACATGAAGCTGTCATTAAGTGGTGATATAATGCCACATTGTGTCTATTTATTAGGATTTGTGTGGAATAACCTTGTGGAAGAGATCTGCGACAATGGTGGGAGGAAACAATGGTAGAAAATGTGCATACAGCTGCCTTGAGAGGGGGGAAAAATACAACGTAATGGCCGTGCACAATACTACCTTGACAATCGCACATCAATAATGCACACATGTCCTTAGTGCTCCTTTGTGTATTAGCAAGCTTTGAAAAGTGCAGTATTATACAGTTGTACAGGAGTCACTGGACCATAATTTGTTTTGCGCTCTATTTTTTATTTATTTTTTCCTAATGGACAAGTAATCCATTACAGGGTCAAACTTTAGTCATGATAAAACGATTATTACCTTTCCTTAATGGCATTTTAGAACAATTTCAACATTTTTTAACTGTCATTAGTGAAAACTAAAGTATGAGTACTCAAATATGAGTACTCAGCTCTTGAGTAGTCACTGGTACCGATACCAAGTACTTATACCGCTAGTACTTTTGAAAAACAATGACAGATCATTTTAAAGAACGAACTATATATCCCGATGTAGCATTTTTTTCTTTATAATTGCATGAAATGAAATGGCAATTTTCTATTATTCTAATTTGTGATTTTTAGTTCCAGATCGTAAACAGCCTTAAGAGGGTTTACTGTTGTGAATACCAGATATCGTCCTCAGTACCAATACCTGGAATTGGTACTCACCCATCCCCAGACAAAAATAAATAATTCATTATAATTTATTTCAATTTGAATTTATACTGGATGTATGTTACAAATGAGAATCTGTTTTCATTAGCCTTGCCTGGATAAATAAATATTAAATGAATAGGTTTTGCGCAACAGTTGAAATGTAAATATAGCATGCTAGATTTTAACCCCCAACCTCAATCCCATGCTGTTGCATACCAGAATTTTGTTTGTAGTTTAGAATTAATCATATATCGTCCTTTCTTTGTGATAACCTAAAGCAATATCTCTTTATTCCTCCTCTGTGCTGCTCATTGTGGTTCTGCTTGTAAATTTTTCTGCATCGTTTTGTGTTCATAAAGAATGTAAAACATAATTTACCCCAGTTGGAGTGCAAGCTTTCAAGCTGATCTTGAAAGTAGCCTTAGAAAAGGTGTATGAATTAGGACCTGGTTTTAAGTGTTTCCATCCAATGTTCACTCTTTCATCCTCCTCATGGCTCCTATCATAGTGCAGGACCTATAGGACCCTGACGGCTGACACTTCTCCTTTCTGTGTCCATCACCCTCTTGCTGTTTTCCTTTATTCCCCTTTGTTCTGCTCAGGCCCACACAGAATTCCCCGCTCCACAACACCCCCCTAAACATGCGCACACACACAAGCACACATGTGCACACTAATACATATGGGGCCTCCACCGCATCAAAGTCAGGAATGTGAGGCCTTCTGCCATTATGCACGGCCAGACATACTTCTGTCACATTCACCCCACTATAAAGGTGTTAAATGTGCATGTGTGCACATTTTTAGTGTGCAAAATATGCTTTGTGTTCAACTGAATTATCCAGATTTGTTTGAAAATGTCATAGCGCTTCCCTGATCGAAGGTGCATAGGTCAAAGGTAATGATGCGTTGAAGATCTCCAACAGGCCTGGAACACCTGGACCCTTTCATTCTGTGTTGTTCTAAGCAATGCTGATTTATGGTCTTTGAGAGTTTTCAGTTCTAATTCTTCTTCTGCTTCTTCTACTTCTTCTGGATAGACCAATATGTGTTATTTCAGGGCCTATACAAAACCAATTATTAGTAGACATATGAAGTTTTCCATGTGCCCTGCGATTGGCTGGCGACCAGTTCAGGGTGTACCCCGCCTACTGCCTGAAGCCACCTGGGATAGGCTCCAGCATCCCCCGCGACCCCTGTGAGGAGTAAGCGCTCAAGCAAATGGATGGATTTTTAAAAAATTTTAAAAATTTTATTTAAACCAAAAATAGAAGGTGCAAAATTCCCCCTATCCGCAGCATCTCTTATAAAGTTAATTGAAACATTAAATAATTATCTGTTAACACAATTTAAAATGTATCTATTATCGTCTTATTTTTCAAAATGGCCGATGCTAATATTCCTCAAAATGCTGAACATATGCAACGATAATCGACCTATCTAACATATTCTTCACTTTTTAGATTTATGATTAAAATCCCCGTCCCGTTTGTTTCTTCCCTGCACATCTCAAGTTTCATTTCCACTTGCTCCATCACTTGTCACTGCTGGCACTGACGGGCATCATTCTCATCATTCTCATGCTAGTGTCTTATCAGCCAGCTCTTTCCCTGTCACGGCCCAGCCGCCCCATCACTAGCTAGCTATCACCGGTGTCTATCAGAGCCAAGCAGGCCTTGTGGCAAGATAAAAACTTGCCATTGGGGGTTTTTTGTGGGAATGAGGTAGATGGGAAAAGTCCAGAGGTAACCAGTGGCCATCTTGCGTATGTGTCATTCATAACCTGTGCACTTCTTGCAATCACCCAAAGAAGTAATTCTCAATCTGCATCACTTGCTATTGAAGTTCAGTCTTAATGCTCAGTGACTAGTACAGCAGAAATTGATTCAAAATCTGAACACATCGAAGTTTGACCTGTGACTTGGATTGGATTTTCTTCAATCGTGCAGGATTCATTATAATAAGACGGCAAAATAAGAAAAAAGGGCTACAAAGAAATGCTTCTATCATTCTATGAAAGCATCCATCAAGTATTTACTGGAAAGCTAAGCAATAGAGAGGAGACAATGACTGAGTAGCACTGTCTTCTGTTGCCACTGGACGTTGCATTGATTTCTTCACTTGATAAACATGCACGGTCACATCATGAATAATCTTTAAAATTTCCACGCAAAAAGAAAAGCTGCTTTTAGATTGATGTGACCGATTCACCGATATTTAAGGATCCACACGTATTCACTTTTTTTCTATTCAATTTGGCTGCCGTCTGTTAAACTGGGCTAATAGATTCTGTTCCTTTAATCTCTGGTGCTGTTGCTCCTTCTGTGATCGAATCAAAGCGGCATTCGAGATGTATCCAATTCATTCATCCGTCCATCCATCCATCATTGTATCCATCTGCATGGATTATATACTCAGTAGTACTTAAGTCTTCTTAGTGATCGTGTTCTCCTGCCGGTTTCAATATTTTCAGCTTTGGCCGCGGTCCCTTCTGAATAAATGGATTTGAAACAATTTATTACTTCTTTTCATGGGTCGCCAACCTTCAATTGCTTCCTTTTTTTCATACGTTTCTCACTTCCCACATTCGTGTTTTCACTGCATACAATATCCCTCTTCAGAGAGACGCAAGGGTTGAATGAAACAACAACAGTAGGAAAAGGAGCAATTTGTTACATATCAAATAGCATGCAAACTTTCTGTGTCATTTTGTTGGTGATGGGAATTTTTGGGTTGACTCTCTTATTAATGAGAGAAGCTCAATTACAAACTCGTCTAGCCCGGCGTGTTAGCCAGTGTTTTTCTCATTCCTTCCTATCACTTTAAAAAACGATATTGAAAGGCTTTGTTATTCATCTCTGTGTGTTTGTGCGAGTCTCGATACGATCCATCTGTGAATGTAACGCATCCCTTGTTTGCTGGTCCATTATCTCGATAATAGCGTCCTTATTTCCTCCCATCTCCAGTGCTTTATCTCTGTTTCATGGGTTTTTGTCTTGCGGATATCATGGGATGCCCGTTTTTTTGTTTTTTGTTTTTTTTGTATCTGAAGAAAATATTTAATTGCAAATGTTTGCATTGAGGTTTTCACCCAAGTGGCCCTCTTTCAGTATATATGGTCCATGAGTCTATTCATATTCTGTATCAGATACTTTTGGGTTATGCATATCAAGCAATAACAGTCCCCCGTGTTTGTTTCTAATCATCATTTATCTTTGCTATCAGTGAGCCTATTTGTCGGTGTGTCTTTGTATAATTTTTTCAAACTACTCATTGCCTGCTGTCCCTTCCTTGTCATTGTGAGCTGATAGCAGAGCGAGTTGACAATAATGGAGAGATGATACTTGCCCCCCTCCCTCGCCATTGCTTTGTGATTTTCATTTGCTGCTGAGATGACTTTGGCTCACAGCCATCCCGGCCAGACAATCTTCCATCTTCTTTCTGCACCATTACTGTTCAGGTCTTGGTGAACTATTCAGCAAAGATCACAAAGACACTTAGACTTGCGAGGCATTACACAATGGTTATCCTTTACAGTATTAGATGATTAGTGTGACCCTTTCAGAGTTAATTTGTACTATTTACTACTTTGTTTCATTTCATTTGCTTGGTAGATTTACTTTCCCTTTTCATTTATGTACTTATGTAATCATGACTCCATAACTATAATCAGTAGCACTATAATCAACGCACACTATTGGCAGAGGATCGCAATTAAGCCAATTAACTATGTCAAGCAGCCACTTTTCAAGCAATTGTCAAATTGGATGGCTGGAGAGTTCGCTAGAATAGATGGATGCTTGCAGATACGTTTAGCATTATTTACGTTGCAGAATCTGCATTAGGATGTACTATTTCCGGATAAAAGGAAAAGATTGTCAAATGTCTAATGTACATCTTTGTATGCTCTCCATCCATTGTTTTTAACCATTTATCTTAATATGGAATAAGGAAATGCTCTAAACATCTCATCATGCTGCTGACCACCTCTGTTAAAATTGGCTACATCCTTAGTTAATCTGATCATTTAATTCTGCCCCTGCAATGACATTATAACAAAATACATATTTGGCTCAGTTTTCTATTGCACAATGCGTTTCTCTATTATTCATTTTAAATCCGTTGCTTTGTGTGTTCCTCTTTAGATCTTGGTTAACTCTGTGAGTCCAAACCGTCCAGCAGTACTCTATGAGAAGGTGACCTTAAGTGAAGGAGGAAGTCCCTTGCTTAGAGACATGCTCTTCAGTCCAGACCAACAGTACCTCTACACACTGACTGACAGACAGGTGAGTTTGTGGTTTTGGTTTGTTTAAAAAAAAGCAAAATAAAACAGAAAAATGAGCCGTGAAAATAACAATGATATCCACATTCTGTTTATGTGAAAATGCATTAGCAGGCTGTCAAGCACATGCCAAAGCAACAGATGGCAGTGCAACCCATCAGGGAAAAAGTCATATTTGCCAGTCAGAAAAAGCTTGAAAGAAGTTTTTTATTCATAAAATTCACAATGGCCATTTCTCTATATGTACGGAATGGTGTTTTTTTTTTTTTTTGGAACAGCTATGTACTTGTGAACTTAGATCCCCCGAGTTGAATATAAGGGCCATTGTACATGTGGACTGAAAGAGGTATAACCACAACAAATCGAGCAAAAATAAACAATAAAAAAACAAGAAAAAGTACACTTAATAGCAGATTAGCTGCACATAACCTCCCTAAATTTAGGAAATAACTCAATTTGAAGGGTTAAGAAGTGATAAATATGTTTTTTTCAGTACTAATACTGATTATTAGTTGTCAAAGAGGCCAATTACCGCTATTTGGAGCCAATAATCATTTGCAGCAAGAGAAAAAAAAAAAAACTTTTTGAAATGCCATTGAGAATGTTATTTAAAACATTTACAATTTTCAACACTTTCAATGTTTTTCTTTTAATTTTAAAGATACTCCCGAGAATAGACAGCTTTGTTTTAAAATTCTAACAAAGTGCAGGAAGCTTCCAGAGTCATCATTATGTGTTAGATTAAATTAAAAAGTAAACAAGTAAATGGATCCCCAAAGTTTTCTACATTAAAGAAAGTTTTCCATAACTTCAACATACTGTACATGGAATGTTATTGAGTTCCAGTGTCAGCGGTATCTCTTATAATGGTAAGTGACAAGTTAAATGAAACACATAAATACAAAGAAGTTTTAAATTGATCTATTAATTGGTATCTCACTGAGCGGAGAATGCTTGCGAACGTAGTGAATTTGGGGTTTTCGCCAGGGTTCCTAAAAGTTTTTAAAAGATCACAGACAGTCAAAAATGGTCTCAGCAAGTTTAAGAAAATTTTACCACAAGAAAAATTGTTTGCGCCAAGCAGAAACTCTTTGTGCATCTTTGCAACGTTTAGCAACATTATGCCAACCCTGACGAAAACCCAAAATTCGCTACCTTAGCAAGCATTCGCCGCTCAGGAAGATACCAGATTTCTCGGCCTTCAAATTTGACATGGTAGAGAATTTGGGGTTTTCGCCAGGGTTCCAAAAAGGTTTTGAAATATGTTTGCAGACAATAAAAATCATCTCAGCAAATTGAAAATAATTTGTATATGAAAACTGTTTGCGACAAGCAGAAACTCTTTGTGAACCTTTGCAACTTTTAGCAATATTTTACTAACCAAAAAAAGGCCGGATAATTATTGGCTGGCCAATGATCTGTTTATCACTAGTTGGTACTATTCTAAGGAAAACGTGCATAAGATCAATTCATATTCCGTATTCTTGTGTGGCAGTTCCACTGCCACTAACAACGCCGTGTTTGTCCTGCTGCGTACACATTATTCTACTGGACCTTGACACCCGCATGGAGACATGACTTTTTCTTTCCCGCAGACCATTATCAACCGATAACAGAACTCAGCTCAACATTCACTTCAACAGATTTTAATTGTACCCATACAGTCACCTCTCAGCTACATGGAATACACAAGTCAGCAAGACCTCAAATAATGAACATATCTGCGCACACAGACATCCAGAGAGTTAACCGGTCGCTTGCCGTGTGTGTGTATGTGTGTGTCTATACACCTATGGTCATTAGCAGCCCCACCGCTGATGTAGACCTTGTCGAATCTGATGGTAGGACTGCGCGAGCAATGAGACGGGGGATTGGGGGGTGAGCAGGCGGAGGCGAGCATGTCACAGCTCTGTCGCTCCCCAGGCCCAGCTGCTCCCCTCATTTGTCTGTCTCATTAGTGCACAGTGAGTGAAGGAAGCAGAGCCGGTGCTTGCATGATGCAAAGATGGCCATTTTTAATAGATCTAAAGCGGCTGTCTGATTAAAAGTGGTGAGATATATGTCTGATGTTTGCTTTTATGGAAGGTGTCGGAGACTTGGCAAGTCACTTCTGCAGCGAGCCAAGCCAACGCTATTAAATGGAATCATATTTCTTAGTTAAAGACCAGTGGGCAAGGGATTTACAAGAATTGACACGGTCATTTGTGGTGAATAAACTTTTTAGAACTTCGAACAAACTGCACATGGTTGTTGTACTTTCATGTAATTGTGGTCAGCAAACGATGATCCAGTCAGCAAGAGTCAAGACGAGCAGTTTGTCGCAGTAAGCCAGTGAAAGAAAAGGCACACAATTTGTGGAGAAGTATTTACACACTACATTGGAAAATAACGACTAAAATCCAGGGATTGGGTAGTACCAATACCAGGTTTCAATATCAAACCAGTCTATGGCCATATTTCGAAGTATTGGTTGTTGCAACTTGGGGCCGTTTTACAATCAGGAACTAGAAATTAGAAATTACATAAATAGAAAATTGCTATTAATTTTATGCAATTTTAAGGAAAAATGCTATATTGGAATATATGTATATTTCTTTCAATATCATCTGTCATGTTTTTTGTGGGAAATTCTATGTATTAATATTAGCCCACTAGTGTTCTTGTATGGAAGATGATGAGGGCCAGTGAAGAGAAAAAAAAAAGTTTGGTGTGATTCTGACTTTAGTGTCAGCATTCTGACTTTAAATTATTCTCATCTTAAAGTCAGAATTCTCACTTTAAAGTTAGAATTCGGAGTTAAAGACAGAATTCTGACTTTAAAGTCAGAATGCTGAAGTGACGATGCTGACTTTAAACTCAGAATTCGGAGAATAAAATGAGAATTGCGCCCACCCTTATTTTTTTTTTCTCTTCACTGGTCCTAATCCTCTTCCGTAGTATGGGGTATATGCCACGAAAGAGGCGGGACTGTTTTTTGCACATCAGTTTGTTTCCGGTTCGGTTTGCGACGTGTGGGCTGCGTCAAAAATAATTGTGCTTCCGACTTTGTGCCACTTGGTTGCGCGTTCGCAGCCCGGACCGGAAATACACTGATGTGCAAAGTCACGTCCCGCCTCTTCGGTGGCTTATACCCCATTGGAACATTGTTTCATTATTGGTGACTACTCGAGCTGAGTAGTCATACTGGTATCGGTCTGGAAAAAAAAGTGGTAACGAGCATCCCTACACAGTAAATTTTGTAGAGTACATTTTCCTCTAAAAAGAGTTTATTTAGTCCCACTCTAAACAGAATAAAATTTGGAAGAAAATAAAGTATTCAGATTAAATTTTACTCAAAGTATTTTTACTGTGTACGAAATTATTGGCCTGTTTCATGACAAAAAACGAGTAAAGTTTTTTTTGTTTTTTTTTTAAGTTTATAAATTCTAAGTAAATTTTAGAATAAACTTTTCTGAGTATATTTTATTAGTTTATTAAAAGAAAAAAAATACAAAAGGGTTGAAGAATGAATTCACTACCTTCAGCTTGGGAGACGGCCACTCTACCACCTGAGCTGTGCAAAATATTTTACTCTCTTCCAAGTGTAAATTTTACTTTGTCTACAGTTGGACCAATAGGCACATTTTGAGTAAAACGTATTAAAAATTTACTGCGTATGTGTAATTTTATTTTAATGGCATGTCTCTTCGCCTATGCACTCACACGGTGGTTTAGCTTTTTGTTAGATCCCCATTAATGGATAGCAGTCTTGAGTTAAGCAGCACAGGATATCAGGTTGCCAGACCTGCTTTTTTGAACCCCCTACCAGCACTAATGACCAGAGGGGAGCAATTCCCTCCTCTTGCCCTCCACCCTGTCCTCATCTTTATCCGCTGCCCTCCATCTACTCCAATATGCCCCCCACCCTACTTGTACAAATCTGTCTCCGCTGACACACACTCACACACGTTTCCATCTAAGCCTAAATTGAGTCCTCCCCTCTCAACTGCCTTATAGTGATCCCATTGCCATGTTTTTAATGATCTCGCGTGATTGCTGCAATGCCCCTTTTGCACCTCTCTTCAACACACACACCCACATGCACACGCATACTGAATAGTAGGCAGAGGTGGGGAATGAAGAATTTGCTTCTCGACACACGGCAGGTTATTTTGCATGAGTCGGGCATCCATGCTCTTCTTTTCCTATCTCCTCGTGACAAGTGATCCACACGCACGCACGCTCTCTGCTGATCCTCAGAGGTGTGCGTGTACGTGCGTGTGTATGCATGTGTGTAGCTGGTTGCCTGCAGGGGCTCCTCAGACAAGCCAAGCACATTAAGGTGTCACTGGACATATCCACTCATGCAGAGCCCACGACAAGTCCTCCATGCTTTCCGTTCCTTCAACGCACACGCACACCTACATCACACAAGGCCTGCATGGCCGGTGAGTCAGAGTGAGGGGCGAGGCTCTGTGATTTATGACTCGCTCAGTTCCAGCTATATTCATCACTGTCATTATTATCGATAGAAGATATGACAGCAGGAGAGGGCAGACTGCTGTATGGGTTTGCAGTGTGTGTGTGTGTGTATGCTTGGTCGGACAAGGACTAATATAAAATACAAAGTAATAATTGTTTTTCCATTGTAGTATTTTATTTTGTTTATGGAATTAATGTACTGTATCATTTTTGTCTTGTTTTTAGCACTTTTTCCTCATCATTTGAGTGTAAGAGAATACACTGTGTAATTGCCAGCTATATACTGCATTTCCTCAAATAGTGGCCTCTACTGGGATAGATGTTTACTGTATGGTTTTGTTAAATGTGAAGGTTTCTTGGTTTACAAAAGCGTTCTATTCCTAAAGTGGTGACGCCACCTAAATTTGTACACAAATTGAAACATGTCCTAGTCCAGGGGTGTCCAAACTTTTTCATTTGAGGGCCACATACAGAAAATCAGAAGGACGCAAGGGCCACAAATGTTATGAAGAGAATTGTGTTTAGTCCTAAAAATTGTACGTGATTTATTTGTGCTTTTGCATATTTAGAAAAATGCTACAGTATATGAACCAATTTCTTTGTAATATGGCAGTAGGGTTATTATAGTTTTGCAATTTTTCATTTTAGTTAGTTAATAGTTTTCAGGGTGGTTCTGTTAGTTTTTATTAGTTTAGTAATTAAAAAAATGCTTTGCTTTAGTTTGTTAGTTTCAGTATTAGTATTAGTATTATTTTTAAAATGTGTATTACTTGTGCGCAATATTTAAAAAACACCATGAGCGCAACGTCATCTGAAGGTGCTTTTCTATTGGCTGCTGCTAGATGACGTCACTTCTGTGTGACATACTTTCAAACGTCATTATTCCGGTTGATATCAAAATAAATCTACTAAAAATCACATTTAAAATCATCCCCAAAGGCTCATGCATTAAATTAATTACCAAAGACTAAAACGAAGGACATATTTGCTATAATTATAGTTAGTTTTAGTTAGTTTTGTAAATATAATATGTAGTTTCAGTTAGTTTTCGTTTTTAAAAAGCATTTTCGTTTTTATTTTATTTCGGTAAAAATATTGTTTTTCAAATTTTAGTTTGTTTGTTTTCATTAGTTTTAGTTAACTAAAATAACCATTAATGGCACCTGTTTTTCAATACCCTCCTTTCTTACTTTGACCATCTCCAAACATTTTTGTTTTGTTTATTTTAGTCAAATGCCATTTTTAGCACATTTCGTGGGCCATTGAAAAATGGACGGCGGGCCGTAGTTTGGACACCACTGTCCTAGTCTATCACTAATCTATACTAATATAATAGTCAATTCATAATTACAATATATATTGTATGAAAGACGTTCTTTAACTATGAATAGAAAACACAGATGTCCCCGAACGGGTAACATGATGAGTGGAAATGAAAAAAAAAAAAAAAAAAAAAAAGAAGAAGCTTGAATTACACTTCTGCGACACTTATTGACACTTCTCAAAAACCACCTTATGAGAGCGTAAACTTATTTTTTCTCAATATTACCGTATTTTTTCCCCCCAAAATTTCTTTTGTTTGTTTTTTTTTTTTTTTTTGGTTTTTGTTTTTTCTAAGAGCTCAGAATTGTTCATTCGGTAGTCTTACCGATTCAACGTCTTGTCATCATTGCTCTTTTTTCTTTTTTTTTTTTTTTTTGTGTGTATGTGTGCGTGCGTTTGCGTGCGTTTGCGTGCGTGCGCGTGCGTGCGTGCGTGTGCGTGCGTGCAAATACGTATAAATTTATACTCATTCATTCACCTAAAACCTTATAAATATCCCATTACCCTTCGCCTTAACCAGGTACTTCAGAATCTTGCCAGAGTCGTGAGGTTTAAATGGTCAGGAGACCAAAATTTCTGTTTCCCTTATCAGTTTGCTATTGTGCAATTTGCATTTTGCACATTGCTGTGAGCGATTGCATGTTTTTGAGAATCGTTTCGAGTCCATGTGCTTGACCACAACTGTACGCCCTCTTTGTTGTTTGCATGACAGTTGGAAAACAATGGGTTGTATTGTATGACTGAGTTCCCAAAAAGAGGCCCGATTATTTAATGTCTCCCACATATGGTTTCATCACACATCAATCCGGGGGTGAGAGTGCGTGTGTTTGCGTGTGCGCCAATCTGTTTACATTCACATATTACTGGTCCGCTGCCAATCTCGTTAGTACACACATTAGCACCGGCTGACATCAACACACATAACAAGGCAGCTGGTTGTATCAATCAAGACATTTAATGAACTCGATACAGCTAATCACTCAGTTCTAAGTGGCTCAAAGATGAATTTTCCCAATTTGTCAAACTGGCCAACCGACGCTTCCGGTACAAAAATGAGTTTCAATTCAAATGTATAGGCTGGTACTTATTTGACCCTCTTAAAGAGTGTGCTCGAGCTACAATGCTTCCCAGTTTCCTCAACTGCTTGGATGTATTCAGGATCAGATGAATTTAAAGCAGGTTTCAATCAAAATATTTATTTAGATGATTAACACACCACCAGTTTGCTCCTTTCATTTCCTGGTTTATCTCCTGTATGTATGGCTTGAAAGTGCACACGCGTCATGTTTGTCGCCCAGGAGTGGCTATGCACACCAAAAGACTTTGAACAAGACGGTGGTCTTTGTCATGCAAATGTTAATGGACATGGTGCAGTGAGGCAAAGACATCAGTGAAAAGGACGGAGGGGGGCTTGTTCACTCAATTTCAAGAGTTCAAACTATTACTGCACTTTTTCCTGCACAATGCTGAGCCGATAGATACACTCGCGTTTATTGAGTGGCGTTCATCTTAATGACCCTTTCAAGTGAATTGATCTGTTTGTAAATACATTACACGTTTGATGATAATTGATGAAAATGTGACTGAAGAAGACAGAACTGTTTAGTTCGCAGTTGTAGAAATAGCGTAATACATTATTTACCGTTTCAGTTTTCCTTTTGTTTTTTGTTCTTTTGGGACACCCCTCAACCATCGTTCCATCCGTTGCAAGTTACAGTTCTTCGTTATAATTACTTGGCCCATTTCTACCACTACAGCATGGAGTTGGCTCGGAGAATGCATCTACCCTCAGTGTTTTATTTCAATGACCTCTGTCATCATTAATTCTTTAAAAACGTTGGAATCTGTCAAATTACATCAAGCAAATGTAAAAGGTTGGACGATTATCATTGTGATATGAACACTGTGGTTACTGGGTGTGACTTTTTCCATTTTTGCACTCAAGTCTTCTGTTAGCCTACCAATTTATAGCTTATTTAACCTTTGTCCAGACTGACAAAGACTATTTGCTGCTGCTGTACATGGGCATTTGTGAAGCATATATGTGTTAGAATTACACACATATACAAATAAAGATGTCTTTTTTTTTTGTGCTGCTTTTGTTACAAACTGCAAGATATTTTTCAACACTGTCCATTCCAGTTAGTACATAGTACCCATATCCTAATGACACAGCAGACAGATGGATTGTTCAGCCTTGTGAAGGTCTGCACTAGTCTGGTAAGTTCTGTGATATGATTGAAGAAGGTATAAATACTTTTTAACAATCTCACGTCAGAAGATTGACTAACACATTGATCAAAAGAGGGTGATTGCGTCCATGTCTGACAGACTACAAGTCCTCAATCTAATTGTCTCTTGCCGTCTCTCTCCCGTCACAGTTTCTTGTTGTATCTCTTGTGGGATTTTATTTTTTTTTCCTTTCCCAGAAACGTGTGCATTGTTGTGTGCATGCTGCATCGGAAAAAGTGTGTGCAGACACGTCTTGATGCTATCGGTTCCAATGCAAGTCTAGCTGTCACGAGATAGCTCTGTCTTTCTCTCATCTCTTGCTGTTTTACTCTGCCATTGTCTCTAAGGACGGCGCGATCGTACAGACTGATAGGATTGGAAAAGACGGTAAGATAGATAGGGAGGTTAATGGTTTCTCTTCCTCTCCATCTCGCCCTACTCCTCTGTCGCTATCAATCGGACATACAATTGGGTCTCCTGTTGCTTGATGGCGATTAGGGTGGGACTGACTGATTGTCATGGAATGAAGTCAAGCAAAAGATGGCACGGCTTTCAGAGCAGTTCACTGTGTCACATCACAGATTTGAGTCTAGCTTCTAAACTTGGACAATTGTTTTGAAATGAATTTGAATTTTGTTCAATTCATATATAACATTCCCTACCAAGCTGGCTGTCAAAGTACCAGCTTGTGTTTTACAAAAACCCATCAATATTATGAAGCCTAAAAAATGCAAACCTTCGATCACAGGTCTCAAAGTGCAAAATTATTTTATTACAGAAACAAAAATTGTACATCGTGGCGCTCCTGTGTTCTTTAAGAATTTGATAATACTTCTCCAGTAAAGTGTATGCCAGTTTCCCCGTACACAGTTTCAGGCTCATTTTGGTATGGCTTGGTTTTCCTTTTTTTAAAAAAAAGTACCTCCTCTGTAGCTACAAGTGACAGTAAAAACATTGTTACATCGACACAAACAATTATAAGTAGAAGAGGTTTACTTTTTTGTGTGTGACTTGGCCATCATAGGGAAAATAATTGTTTTTCAGATGGTACTTGACGGCAGAAAGAAAATAGGTTGCTACAGCAAAGTGGAGGTTGTGGTGGTAATGTCACAGAGACAGGGAAACCTGAATGTGCTGTGGCCGAAAGGCAGGGTAATGGTTGCCAGTCAATCACAGGTCATATATAGACAGACAAAAATTATTTGCACTGACACCTAAGGAAAATTTAGTCTTCAATTAACCTAACATGCATGTATTCTGAATGTGGTAGCCAACTACAGTATCCAGAGAAAACCCAGGCAAGCACAAAGAAAACATGCAGACTCCTCACAGCAGGTCGCAATCCAGATATCTACCCACAACCTCTGAACCCGAGGTGTATGGACCTAACCAGTCGGCCACCGTGCTGACAAGAGAGAACTTTACAATGTTAGTTTTTAGTATCCACTTGTCCTCAAATGTCAAAATAGTGAATCTGTTTCACCAATTATAAAAAAAGGTCATCTTTAGCATGACGGTTGCTTCTTTATTATGTCACCATACTCTCCATGATAGACTAATGTATTTGCAATGTAACAGTTTGTTGATTGGGCGAGCCTGGAGAGTTACACACAAGAATAATGTGACAGGTTGTGTTACAGTCTTGAACGCTATATACAGTTAAGTGATGTAGCTTAAGCCTTAAGCCAAGATTTTAAAATTGTTGGCCGACTTCCACACTTTGAGAGACGCCAAAAATTACGGGAGTAACAGTTTTGAACGTACCGTGTGGTGTGCATCCACACGGCACAATCAACACATCACATATGAACCGAGTTCATTCATGAATGTTTCATGGTTAAACGAGAAATCTCACAAAACCTCTGGAGATTAAACGTGACTTCCGAGTAAACAAAAATGCAGGACCAGTCGCAATACTTCCTGGTTTGTTTTTAGCCAAATAAAAGTGTCATAAAAAGAAAAGGTGTTGTTTATAGAAGGGATCATTTTTTTGTTTATCACATCATCAGACAGCAGCGGAATAGATAATCCACAAGGAATGTAATTTCTGGAAACCGTTCTCAAAGACCTGGATGTTCAATTCTGATCCCCGATTATTGCTACAGTATGTAGATTTTGCATCAAGGTAACCAAAGTTAACCAGACTACCCAACTTTTATATCTGAGATTCAGATTTTTCCAACCACTGCCGCTCAGCCATTCACCTTTGAGGAATTGCTGTATTCTCTTCGTCCCTCTCTTCTGCTGGCGACCTGTGTACATGGTGGTGGGTCGCTTGGCAGTGCTAATGGAAATGCCAGCTGTGTGGTTCCTCACTCCTCACAAAGTCCATTTACTAAAGTGACAGAGTCATTTACTAGGCAGCCGGCCTCTCCCATCCGCACTTAATTAGAAGACCTCCAGGCTTGTCTACCTTCGCCACTCACATTCACCCCTCTCTCTCTTTTCACTCTCTGACTGTTGTCTCTTTTTCACACCTTTGTTTTCGCTGCTTTTTCGATCTTTGTCGTCAGTCCCTGTCTTCGTCTGTTTTGCTCTTCATTCTTCCATCCCTACCACATGCACCACCTGGCTACACAAAGGATTGGAAAGTAGAGTGACCTATAGAGTGAGATTGGAATTTCTTGGAGTTTATTGGAATGTCCATGGAACAAGGATTGCAATGAATAATTTCATCTATTCCATTTTTTAAATGTATTTTTGTTACAAACACAACTATATGCGTTCAGTACCTTCTTTTTTAGCATCTACCTTGTGCCAGTTTGCTGCTTATCAAGTCAACACACCAAGCTATCCATTGATCCTCTAAGTCCCAGACAATCCACTCAATGAAGACATACTAACCCAACCTTTGATACCCCAATCCACTTGTCCCCCAACTGGGTATTCTAATATTGGGAAAGACTAGCTCCCCTTCTTGGATACCCTGCTGAGAGTGCACCTCTACATTAATCTGTTTTAGGTAACGTTGCCGCGTGACTTAAAATGTGATGTATTTTCTTATACACTGTCCATAATGCATTAAAAAATATACATTGTTCTCCTATATTCAAGGTACACCACATAATTGACTGTTATTTGCCTTGGGGCACTTATCAGCTCTAAAATATATTTTAAGCTCAAAGAGAAAGGCTCTGATGTACCAATCTGTCATGGCATTGCCTGAAATTTATTATATACAGTAAGTGTCCAAAGACAGCCAAGGTATAATGATCCAATGCCATCACAAATGCTGCTCACAGCCCCAAGTGGCTCCAAGGAATACAGTATGAAGATTGCCATGATGTAACTTACTTACAGACTTATTAAAATATAGCATTCACGTATTGGTCCTTGACGGCTCAGGTAAGTTTGTCTGGTAATGCCAATTTTATGAATTATCATGTGGTGCGACCAAAAAGAAATAACCAATTTGGAACTTTTATTTTGAAATACATTTCAACACAAGAATTTGTATCATCCACAAAAGAGTCAAAAAACCCTGAGAACAGCGATCTGGTTTGTACTGTCTCACAAGTTACCCTTTTAAGAACTATGTAGTGGTCATATTTGTACATCATGTGGTATGACCTGATTTTTTATTTTTTTTTCCAACAAATATATATTTTCATTAGAACTTTACTTGTGTGGCACTCGCTAGCTAGGCTGTTTTTTTTAGATAACTGTTAGTCTCATAACTTTGATTGAAGATGAAAATACGTATGTGGTGCGACCAAGCATCAGCTGATGCGACCACTGTAGAAAACAGATCTATGTCCTAAATTATAGATGCCCTAAATTGTAGATAATAGTAAATAATAATAAAGAATAAATATTTGTGTTTTTATAATAAATTAACGATGCTGGGTCTGGTAAAAATCCTTATCCGTCATCGACCCATATATATCAACATATACAGTACATATAAATAAATGATAATGTCACAAACCAACAAACAGAAGATAACTCAAAAAGCCCTGAAAAAAATTGCCTGACTGCTAAATTAAAATAAATGAAACTACAACATTTTGTTGTAGTGTGGGAATGGCTGGTAACAAAATAATAAATAGCCAATACCCCTCCATACCCCTCCCTCTTTCCCTATCTTACACTGTCTGTTTTTTAATGTAAAAAAAATCGCCTCAACAAGGCAGGTCCTTTTATGTGTTTGGATTTAATAAGCAATGAAAATCCGCGTTAAAAGCTTTACACGTCCTTTGGGTTTGGGGGTGACCGTCACAAAGCCTGTTAGCTGGACTTTTAAAGGCAGGTGATAGCTCCCTGTAAAAACAGATTGGAGAGGAAAGGTGGAAAGTTTACAGTTAAAAGGAGACGTCAAGGCGCTTGAGTCAGCCAGGCTCGAGCAGGAGGAGAAGGCCAAGAAAGGGGGGACTTGAGTTACAGTGCAGAGGCCATTGTAAATAAGAGGAGATGGCAAGAGAGTGGAGCATCCAGTCTTGGTTTATGAGGTCATTTAAAGGAGTAATGTGGTACGCCGCTTGAAATTGGCTTTCATTAAAAGAGCCATCGAGAGAGACTGAAAGAGAGAAACCGAGAATGGATGTCAGTATGTGTGAAGTCAACTCTTATAGTATAAACATACTGTATATGCTGATTATTGGGATTCCCGTGCAAGTATTAAAGTGCTTGCAGACCTGCAGCAAGACATTTTCCATCCCCATCAGGGTATTTAGCCATAACATATTTCTTTTGCGTCAACATTTTCTTTTGTTTTATCACTCCCACTGAATACAGCACGTAGAGTCATCACTTCTGTTGGCGCATGGACAATTGTGCACAATAGGTCGTATCTATCATCACACAGTCCAATGACAAGGTGATGCAAGCTCACCAGGCATTGGTCGCGTAAGGAGGATTTACTGCATGTGGCCCCATTGTCTTTAGTCACCATCATAAAGATATATGGAGAAGAGGATCTGCAATGAATACTTCTTGCTTTTCTCCTCTTTGTTAAATCACAAACTATTATAAGAGATGGTGTCTTCAACCGTAGCTCTTTGCCTCATGCATCTGCCCATTATCTGCTTATTCCTTCACACTGTTGTTCTTCTAGACATCTCTCAGCTCTTCTTTCAAACGGAATCCAGCTTCAGTCATTGTGACGACACATAGGAAGCGTCTTCCACCATAACCAATCTTCTCAGCACAATGCGCTCATAGATTGTGTGCATCTTCCATTCATCCAACCAGCCTCTCCTCCCTCTTGCCCTGTCTGCTCTACACCTTTGCTCAGTTGTATCATCTCGTTTGGATCGCTCTCTCGGCCTAATGGCGTTTTTATTTGCCCTCCCCCTGCGCCATATTGTTCCTTTAAAAACATTCTTACCAGACCTATATACGACTTTGGAGTGCATAAATGAGTTCCATTATGTCACATCTGTCCTACATATCCGTTGTAGTTAGAGCTCACGTGGGACTCTTGGCCTCAAGTTTAATATTTCATTGCTCTCTTCCTTTGTACTCCTGGTTTCTCTCCCCAGCCTTAACTCAGTCTTCCCATTTTTCGTTCTGCAATATGGTTTCTCATATCCTTTCATACACCCCGCTTGCACTTCATAACAAGAAGCCAAGCCCCCATTTGCCCCTACATTCCATTGAGACCTGCTTCTCATAACATCTCTGTGTGACCGCACTAGTTAGCCGGGGGATGTTTGTTAGATGTTGTTTCTTCTTAATAAGCAAGTTGACTCCACTGCTTGATTTAAACTAGCCTGCAGTAGCAACTTGATACAAGTGCAGGCACACACACCATGAGATGGGGATCAAGTAACTTAACAACTTGGGGTCCGTTAGCGAGGAAAAGTTAATAATGGTTTTGATGCTCTGGCATATGCTGTGAACCAGAAGTCATCAATAGACGGATAGCGGCCCACATCCAGATGTTTTATTTTAGGATTATTTTGACGAATGCCTGTAATTAAAATATCTTTGAGTGGTATGTACAGTTGATGGACACTTTTCTTGCCTTTCGGGATAATGTTAATATTTTGTTTAAGAATGAATTTGATAACGTCATTATTTTTTATGTCCAATTAATACCTTTAAAAACTAATTTTTACACTTGCTGTCGACTGAAGATAACATCACCTGTGCTGAGGAAATAGGTAATGACAAATCATGTCTCACTGTCTCACCAAACTTGCTGTTTGGTCAGCAAACTGAGCCATGATTGGTCATTACCTATTTCCTCAGCAAAAGTGATGTCTTCTTCAATCGACAACAAGTGTAAAAAATGTTTTTTAAAGGTGTTAATTGTACATGAAAAATAATGAAGTCATCAAATTCATTCTAGACAAATTATTCACTTTTTACTGCTGAAAATGGCTCCGTGGGTCAAGTACTGTATCCCATTAATTAAAGTAGTAAATATCAGTCAATGTCATACAGAATATGCGATAACATAGGGCTGTGCAATTAATCAAAATAACAATTTCAATTGTTACTCTCCACAATTACAAAATCAGCATAATAGTAAAAAAAAAGATTAATAATACTAATTTTTAAGTTGTTTCAATTTATAAATTGGCACCTTTTTTTTAAACTTTAAAACAACTAATTTAACAAATTTTGTTTCATCCAAAAGGAACTTGTATAATTATAGTATTTCAAATAATTGTATGTGTCTTAATGTTTTTTTTAATTTAATTTTATTTATTTTTATTTATTTAATTTTTTTTTTTTAGTTTTACATTTAAACATTTTCTTGTGTTGTACCAAAACATCATCCTACTGCAAAGTGCACCTTCTGCTCCTACTTCAAGTTTCTGCCAACATAAATAAATATATAAATAAATAAATAAATAGTATTCTAAATTTTGTTTGGTCCAAAAGGAACTTACATAATTATAGTGTTTCTGCTTTTCTAATTGGTCTTAATATATTTAAATGTGTAAACATTTTATTGTTTTGTCCAAAATATAAATGATCATCCTACTGCATAGTGTGCAAGCTGCACTCCAACTTCTTCAAGTTTTTGCCAATATAAATAATTAAGTAAATACATAAATATTATTATAAATTCTCTTTGGTCCAAAAGTAACTTACACAATTAAGGTATTTTTATTTTTTTTTTAAATTGGTCTTAATATTTTTAAATGCTTAGATGTTTTCTTGTTTTGTACCAAAAAATAAATCGTCCTACTGCACAGTGCACAAGCTGTAATAATCGTGAATATTATTTTTCCCATAATTGAGCAGCCCTACGGTAACAGTATGTTATTTTTAAATGTAGTTTACGAGGAGATGATTCAGGAACTCAGACTGCTCAAACCATCTTCAAATCCATGTTCAAAAACACTTTTAACGCAACACAAACATCCAAATAAACAGTTTTGCTGTCAGTTGGCACAAACGCACGTCATCAGCAATATGTTTGTGATTTGTCTGTCAAACACCAACCAACCGTCTCCTACAAATATCTTGAAATAGCCACACTTTCTGATCCCCTGGGAGCATGTTGTGAATCATCTCTTATCACCTTTAAGTGGAGTGAAGAGCCATTTCAAACACTTTTTTTTCCCTTGTAGCCTCTCAACAAGCCCACACCTAGCGTGCGTCTCAATGAGTGACACACACAAACGCACACCGTCACACAGGACCTCGTTACACTGACTTTGTTCAAACACTTCACTTGAGTCTGTCTCGCAACATGGACACATTTACACACGCACACACATTTGTCACTGAGGTCAGTCTCCCTTCATCCCATGGTTTTTTTTTTAGGTCACTTGTCAATCCTTTAACCATGACCACCTGTCATGTCTCCCAGCATGCATTGCGGGGCCTCACCTGTGTACGCTTCACTGGAAGCTGTCACTCACCCACTAGACCGTAGTCCCTCCCCAGTGCACCGGTTTCTCTCTGGGGAATCCTGTATACCATCTAAAGTACAATCTCAAAAGAAAGATATATTTGGACTCATTTTTCTGGCTATGAGCTGTCAATTACTCATCACGATCCAACTTAATGGGATGATAACTTCTCGACTAACCTGCCTGGTTTCTTTCTCTGTTGCTTTCCCTTTGCAGGTGGTGAGAGTTCCAGTAGAGAGCTGTGAGCAGTACACTACATGTGGAGAGTGTTTAGGTTCCAGAGACCCTCACTGTGGATGGTGTGTCCTCCACAATGTGTAAGTACCACACACTGATGCCCATTTGATCACCATTAAAAAAGCTTGTTAACGGTCAACATATTTGGGTTAAATTTAGGTCGGTTTGGCTTCTCTACCCAACTCTGCCCAATATTAAAATTACATAAAATTAATGACAATTTTCTATTCTTTGAATTTGTAGTTGCTTATCATAAAAAAAGCCAATTTTGCATCATTTAGAACATAAGAGATGCCACATCAAAAATAAATATACAAACAGTTTACACTACTCGTGATAATGGAAATTCACGTTAATTTAAAAAAAAAAAAAATACTGTATTTTCCGCACTATAAGGCGCACCTAAGAGCCTTCAATTTTTTGAAAAGCTGACCATGTGCCTTATAATCCAGTGCGCCTTATATATGGATCAATATTGAGCCGCAACAGGTCGTGACCCCGCACGATCGGTGACGCGCGTGCGCAGAAGATCCCGCCATCTTGGATCGCTAGCTAATACGAATACTTTACCTCAGAGAAAGTAATAAAACAGCTGTTTAATCATTTTGGGAGTGAATGGAGTTGTCAGAAATCTGGTTTGTAATCTATTAATAAAAATTGACTGACCTATCTGACTGTTTTGTTGACATTCCCTTTAGCGCAGGACCATCTAATGGATGCATAACGTAACCCCAGCCTCTACTGTAGCGCCTTATATATGGAAAAAGTTTTAAAATATGTCATTCATTGAAGATGCGCCTTATGATGTGGTGCGCATTATAGTCGTGAAAATACGGTACTTATACAGTATAGTATATATTTTGTATCTCCGTAATGCAATGTCGTGGAGCGACGGGACAGACACCTTTGGAAAGGTCTCGTAGAGACAAATTCGTGGATGCCCGTATGTCGGACGTAGGGTTCGAGAGATACGGCCGCGTAAAGACCAAAAAAATAATTAAACCCAAAAGGGACGCTGTAAAAATCCGCGAAACAGCGAGGCCACGAAAGATGAACCCGCTATAAACGAGGGAACACTGAAAATACATTTAATGGGATTTGGAGCAGGATTTAAAATGGTTGAATGCCCATAAAATATGTAACAAAGTTGGCTCGTGGCAATGCTTACAAAATTACCTGTCCACACTTTTTTTGTTTTGTTTTTTTGTTTGTTTGTTTGAGTTTTTTAACTGAGTGAGTGCTAACGAGTGTCAGGAACAATTCCATATTATTGGAAGGTGACAGGAAGATAGACCACGTTCAGAACACTGCAAGCCTTTGGCGTAATACCATCTCTGGACGTGTTAATTAAACCTAGAAGACTTATCAGCAAGCTGTCTTTCCTTCAGGCACGCGCAATTACATATGTGCCACCTCTCCATCATTAAAATGACAACATGGTGATGGGCTTGAACCAGTGATAACCTGCCATTTGGCCACAACTCGACTGTGTGCCACGAACGCAGCTTGCTCATTTCCGAGCTGATTGTGTTGCCAAATCTGGCAAAGGCCCTGCAGATAAAATGGGGAAATATTAATAGGCAAATTATTTATAAGCCTCGTTTCGGGCCTCTGGTGCCTTTAGCCACATCTTATTAATAGGCATGGTAGTTTCAATCAACAGTAGAATTGAGCTGGCCGCACATGCACACACATACTTACCATAGCTGGAGCAGAAAAGTACATGAAAATGCACACCCTTGTGCACATGCATGCCTATAGTCTCCTTGTGTGTGTACGAGTTGTCAGGGGGTTGCTGGCGAACAAACGAACGCTACGATGAGACTAACTAAATGAGAGGATAGGGGCTGCTCACGGAGGAAGCAGTTAGCATCTTTTCCCGCCTCTCTTATTATTGTCAATCCTTCTTAGAGTGCTACATCAGCTCTTTTCACTCACCTCTGGGAGCAGTTGTTGTTAGCGTGGAGGTGAAGTGATAGCTAATGCATTATGAATAGCTAATAGTAAAACTGCTGCACAGTGAAGCCTTTTTTTTCTTTTCTTGTCATCAGCTGCCTGGTAATTAACGGCGGAAATTGCTGACCCTTTTTGATATGCGGTGGGTTTGAATTGTATCATTTTTACAGCTCAGTGAAACTTTAATGTTTGCATATATATCTCCTGACAAGTTTCAATTGGGTGGGACTGTAAACTGAACAGATGAGGAGCTGTATGGATGTATACACAGCTTAGTGTTTCTTGCACAATTGTCACGGCCAGTAGGGTAATGATGTTTAGGTCTGCAGTAATGGCTGTGGCAAGCTATTAGCCAATTTGTCTCCTATTATTGCCCTCATTTTGTGTGTGAAGGTGATTGCTCTGCATCTTTATCATTTTTAAAATGATTGTCATATCATCTCAACTGCTCGCAACACTTTCCCCCTCTCTTCGTCGTTCTTTCATTCTCTTGCCTCCTCATTGCATACTCGACCCGTCACGCGTTTGCTTTCCTTCTGCTTTCTTAAGCTGCTCACGAAAGGACCGTTGTGAAAGAGCGGGAGAACCCCAGAGGTTTGCATCAGACCAGAGGCAGTGTGTGGAGCTCAACGTTCAGCCCAAAAATATTTCCGTCACCATGTCTGAAGTGCAGGTAAGCCTTTTCATATACAAGGGATCATCGGTTTATGACGGCGTTTCATTCCTACAGAAGCAGCATCACCTGAATTTGAACAGCTGGAATGTGCCCTTTACCATGGCTAAGGCAGTAGCAAAGTCATAAAGAAATGAAACATTTTAAAGGGGAAGTCAACCCATTTTTTTTGACGATATGTTCTATGCAGCCCCACTAGTCTAAATATGTTGTGGTTAATATTGCGTGAGTGGAATTTGAGTTTTTATCCATTTCAGGGGCGGCCATTTTGCCACCTGCTGGTGACTGAAGATGACTTCAATGTTGCTCACGTCTCAGGTAACAACCAATCACAGCGCAGCTTCAGAAAACAGGTGAGCTGTAATTGGTTGTTGCCTGAGCCCTGAGCAACTGTGATGTCATCTTAAGTCGACAGCAAGTGACAAAATGGCCGCACCCTGAGATGGATAAAAACAGCTGGATTTTGCTTCATAACTCATATTCCACAATTGCAGTATGAATTAGAATGTCATGTTTAGACTATTGAAGTCACATAGAGCACATTATTGTCAAGAAATATTTAAGGTTGACTTCCACTTTAACAGAATAAACTTATAGGTGGGGGGGTTAAAAACACAACTTTTTCCTATATTTTTTTTCCTTATATTGCACCTCACTCATTGAGAAGGCTGCAGCTTGCGTTCTGACCAAAACTAAGAAGAACATATTAATCCAGTCCTAAAGACTATTCACTTACTCCCAGTAAACTGTAGGCTAGACTTTATAACGTTCTGCTACTGGCCTATTCCTCACTGAATGGATTAGGGACTGAATACGTTGAAGAAATGCTAATGCATTGTAAACAGAGTAGTGCTCTGAGGTCTGCCGATTCAGGCCATTTAAGGGAGCCCAGAGTTCAAAGACAACATGGTGAAGCAGCATTTAACTGTTATGCTGCAGACAAATGTAATAAGCCGCTAACACAAATGAAGTCAATCGCAAGTGTGAATGCTTTTAAATCCAGGTTAAAGACTATGCTTATTTGCCCTACTCACACACATGAATTTCTAATTATGTGAAGCATATTGAATAAATAAATAAATGAAAAGCTGTCTTGCCTTGCCTTGTATTAACTGTATGACATTTGCATTTCTGTACTTAGCAATTTCAAAATCCTGTGCTTGAGAAGTGCTATACCATTGACGTGTACTTCCATTTTTAGTATCATTGCAATTCTAAAGCATGGTACAGAATGGATCAGTCAGGTAGATTCCCATTGCATCTTCACCACAGAAAATGCACACCAAACTGAACTAAACTGTGGTTCTTGGTGTACATTAACACACACGTTAACCTTGCTATAATTATAATAGCTGCCATTGTAACAGATGCACACACAAATTACTAGGCCCATCACACACCCACATATAGCCCGGCTTCACTTACATGTCTCTTCCCCCCCAGCACCCATTAACCCCCATGTCATATCTTCTAACAGTCCATGTACACCGTGTCCTTCCATTGATCTTGTACTGATTGCCTCGCTCTCCCTCTCTCAAAAGCTGGTCCTTCAGGCTCGTAATGTGCCTGATCTATCGGCGGGGGTCAACTGCTCCTTCGAGGACTACGTGGAGACCGAGGGACTGATCCAAGGCGGATACATTTACTGCCTGTCTCCCTCTGCCCGTGACGTCATCCCCATCACACGGAACAAAGGTTGGTCATGAAGTCACAAAACAGAGGATTGGTGGTATTGTGCCACACAGCATCTTCTTTTTACAGTTGCTTTTTTAGGTTTCTGTTGCAGTTTTGTTGTGCCTTTGTATTCATTTGATGCTATTAATTCATCAGCATGGGCTGATGTCTCCCCCTAAGGGGTCTTTTTCTACTGTGCAATCTGAGAAGTCTGCAGCTGTGCTGCCACCAGAAAATATTTTTAGCATTCTTAGATGATTTGCTTAGTGTGACTCTATCCGGAATACCTTGTCATTACCAATAATGCTTGGCCGTTCCATTTCAAAGCCCCCTAACTCAAGTTTGCATTTTTCTACTGAAAATAGCACTGTTTTTGAATTCCCATTATCATGCATTATGCGCCATTGTCAGTTTCACTTATTTATTTTCCTTTCCTTCGAAAGGACACTGCTTGTGCCGCTAACTTCTTTTCAAAGCCAGGAATCGGTGATTATTGCTGTATTTAGACATATCTGCTTTCTCCTGTTTTAGCAGAGATTGTGTACCTATTTTGTGTCAGCTTCTATATTTGCCACAGAAATGACAAACATATTCAAAGCACCAAAGGCTCTATATGCAATTTGACGTTTTTCTCCAAGTGGCACTTCTAGTTTTTGTTTTGTTTTGTTTTTTAACATAAACTGTTCTTCAGTTACACTCTACTTAGGCTGTTCTAGTGCTGTCAAGCGTTTAAAATTTTGAGACTAATTAATCATGCAATTTTCCATATACCGGTATTATATATTCTCAAAATGTCTCACTTACAAATTCCGTTGTGCCCAAGGGCGCAACACTTTAGCAGCATTGATTTGTAAGGTCCCATGGAGGTATCTTGAGCAGAGTGTTTTGTTCTTAGATGATGCACAAAAGATGTACAACTAATATGGTGTTTGAATTTGCTCTTGCAAAGTTTGCAAATTGCTTAAGATTTAAGAAAACTGAAAGTACACCTACCTACAGTCCATGTTTGTCCATCTACGTGCCAGTGACTACACAGGAAATGAATAAAACTGACTGAACTGAGTTTTTTTTTTCCCCCAACAGTTTAAAACCTTAAATTAATCTCCAAACTTAATGCTTTAACTTTGACAGCCCTAGTACAGTATATTGAAAATGAAAACAAATATTCAAATTCATGTTGTTGTTTTTTTTTTGTTATGATTTTTTTTGGGGGGGGGGTTTGTGTGAAATTTATATTGTCAAATTGTCATATGTTCTTTTGCTGTGTTCATTCAGGTGACAAGCGTGTGGTGAAGCTTTATCTGAAATCCAAGGAAACGGGCAAGAAGTTCGCCAGTGTTGATTTTGTCTTCTACAACTGCAGTGTCCACCATTCGTAAGTTCCAACAATTTGACAGTCACGCGGGAGTTTAATAAGGATTTGCTCATTAGCTTTCATCTAGATCTTCTCTTCTCTCTTGCATTTTCCTTCCCTCTGTCCTCTTTTCCCCATGGGATAAGTCATACAATAAACACCCATCTTCCTTTTACGTCTAAACGGGGTATCACATTGCCCTTAGAGTGAAAAATCGAACACGATGTATATATGTAACGATTGTGATATGAGATGGTAATTCTAGTCTTATCATAACCCATGTCACACTAATAAATCTTCAATTATTAATTCATTAGTGGATGATCTGTAATAGTGTGTCTTGAACTGTAACCTTGTTTCTCACTTACTCTTCTCTTGATCTGGTGCTTATTTACACAAGAAAGACAAAATACTGGATTGAAGAGCAGTGAATTAGTCAAAGTGAGTCTCCTTCACGTTAGGCTTCCTACTGTGTTTTTGCACAGTCACAGTTCCCTAACTTAGTGTTGAGTCCTGCGTCTGATGCCGGGATCAAATAATCCTTTAGCTCTGAATCAAATCACCTCGATTACCCCCTTTTGAGTCCCAGGCTCTCCCTCTGTCCACCCATGGCTGATCCAGTGGAGGCTAAAACGTCTGGTGGGGCATTAGCCTCAGGGCAGCAGATGGCATGTAGGCCCGCAGGATACTGTAGGGCTCCAATCTGGCTTCCCTCTGGATGTTAGATGAGCCTCCTTTGAGGATTGTCCACAATCACACTTGTATATTCACATGCACGGCCACGCCTCTCCCTGCTCTGTCACTTACTGCTCATTTAAGCGCTGAATGTCTCAGACGCCTTATCTGTCATTCTGACCCTTGACCTTGTTGCACAGTTCTGCATTTGCAGTAAATGAATCCCCCGTTGCAATCGGGGTGATTAGTCCAACTGGTTAAGTGTGCCGTGGTTTACAATCCATCTCCCATGAGGATGCGGTGATATTTGCTTTAACGCTTTAATTCCCAGGGTAGTACAAAATGCTTTATGTTCTGAGAAAGTATACTCAATTAAAATGAAAGGTGTCACATTTCTCCATGGTGGATGAATTGCAATATGAAGTCGCATTAAAGTTTATGGGATTCCTCCTTGTATGGAAGTCGGCTCAAACAAGAAGCAAGGCAAGAGTCACCCTTTTGAGGCTATTACCCCAATGAGCTGATTAAATCTACTCCCTGGGCTGATCTAATATGGCCTTTGAGGGATGTAATGGACACATTTAATTAAGTTACAGATATGGCACGTTGCATCTTTGCCACTGACTTTTATGGCGAACAGAGCTGCAGAGATAAGAAACCCATTTGAAGGTGCCACTGTCCTATGCAGCCATAGTCCCCCTTGGGTATCAGGTAAAGTTACTGATGTAATAATTTCAGGTCCATGCATCAACTTGCAATGTTTGTATGCCCATAATACTTAGTCACATAGCTAATTCCTCCTTTAAATGGTGTAGCATAAGGATACTCCACAGTACAAAGACAGGCTGAAAACATTGAAGCACATTTGCAAGAACATGCAATATTTGGCTCTTTCATGAATATTCCTTTATATATTAGTGACAAACCCCTGCATTATCCTATTATATTTTCTAAATAATTTATACTTACACTCAGTTGCACAACCTCCCATTTCCAAAATATATACACCCCTCCTGCCTATTTACACAACTGATTATGTTTCATCCCTCGCCTTTTCAAAAATGCCATACATTTGCATAGTGCTATTAATCTAATTAGAATCCCCACTGTTTCAGTTTAAGGGTTGCTGAGATTGAAATAGAAAATCACCCACGGCCATGATTGCTCCGTAATTAAATATTTCCATAAGCCTTTTCTCATTTCTCATCCCTCTGTTTATTAAGATTGGGAGGATAGTGTGGCAGTGAATTGGGGTTAAGCTTTAATGATGTACAGTACCTGTTGTTGTCCAGTACTGTTTGAATGTACTACAACCACCATCCATCAAATCTTTTTGTTTTGGGTTCCTCTCCTTATAAATTGTAGAATACTGAAAACACTTAAGAGTTCTAATTGCAGTGTTGGACTGAGCAGAACAATGCTTTGCGTAGGAGTAGAATGGGGCCCTTAGCTTGTCATGTTGTACCTTCTTCAGATAGCAAAATGTGCACATAATTCTATAAATAGTATTTCACAAAGAATACCAAACATCACACACTTGCTCGATGAAAGGATCCAGTTACAGAGGTGTAAACCAACCTGTAAATTATTCAACTCCACTCTAAATAGTCGCCAATAAACAACTGATTTTGGTGAGAGCAGTGCTGGGAAACGTACCTCATTAGGTAACTTGATTGTGTTCAACACTCCAAATGCACCACAAGTTGAAGAATGATTAAGATTGTTTTGTTTTTTTTCCAAGTCTGAAATAATACTAGCGCTCTCGAGGCAATGCCAGCAGATTAACATCTGAATAGGCATTAGCATTATGAGCAAGGAGCCTGTCTGCTGCTTCTCAAATCCTCTGAGTAATAATAGCTGATGGCCATTGAAGGGGTAGAAATAAGGCAACACTTGGGGGTCTGAAAGAATGAGCCCACCGCTGATACATGGAAAAATATCAGCCATTCCGCAATGCGCCTTGTTAGGGCTTAAGGCGGAGTTACACCCAGGCTTAAAAGCCAGCCTTTTACATCCTAAGGAAGGGGACCCTGGTCACTTGAAGGGACCAAAGAGTGAGCAGTAGGGGGTTGTCAAACAGAGCCTTCTGGCCCTGGGTGGCACCTATAATGACACATCTCCTATTTCAAAGGGCACAATCATAAAAGTTAGCATCGGCTACCTGCTGACATTTTGCTCGTTATTTCTTTCACCGGGACACGAACAAGGTTGATTTGACTTAAAGAAAAGATCAAAGTCAAATATTATCTGGACATTGTGACAGATGTGAAATACCATGTGTTGTTCGTATTGCTAACACTGCTGCTTGCTTTTTGATACTTGCTGTGATAAGTTGGCAATTTGCTGAATTTCAATGAGACCTACCCTAATGGTGGGCTAAAAGAAAAAGAAAAAGAATACTTATCTTACACACATAAATGTCATTAATTTTGTAGGGCATTTGATAAAATGTTCTTGATTGACTGAGGGGAAAAAAATTAATTATTTATTTACAAAAATCTCAAATGGGAATTTCTCCCTTTGAATGTTTTGAACATCATACTTGTTGAGACAGCAAACAGTTTTTTTGTTTTTTGTTTTTTTCCCCCAGATAAAGTACTTTGGATAATGTGTCAAAAATACATCATAGAAAAACAGGCCACATGGCTGAAATTGATTTTAAGATCAGCTTTACGTGACTGAAGTTTGGAATGGTAAAAATAGCTGTTATTGGCCTGGAGTCGGACCATGACTACCAGCCATCAGTAGATCCATCAGCCATACTTTATCGATGATAAACATGTTTGGAGCGCTTTTGTTAGTAGCCTATGGTTATACACAGATTCAATATGCCTCAATTGCTTGAAGATGCAATTAATCAGCGATCAATTCCACACTGCTAACTGTATTCTAACCTTAAGTATTGATACTGCAGTAGTTAGGGCTGGCATATTACTTGGTAAACCCATACTGCAATGTGCCCGTATGATAGCAGTAGTATTGACCTCTGTTTTTCTGGACAAAACTGTCTTACGAACTCTGATTTAGTCTAGCTTTGTGCTAAGCTAAACTAGCATAGCCTACTCATGTTCCCTCCATTTGTTCGTAACATTGATAAATTCCTATTTGCTCTTGTGTGGTATTAAGAGGCCTGTTATTTCCTCAGCCGCTCATCCCTCTTTGTAAATGGACAGCTTCTCTCAGCACAATGCTAAATTGGTCAATTAAAGCAGCAGTGGGATTGAATTAAGCCCTAGCCTCTGATCCTGCTCAAAAGGAGGGGCTTGCACTGGAAACGATCGCTTATAGTGAGTGTGCACCTAACAGACGAGCCGCTCTAATTGATTCAAATGAATCCATGTCAGGGTTTGATGGATTTGTGTATGGGCTCCATCACAGAGCTGTAGATAAAACTCTCATTTTTCATATGGGTAAGTGAAACAGTGGCTAGTATTTTGCAGGGGTTAAAATATATTTGAGAGCTTGGCTGGAGCGTACTCAGAACTGTTCAGACACACTGTACATGTGGCAGATGTGCTTGAATACAAAGCAGCATGCATAGTAGACATTTCAAGCCATTCTTTTATTGTCTGAAGTCCATGTCCAAGCACCTTTTTGTATTAAATGTTGTGTTTTATAACATTTACAATAAACCATATGCTCACGTTCCATGAATGCAAAATAAGCCATACTGAGACAACGTGCATTGATGGCAAAATACATCAGGGGGCTTTGTAATAAAATGAAAGTTTTATTTGTAGACTCATGTTGGTTACTTTAGACTTGTAGGTTTGCATGTAAATGAGCTTCAGTAAAGTGTAATATGTCTCATAGGCCAAGAATGGCCAATAACCTGAAGCTGTGATGATGAACTGTGCACTTGAAACTGTCACTGTTAGTGCCCCCTCATATGTGAAGACACTTATAGCTACCAACCAACTTCCAGACCAATATTTCCTCCCTTTTACTCACTCCCCCGTGAGACACCCACACGGAGCCCCGCAGGCTACATACCCCCTCCACGTTTTTCCTCTCCCACGATACCTGGCGTCTCCACGTCTATCAGGGAAATCCACCTGCTTTTGATCTCCACTCCGTTTCCCTCCCTTCTTTCTCCCATCATGTTCTTTCAGGCTGTCTATCTCCACCTCACCTCTGCCGGAGCAGGTGAATTAAAAATGGTGGAGGCATTATAGCCCTGCGGATGAAAGAGCGCTTTAGACAAAGAACACGGGGAGAGCTTTTAAAAAAATGGGACTGTGGCAAATGAAAGGGATTGGAGGCATGAAATGATGGAAGCACAAAAAGAAAAAGTCCTGTCTGAATGGATGCACAGAATTACACAACAGAGCGGGCATGTTGCGAGGAGAATCACCGAGCTCTTTGCGATAAATAAGGGCTGTGGTGGGAGAAAGATGGTTTGGGTGAAAGGTGTGCGGAGGAGGTTTTTCAGACCAGGTCAGAGAAAGTGCACGTTTGGCAGCGTGTGATAAAAAAACATTTATCAAAAGATCTGATATATATATATATATATATATATATATATATATATATATATATATATATATATATATATATATATATATATATATATATATATATATATATATATATATATAATATATATTGTTTAAGCCTCCTCTTCATGTCAGAAGCTCACAAGCACACCTTGGGACAATTCGGAGCACCCAATTAACCAGCCATGCATGTCTTTGGAATGTGGGAGGATCCCAGAGTACCCGGCGAAGACTCACGCAGGCACGGGGAGAACATGCAAACTCCACCCAGGAAGGCCGGAGCCTGGACTCGATCTTGCGTCCTCAGCACTGGGAGGCAGACGTGCTAACCACTCATTCATCGTGTCGCCCGTTGCATCATATATTTCATGGAATTTCAGTTGTACTTCCTGCAATTTGAATATAAATTGCAATTCTGGTTCCTGTTTGCCACCTCAATTTAAATGGCATTATTGGTGTTACATGTTGGACTTGCGTCATATGCTGTGAATTATTTTTCTCAAGTCACATTATTTTACCGTAACACCCCTCATTGTGACTCGTCCTTTATTTGGAGTGTCGCAAAAAGTAACAAAAAGATCAATAAAAAGCAGAACACGGTTTGACTTGTGAGGTGGATCTCTTGTGATATCACTTACTTTCTAATTTACCATTGCAGCCATAATTTTCTTGTAAACCGCAAGAATTTTAAATTGAGCGATTCCTCTGTACCAAAGCAATCTTTATTTTAGTTAGTTTTGCTTTGTCATGGTCTTAAAAAAGCTCTCCATCCTGTGTTTCCCAGCTGCCTCTCCTGTGTAAACGGATCATTCCCATGCTACTGGTGCAAGTACCGCCACATGTGCACCCAGAATGCCAACGACTGTTCCTTCCAAGAGGGACGAGTTAATATTTCCGAGGTAAGTTCAGCTCTTAATTGTACTGCCTACTGCTTCTGTACATCTATTTGTATCTGTTGTTCTCTTCAACCCTTGACACGTGTTTGACACCGTTAACATAATGAATTAAGAAGTTATCCTACAATAGGTTTATATCTGAGAAATAATGTATCATATTCCCACATGATGTACATTTGAGTCTGTGGGGAGCACTTAGTGATCTTTAACCACATGCTAATTTAATCTCCAGGAATATAACCACAAATTGTTTTTGAATGCACACACCCTCCTTGTTTTTTGCTTCAGGGTTCTTTACATCACTCTGCTGTGCCTTGTGTGCAGTGCAGTAATAATTCAGGTGTAGCCCATAAAGCCATAAGCAGGCCCACGATGCATAAATGTGTAGGAAAATGCTGCTTGGGTTTTACATAAGCAAATGTTACATTAGCATAAAAGCTAATATCAATTGTGCATAATAGCTGCTTGGGCATGCTACATGGAAAACACAACAAGCATTATGCACATTGTACTAATGTACACAAAGTGTTGTTTGATTGTTTTCCCCTTTTTTGCCTCATGAAGGTATTACAAGGCACACACATAATGAATTCAAATGCACATCGTCTCAATTTTCAATCAACTTCTGAATGCAAATCCCGACTGACGGACAGTCATGCCCTCATCTTATCTGATTGATACCACACATACACAATGCTGTCGACTTATGTTTGGACTCTGACTCTCCCTGTTATCTCAGCCAAGATGAAAGATGTCGGCCAGCCTGTTACACTGGCCTTTATTAATTGGTCAACCTTTATCCAATTACTTCCCCCTTTATCTTCCCTCTAAACCAACCCCACGTAGAATCTCAAACACTAGCACGCTCAAACAGAGCCGGAGACCTTATCCGAAACAACACACAGGCCTAGCCTTCATGCCTCATGGAGCTGACGTTAGCGGATTAGTGCACCCATCTGCAAGACATGAGGAGAGCATTGGCTTGCACACTGAGCTGAGAGAGGCCAGCGGGCCAACGGATGGGTAAACAGGAAAGGCCTGCAGTGATCATGGGAGAAAGCGGAGGAGTGAAAGTAAACATACAAACTGAGGTACTAGTGAATTCCAGGCTATGGGGTTGAAGGTGGAAATTGTTACATGAATAGTGATACTGATGTTGAACCACTGATTTGTGTATGAATGGAAATCGATGGGCTCCTTGCAATTGAAGCCACAGGGCATCCATCTTACATTGCCACTGTGACTAACAACTTGTGCTTTATTTTATTTTTTATGAAAACTCTGTTCTCTGTGTGTGTTTTACGCTTGAATCCCTATATAGAGCCTTTCAATGAACAAACCTCACTCACATAGGTTAGGATTACGTTCCGTAGCGGGACTTTACTTTCATTTGATTGTTCATGGTTCTGACCACATGATGGTGACAACTCTTTGATTACCAGCCGGATGTATTCCTTCTAAAAGAACATTAAAAGTCTTATTATTAGCAATTAAATGTACATTTAGCATTTTCCCAGACAACCGTATGTCATACATGGCATTTTCGCTGTTGAGTCAGAAAATAATGTGAATAACTTTGAGATGGCCACCGGTGGCTTCACTTCTCCCGATGGTGAGTAAGCAGCATTATTAGGCCATTCATATGTAAGTCCATGTTTTGAACTCACTGTTCTGGCACTATGGTCAAGCACCACTTTTGGGGATTTCCAAACAAGTTTCTCGGGGGGGGGACACACACAAAATGAGGGTCCATGTGTCACCATCATAAAGTCTCCAGTTATAGTCGAGTGAAACTGTGACACTATTGATGTTCAACAATTCAAGCTGCTAGCAAGATTTGAATATAACAGCTAGTTGCTTGAACATCGCAGACTGCATCTTTAACATTCACAATGACAGTTAAGTGTATAAATATGTAAAATGTTGTTACTACTAGTGTTGTTCTGATACCAATACTGGTATCGGCAGAGCCCTCATACTGCATTAAAACAGTGGTATCGGTATCGGTGAGTACTCACAAGTAACATGCCGTTTCCATTCATTCCAATACTAATATAGAATTATGGATGCAGCATCTTGTGTCTTGCTTGTGCACGACATTCACTGATATGTGACATGTTCACTACATGGTGATCTAAGATAGCATATTGACTCTTGAATGCTCTGAACCAATGGCAGGACAGCTTTTTCATGTTGAGGAAAAAAAACTAAAAAAAACCCAAAACAAAACCTTAGGCATCGGTATGATATCGGCCGATACTGCAAAGCTGGGTATCGGAATCGGTAACAGGGGCCAAAAAACGGTATCGGAACAACACTAGTTACTACAGTATAAAACAAGAAAACTCTCTAATATGGAGGTCTCGGGAAAAAATAATTGGGACAAACAGTACTAGAAAAACTGAGACCAAAGTGATAGGGACAACTGACGTCCGCCTATATTATGTACCCCTCAGTTAGTGTGACATGCTAATGTTTCACAACCACTTATCAAGTGTGTTTATGATCTTTGATTAGTTTTGGCTTTTTACAAAAATACATCATTGGGTGTGTTCAACCTCAAAGTTTCCACTGTGTTTGTAAGATAATGTTTAAAATTGGACAATGGCCAACAGCACAGAGAATGACTGACAAAATAAAAGAGACAAATGGTCAGAAAAGAAGATGGAAGAGTGAAAGAGGCAGCTGAAAAAGAGGGGATATGACAGACTATGGCATGTGGGACCGAGGGGGAGGGGGGCTCCTCTCCTATCGTCTCATCGGCCCAAAAAACCAGCGGTCACATTCTCCACAAGAAAATCCATCATCTGTCTATCTCACACGCACAAACCCACGCACACGACAACGATGCTTTGTGTCTTTCACGTGCTAAAGTGTAAACACTGTGACAGTGACAGGCACGCACACACACACGCAGTCATCCAATCCATCATCCTTTTCCGAGCTGCCATATCCATTAGTTGCACTCTCTGTGGCCCAACTGGTACACTTCTTCCTGTAGGCTAGGCTTATCCATCCCTTCTCCAAGACCCATCTTTTTTTTCTCTCTCAGTCTCCACCGCGAGTGTCATTCACCCCTCCTTCCTCTCTTACCTCTCCTTTACCTTCCATCCTCTTGACTGAGCGTGAGATTTTGTGGAGGTGGAGAATGAACGGTTGTCATTATACCAGTAGCTTGTCGGTATGTGTGCCGTTGGTTGGCAGTACTAAGCATTTACACACATGCCGTGTGTGTCTTAACCCCTTAAATCCTGAAACACATACTTTTCATTTGATAGCAAATACTTCACCCAGACTATTTTCTGTGACTACAAAAATGCTCTCAGATATTCCTTCCTTGCTTAACACCATAATTTAGTTTTCCACTGTTCTAATGAGATGTAATCATTGCATCTCATTATGGCCACATTTGCCCAACAGACAATGAAACATTACATGTTGTCAACACTCCATTTGTTTCCTACTCCAGTATTTTCCTCTTAGCTTTCATAGTATGTTTCCATGGCAACATAAATTCAAAAGTCCTCCCCGTCTGTCTTTTCTTGCACATCACATATCTTATCCATGAAGTTTTGTTTGAGTGAATTGCAATGTAATACTTAATGAAGACGAACATGGGAAAGAGAAGCATAATTAAACAATCCTACTAGTATTTTTCTTTAGCGAGTGCAGCAAAAAGGAGGTAGAAAGAAATGGATAAAGGGAGCATGAGGATGAAATGAATATAATGAGTTGCATTTTCAAATCAAATATGCATGAATCAGCAATGCCCCTGCTGACACAACAAGCAAATTGTGGAATTAGGGAGCAACCAGGTGTAAAATTACAGGAGTGAAGCGTTACTTTTCTTCGGCGAAAGGCGATGAGGGAAAAGAGAAGGGTGGGGCTTCCTTTCTTTGTTTTCTTTCTTTCTTTCAAGTTGCTCTGTTATCATTTCCACTACTTTCTTTTCTTCCTCCTTCACCTTCTGCCATCGTCTCTTTCCCCCTCCCCTTGGAATGAAAAGCCTTGATGAGTGCCAGGCACAGTATTAGCTGTTTGGGCTCAGCTATGTTAAGACATGCCTCAATGTGTGTTTGGCTGCAAAACACAGTGCGGTCTTGCACGAGCAAACAAGGCAAGGCTTAATTGTATCCTGCCAGGCGAAACTCTGGGGATACTATGGATTCATAGTAATTCGTCCGCTGCAGAGATTTTGTGCACACAACACAGGTCAGCTTTGTGTACTGTATTAGTAACACTACTTGAGATCTCAACTGTTCTTTTTTTGTGACCCCCCTGCCCCATGTTCAACAGACTTGGTTCTAATAATTTGAGTACCTGCGCAAACATTTGATGCAGTTGTACTGCACTAAATACTATACCATATTTATAGTCCCAATAAAACATTTTTCTGAAGATAAGAACGGTTCAGTTCAGTTAATCTTAATTAGTGATGTTTGATACCAGTTTTTTTCCCCCATATTGATACAAGTGAGAGTACTCAACTCTTGAGTAAAAGTCGTACTTTTGATTCTTGAAATTTCCCAGAAAAAAAACCAATGACATATTTTAATTCAAAGAAAGACCTCTATATCCCAATATAGTATTGCAAATGAGTTGGCCTCCATTTGAAATAAAAAGGATCACAGACTTTCTTCCTACCATAATTTGAGCCAGTAAAATTTTGGGATTCTCCATAACGTAGATTGTTTACTCTTTTGCAAATTGAACATCACCTGCCCTTCATCACTAATCGCGGTTAGACGGTTCACTTTAACCCACTAATATATAGGCTGCAGACGCCACACATGAGAGGCTAAATGAGTTCTGAAACGATCCTGGTCGACACATGCGCACACTCGAAATTGTGCTCCAATCTGTTGCCAATTACACCACTGTAATGTTAACGTATGACTCATTGCTCCTTGACACTACATGAGCAGAGGCTCCATATTGTCTACGTTCTGAGCAAAACATGAACACATTTTCTCTGTCTGTCTTTCCATCTTTCACACCCTTAAATAAGCACATACACTTTTAGCTCACAGGCTACCCACACATTCTTGAACCATAGAAATACTTTTTAACTCTCTCACAAACACATCCTCTCTCTCTCTCTCTCTCTCTCTCTCTCTCTCTCTCTCTCTCTCTCTCTCTCTCTCTCATATTATACACACACTATAGCTGAGCTGACAGGGCTATTTGCGACAGAGGTGTGAAGGCCCCAGACCGTGACATTCTGGCACACTCAGTTTACTCTGGCTGGTACTCACATTCTGAACAGGGCAAGCACACACACACACACATTGTAAGCCAAGGCCACTTGAGGGTCTTCACTGTGTTTGTACTAGAGATCGACCGATATGCATTTTTCAGGGCCGATGCCGATTCCGATTATCGGTAGTCAAGGAGGCAGATAACCGATATTTGAAGCCGATATTCATTTGCAGTAAAAGTTAAAATGTTGGCACCAAATTTTTGAATAATGCAAACCTCAACACTTAACTTCATTTAAATGCCACAGAAGCATATGTTTATTAAACAGCAGCTTTTCAAAAATGTACATTTCTCTTTTCCTTTTTCGTTTGAAACAAAAGACATCAAGGCTCATCGGCATGTTTTATAAAGTTAAATGAAAAAACTAACTAATAAAGTGCTTTACAAAGTAAATATAAATGTTAAGTATTTTTCTTATGTTTGTTTAAAATAGAAAAACAAAAAAAATGCAACACGTTTCTAGGGGTTCAATGAAAATATTTTCACAAGTACATCATCCTGAAGTTTTTTAAAGTAAAAAAAAAAAAAAAAAGTGCAGGGAGTTGCCAGGGTCAGTAACATAGCATCTCTTATAAAGTAAACTGAAAGTGCAGGGAGTTCTCCATGTCAGCAGCATCTCTTGTAACAGAATTTTTTAATTAATATAGTACCCTGAAATTTTCGAAACTAGTGTTTCATTTCAACCTCTTTCACATCTTTGTTTATAAAAATTAAAACAAAAAGTGCAAAATGCTCCCAAAGTCCTCTTATAAAACCAACTAAAATTAAAATAAATAAAATAGCTCCCTGAAGTTTTCTGAAGTAAATAAAACATTTAAATAAAAATTGCACAGAAATGTGAGTCCAAAATCAATTAGTAGTCCCAATTGAGTAAGACCATATTGTGGTGCAAAAAGCAGAGTTGTTCAGCATGATCTCCAGTGAGACGGCTTCTCTTAGGCTCATAAATTGTAGCGACTTCACTAAAGCTTCATGTAAATCAGATTTCCGTTTTATCATTGCTGTATCATACAAGTCAGGGTGATGATTCCTTAGATGGGTCCACAAGTTTGATGTATTCTTGGTTTTCCCTGTTGTTGCTCCCATGCTGACACTTTCAGTGCATGTATTACACACTGCCTTCCCTGGTGTTGGCTGAGTGTAATGATCCCATACTGCACTTTTCCTTTTTTGTCCTTCCATCTGCAATAAGAAGTTGGAGGGGAATTAAATATGGGGACCACATGACATTACTTTCACAGTATTTGGGATGTTTGTAGTTTTATTATCTAAAAGTTACATTTTTATATTTTAACGTGATAGCAGGAACCCTGTTATTCAGAACTACGCTGTGGCATTACTTATTATTATTATTATTGTTATTATATATTACTACAGTAAAAAAAATAAAATAAATTGCCATATGAGAACTATTTATTCATCCCTGAACAACCATTCAGTTCATGTAGACCGTGTCATTATGATTATTGTTATTATAAGACAATATTGATAATCTAATGATCAAGTATAGAACAGCAATATCATGCTCCTCTCACAAGAGAACTGTCAAAGACAGCTGCAGGACACATTTCATCATGTAGTTTTCTGCCACTTGGGATGTCCCAATCAACGCAGAAAAAGGTAGAGTAAAATAACTTAAGTTTTAATAAAGTAATAATAACTTGGTTAAACAGAAATTGTTGCGGTGGACCGCTGCCAGTTTCTGCAGTTTCACGTGTTTTAAGCTTAGAGATGCGTGTATGCGCACACTATTCTCTCACCATCGCGTCAACGTGCTTCCCAGCAAAACACACGTTTCTTTCACTCTCCCTCTATCAGAGTGATCAATCGATGTTGAAAGAAACATTGTTTATGTAAGTGAAAATGCGTCTGATTATCTCCCCGAGTGGCTAAAGAATTAGCTTCTGGTTGTTGCTAAGCTAAACATGCTAAGTAAGTAGATTATCCTGGAAGGCTAGCGGGGATGCAATGCAGGGCAATGCAGCTTTATTCATACAGCGCATTTAATACACAACACAATTCACTGTGCTTATCTTGGTGAAAACTTAAGTTAGATAGAGTCTCTTCTCTTTTAACTTACCTTCGAAGCATGTGCCTCTCGTCCTGTCTCTCGTCCGTGGCTGCGTGTGTGTGAGTCCAGCTACTGTAGCTGACCATGTATGGCTGTCACTGATTGGTTCTGGCTCTTGGACGGCTAACCAATCAGATGCTGCTATGGGCGGAACAATGCTGGAGTAAAGACTCCACAACATACAGAGCTGCGCTCGGTTGCATTTGAAGCAAAGTGACAGTTTTAAATGGATCGCTTATATCGGCCGTCAGATTAATAAAAAAGGCAAATGCCGATATGTGCCAATATGCCAAATATCGGCCCCGATTATCGGCCCGACCGATTATCGGTCGATCTCTAGTTTGTACGCATATGTGCAGTCACACGTGCACACGTGTGACTGGTTCTTATCAGGGCACAGCACAACCATCAGCTCAGGGCTTGCAGGGTCCATGTGGGTTTGAGAGAAGGTGGGATTGTTGGGGTGAATGGTACCAGAGCATTATTTCCTCTTTCTCTGATGACGTATTAGTTTTCTTATTCACTATTTCCTTCCATTCTTCTTGCCCGATGTCTGTAAGCATCTCAGGTTTTAGATGCTGTCATTCAACCCCATGACTAACATTCCAATGATTTTCTCTTAAAATTCACTCATTTCTCTTTATCAGCTTTCTTCCCTTGTTTTAGCACTTGGCAAGTTGGAACTGCTTCCATAGCAAAGTGTCAGATGTCCTTGTTTGGGAATTTCTGTTATACGGTAGTTCATTCCCACCACTCTCGCCTCAGTGAAATATTAAGAAGATAATTGCCATATTTAAAGACATCTAAACAAAGGAGCAGATACATCAATGAACAACCAAGGAGGAGGAAAGTTATAATATACCTCCATGTTGCACTTTTCCAAAACAGTGCAAACCAGCTTGGGTATTTTCAGACTGACCAAAGATGAGCCATAATTGAAACCAGATGGATATAAACACAATGACATGGGGGGAAAAACAAAGACAATAGCAAGAAGGCACGTCAAGGAACTGTAACAAGCTGTGGATTACAGTCAGTGACGCAATTTATTTTTCAAATGCGGCATGTGGTCGGAGAGGGAGAGGGAGTGAGCGAGCGAGAAAGAGAAGGAGGGAGAAGACATGGGGAAGTGGAGGCTTGAAGTAAGCGCTTCCTCTCTTTGCCAGAAGGATCTTCATTGGAGCATAGCTGGCCAGTGTTTAACCCTTGGTTTGGTAGCGGTGCACCACTTTTAGCTGTCAAGCCACTTATGGAGTGACACCATACTTGAGATACTCGTAGTCAGTCATTCCACTGCTGGGAAGTTTGAGTGACTGTGGATTTGGCATACCCTTGCATATGTTATTGGAATTTGTTAATAGAGGATTATGCAGGGGATTAAGTCTATTTGTATTTTAGACCTGTAATGTGTCGCACACTGTGTGTTGTGCGATTTAGATCTTCTTGTCATCATCATGTGCATTTGCACACAGATGTGTCTTACGCATGCAGGTGTCTCAGCTCTCCTCCAGCTCGGAGGCTATTTATAGCATCACTGTCACAGCTTATCCTTTGCAGCGCTTGATAAATTTCCACTGTATATTATTTAGTATGCATAAATTATTCAAAACCTGACACTGGGCATACAAAATTGCCAGAGTGGTATGTTCTCTTTGTTGCGAAACACTGTGGAGAGACTATTGTGTTGTGGAGACAACTGGGCTAGAAGGATCAAGACATTATATACTGTATTGTGAACGGCTGCTGGTTTGTTTGTATGTGTGAGGGTCTTTTGTTTTGTTTTTTTTCCAGGCTCACACTATGCTCTCCCCTTTAGAAGTATGACTTGAGCCTTGTCTCCCCCAACCCACCCCCCCTCCATCTACCCTAGCATTTTTCTTTCTCATCTAAGATCTTGGGGCACTGAAAAGTGAGTACCGACATGCCTTTCCATGTTGTCTCCTTCTCTTGGTCACTGTTTTTCACGTCTTGTGCGAGTTTTGTCTGTTAAGTCATATTCTTTGCTCTGTACTTGTGCATGTGCAGCGACAAAAAAGATCCATTCATTCATTCATTCATTCATTCATTCATTCATTCATTCATTCATTAATTAATAATAGTTATCTTCCAAAAATTTTCTTAATGCGCCCATGCAGTGTGAACTACACTAGAATCTCCCTTGTCGCCCTGATGTTAGTTAAACTCCAATTTGTTTTCATTTCAAAACAATTTCCCATAGATAATAATGTAAAGTGAATTTGGTCCGGGTGTAAACTGTTAATCTTTAAGTGACAATTTCATACCTCCGCCATACCGACAGATGGTGTCTTCAGGCTGAAAGTATCACCTAGTGGTCTTTTATAGGCATTGCTTGAAAGAAAGCAACTTTTTGGTATTTAATTAATTGCCATGTTCATATAACATTGGCAACTCAACCCTTTCTTATGTGGCATTTGTTACTGTACATTTTACATGTTTGCCATCATTTGTAGCATTTTGTGGGGAAAAATAACAGAAAAACCAACATCACTTGTGGCATCCCTTTACATACTTATTGAGCTAGTTTCCTATTGCATTTACTGACTACACTTCTAACATGATGTTGCACAATGAACGATGATTTAAGAACATAATGAACAGATTGGCCCTGATGTTATGTTGTCATTGTGAATTGGGAATATGTTGGGCGTATCTTCGATTTCTTCATCCTTGAACACGCAAGGCCCTCTGATGCAGTAAATGCAAACATGCTGGCTGCCGTGTTAAATTCTGTACGAGATCACTGTGAGTTTGGAATGGGAGGACATTATATGAGCACGCATATTCAGGCAAGCAAAATTTCGTAACATCATAGGTTCAGGACACGCATAAATGTGTTTTAATGCGAGTGTGTCTCTGTGTCAGTCACAGGTCCCTGCGGTTTAATTATTCAGGCTGTATTAAATCTTCATCTCTGCAGCCTGCCTAATGTGAACACAGATGAATTTTGCATTTCCTCCAACGAACCCAGAGAGTGAGAGGACGAGATAACTGCACAGTCACTGAGCGAGGGGGATGATGTTAGTGGAAGACGGGCGAATAATACCGCAATGTGAGCCGCAGGAAAAACAAACTCAAAAGGAGGGAAGAATATGATAATAGGTAGCAGCGACTTCCTGCTGAGATGGAGAAGCATTGCAAAAGAGGGGGGAATAGACACTCGGCTCACTAATGAATGCGTCATTCAGTCTTACAAGACTGTTTGACTTGTCTGTGTCATCTGTTTTCCAAAAGTCATCAACAAAGTCGTCAGCTGTCACTCAAGACTGTACGGGGAATTAATATTGTAGTTACATTAATATATAAATTATGTTTTAATAGGATGTGTAGGCATTTTTAAGGTTCATTTAATCAGAAATGCAAAGGAGGGTTCCGATTCATATATAAAGTACTAGTAGTATAAAGTATTATATACATACTACAAGTGATCTCACATGGAGCAGAATAAAAAAATTATGAGTGTGATTGTGGTCGGCGATATATTGTCATCGATATTATTTTTTTATTTATTTTATTTTATTTTTTTTAGAGCTCAGAATTGTTCATTCGGTAGTCTTACCGATTCAACGTCTTGTCATCATTGCTCTTTTTTTTTTTTTTTTTTTGTGTGTGTGTGTGTATGTGTGCGTGCGTTTGCATGTGTGCGTTTGCGTGCGTGCGCGTGCGTGCGTGCGTGCAAATACGTAGAAATTTATACTCATTCATTCACCTAAAACCTTATAAATATCCCATTACCCTTCGCCTTAACCAGGTACTTCAGAATCTTGCCAGAGTCGTGAGGTTTAAATGGTCAGGAGACCACGAGAAAAGGTCAGGAAAAAAAAGAAATAAAGAGAAAAGAAAGGTAAATCAAAGTGAAATCCAGCACCGACCAAACACTTCCTGCCTTCCCCATGATTACAAAATCAAAGTCTTACGCCAACCCCGGAAGCCTCTAAATTCCAGCAAATTTGGCGAGATCTCAAGAGACCAGAGGAAAAACTAGAGAGAGGAAGGAGGGAAGGATCGATAAGGCAGAGTGAGATCCATAGAAGCCAGTACATCCAATCCATCAAAGTGAAGTCCAGCACCAACAAGACCCCTCCTACGTGGTTACAAAACCAGAGTCTTATGCCAACCCCAGAAACCTCATGCTTCTAATAAATTAGGATCTCAAGTGACCAGAGGAAAAACTAAAGAGAGGAAGGAGGGAAGGATAGATAAAGCAAAGTGAGAACCACAGACACCAGCACCAACTGATTCAAGGGGCTGTGGGAGGGAGAGGCTACTTCTGTTGAGTTTCAGTAGATGCTGGTGCGACGGATCTGGCATGCATAAGGACCACCACCAAAGAAAGAAGCCGTCAACCGCGGTCCAGCAAAGCGAGCACTCCCCCCCCCCCGAAATCCCCAGGCCGCGGCAGCACCAAGGCCACCCCCAAGCCACCCGAGCGGACACCGGTCGGCGAGCCGACCCAGACGCCCGGAACACCCCCGCCCCAGCCCCGGCCCACACCCCCGAGCCCAAGGCCGCAGAACGAGGCCCAGCGGGCCCCCACAGCGCCCCACCGGTCCCCAGCCCCCATCCCCCCACGACCCCCCCGCACCCCACCCAAACCCGCCACCCACCACGACCCAGGCCCCATCACCCCCGACCCCCAAAACCCCCGAACACACCCAGACCCCCAACACCCAACCCCCCACCCACCCATACCTCCCCCCCCCCCCCCCAAACTAGCCCCCCCCCCCCCCGATGGCCGCCAACCCCCCCCGCGAACCCGGCCCCCCGCGATCTCCCCCCCCCCCCCCGAAACCGGGCAGCAGCGCAGAGAGGGAAGATGTGCCCACCCCACCTCCAGCCGCGCGAGAGTAGCACAGCGGCGGGAGGGGGGAAGCAGAGGAGGAAGCACCAGGGGAGAAGGCGGAACAGCAGAACACCGAGCCCGGTGGGGAGAGGCCCCGGTCGTCACGCCAGAGTACTAGTGACACCCAGGGTCATCGATATTATTGCCAACGTTGCTTTAAGCACGCGCAATTTAAAATTTTCTAATATTAATATTGTCTTGTAAAGAAAAAAATAACGGGTCCATTGAGAGGCAGTAAAGTAGGAAGAAGTTGTGAAAGTCTTCATTCTGAGAATCAGCAGGCAGAATTCAGTCACGTGTCTCAATGGAACCAGCTGAGTGGAAGATGGCATTGTTTCAATCTGAGGAAATGGAGAGGTCTCTTGTTTTTAGTAATTTACAGTAATTTAAAAGTCCATAGCTGCAGCCTGGAAATTATTCGAGGTTGACAAGACTCACATCAGTCAAAATAACACTATAAAATCATGTGCCAAAAAACGTTCGCTGTGATGAGCACTATTGATAATCGGCATTGACCCTGAAAAAAACATCGGTCTTTCTGTAGTATAGTATAATATGACCCATTTTAGTGAAATAAATATTCACTAACGTGATGTTGGTATCTGTGACTACCTAAGAGTTGAATACTCGTACTGGTATAGGTCTGACGAATGTGGTCTTGAACATCTCTCGTTTTTAGTCATGATTTGTGAGTTCATTTGGGTTATTTAAATATAATGGCAGCCTATACCAATCATACCACATACAAGCTTGGCTAATTATTTTGACTCATCCCTTAGAAATTAAATATGGAGCTGAGAAGAGTCATTGCTTAGAGACGTCACACTGTACCTCTTAAATCAAAGTTTGTCTTTGAAAAGCATGCAACATGATTACTGCTGACATATCTGGGTTGGCATGATAATAGGGTGCCAGGCCCCCACCCACACGGCAAAAATCCATATGGAGTAAACAAAGAATGTCACTGAAAAAAAAATCTACACATTAATGCATGCTTTACATGTATGCTGAAGAGGATCAACTGTGCAGGTTTGCCTGTATGTCAAGAATAAAGGATTATATGACAGAAGATGAAATCTAGACGTGTGACATTAAAGTATGAACATGCATCAGAATGCACGTATAGGATGAACACGTCACTGAATTGAGGCCAGCTTGTGCTCAGTGAGACTTTGATAATCCTCTGGCAAATAACATTCATAACGCACGCTGCCCTGCATCTTGCCTTATTTCCAACTCTGTTTCTATACTCTGTGATTCCTCTGCTCCGTCTGTTTTCCGTTTCACTCCTGATCTTGCACGCTCCCTCTCCCCGCTCGGTTCTGCTCGGAAGCGAAGGGCGTGGGCGGACAATCTCAGTCCCTTTCAAGGTTCAAAGTCCCCTTTCTTCCTCCGCTTCGCTCGCTCCTGCACTGTTCTACATGTTGCAGCCTTATTAAGTTGTTCTCCCGCTCTCTCGTTTTCTCACCCCGTCCCCACATTAAGTGTTGAGCCGGTCACAGAACATCTTTCTGCTTTCTGCCTGCTAATGAGACTACATCCACATTCACACCTCTTTGCGCGCGCACACACCGACACAACCTGTATATCTATGGCACGACAGCTCGTTTTTTTAATAAGACAGGGTCCATGTCATCTAATCCAATGTTTCTATATGGATCGTTGTGTATTTTACACATACTGTACCTGTATGTCTGCGACGGGGTATTCGGACTGCACATGTAAGATTTTATAAAGACAACATCAAGTCATTGAATTACGAGATTAAAGTTGTTTAGAAAGTTAGACGTTAAATCCAAATCGTATTTTACTTTTAAACAAAAAATAAAGTTGTAAAATGATGAAAATAGCTATAAAATTATGAGGAATAGTTGGATAGATGTTTATGACAAGAATATAGTGTAGACTTATGAAAATGCATTCAGAATACAATGGTGCCTTGAGATAGGTTAATTCATCCGGTGACCACGCTCGTAACGCCTTGTAGGCCACTAGGAGGCAATATAATACAGTCATGCAGCCAAATGAAGAAGAAGAATACTTTTTCTACTACTACTACTAGCAGTAGTAGAAGTGGCAAGTCATTTTCAGTACAGGATAAAGAAAATATACATGTGAGTATTGTTGTAGTATCTGTCTACATGTGTTGCTCCACAGTTTGTGTTCAAATAACCCAGGTGTCAAACTCCGGTCCTCGAAGACAGTCCTGCATGTTTTAGAGATTTCTCTCCTCCAACACACCAGATTTAAAGGATAAGCTCGTCAGCAAGCTCTGCAGGTCCTGATAATGACCCTGATCATTTGATTCAGGTGTGTTGGAGGAGGGAAGCATATAAAAGATTTGCAACTGTAATTATTTGTGATAACAGTTAGCACGTCAATGGTGTTCTTCAGTATGTGTTAGCATAAAGCTAATGGGCCATTCGTAAGGCAACATCGTTTGGTTGTTTTAAATGTGTTTGATTTTTAGTTTATTCAGTGAACAGCTTGAAGCTTCTTTTTTGATGAGTTGTTCACCATTTGCCAAACTGATGCTTATTGTGAAGTGATTTGATTTTTTTGCCTGCCACCATACAACACTTGTATTTAGCTTATGCTCACAATGGAAAGCAAAACAATCAACCAAACGATAGCTCGTACTGTATCTCAAGGCACCAGTTCATTAGTTTATTATGATTGTAAATGTATCTAACGTATAGATTTTTTTTAAATTATTGATATAGTAACTAGTACAGGATCATTGAGGTTTTACTACTCCGTGTTATTTATTAGGTCCTCTGAGATGTTTACAGAAGTCATTACAAGGGTTAGAGGTTGAATCCCCACCGGGGTTCTTTAGAGCTCGCATGCATACATTAACTCGCCCATGTTGGTACTTTTGTTAAAAGCATGTGCCAAATGCCACGGTTAATGATATCATGTTAATAATATATAATGAATTGGAACCAGCCATGGCTGAGCTGTTTAGTCACAAGGGTGCAAGCGGCTCTTTCTTTGATTTTTTTTCCGTCTTTGTTAGAACCTCTGTTACACAGGTTTTTTTTTTTTTCTTTCTCTTGTGAGGTGGAGCATTTTGACAGTTGAAAGAAGATCATCGAATGCACGTGACATGGCCACACCCCTTTGTCATGGACACAAATGCACATATGTGCACCCGTCCTGGTTACAGTATTTGTACCAGTGTGCCCCTCTGTGACCATTCGTGCCATCTCATCCCTCCCCCGGGCTCCCCATATCGCTTTACTTCATTATTTAGTGTGTTATTTTTTTCTCCTCCCTGATCTATAGTCCCCACATCACAGAGGCAGCTAATTAATTATGGATGGACTTCGGGAGGGAAGAGGGGGTTTGAGGAAGATTAAAAAAAAAAAAGACGACCAGACAACCAGCCTCATTACATATGCGCAGTGTTTTTGGTGCTTTATTAATTTATATCTTGTCAGGCTATGCCAAAGCCTTCAGAACTCTTTTGGCTTAATACATTTATTTATTTATATAGTATTACGTTCAGGCTTTGCTCTTCATTCTGAAACCCTGCACTCTTCACCCTCCCTCCACTGTATCTCCTCTTTTTTTCTTTCTTTCTTTCTTTTTTTTTTAATATCCCATCACTTGCATATCAGCAAGCAGGCATACACACTCATGTGTCAGCCAACTGTCTCATTATCCCCACTTGGCGCATGTTAAAAGGTGTTCAGCTCACCTGCAAGTGTAGATTATCTCATTTGCCCGTTGAACACTTGTTCTATTGAATTTTCCACACATACTTTTTTAATATGAGCTAGAAAAAATGTAGACCGATGGTTTTAGAATGACTTGACCTAGAACGACAGCTGCTTCTGTTTTTAGAATGCTCCTGGCAATGTTCAATCCAAACTGGCAAAAAAATTAGGTTGAACTATTGCAGGCATGTTTGAATGACGCAGGAGGGGGTGGTGATGGTTTTACTTGGTACAACTCACTTTCAATTAACTAACCACTACTGGTTGGACATTTTTAATTGTGGTATGGATGCACAATACACTTTGTAAAGTATGGACAAAAGTCAAATAAAACCCAAATAAGTTGGAGTATTCCAAAGGGCTCTTAAGTTCTTCTACTCCAGACTAGTCTGGAACAGAAAAGGGTCTTCCCCAAACTATTCCCACAAAGTTGGATGCATATTGCTCCCAATGTTTTGGCAAGTTGAAGGAGAATTTGTGGAGAATGAACCAGATTGATGATGAGATGTCTCAATATTTTTAACTTCGATAAAATAAATGTCAGCACTGCCATTGGCTAGCAAAGCAAATAATCGCACTGGGGTAATCAAAACCATCTGGTTACTTGGCTTAAAGCAAAAGTTAACATATATCAAAGTGGGAATGTCTCTACGTATATAGGTCACTCTGACTTCCTTTTCATTGTTTATACTTTGGCGCTACAGCCCTCGAAGTTACTGTGTATGGTCCCATTAAAAAAATAAACTCACCTCGCTTTCTCCAGAGGATCCTATGAGATGAAGGCAAGACTTGAAAAGCCACAGCCACTAAGTATTATCCTCTATGTTTCGAAATGTTTCGGCATTTTCCAAAGTTACAAGCATTTGTGAATTAGCATTGCTTTGAATACATGTAGATGAAGCTTGGACAACATGGAGAGAAAAATAATGGAGAAGTTTAGCTGAAATTGAGCAGTGCTTCCTGTTATCTCACATTTTCCCACATACGCACACCTTGCTGCATTTTTTTTTTGAGCAATTGTGTTTCCATCCACCATTTCCTATGCTTGCATAAACAACTGACTTGACATGTTTCAAATTGTTCTCTCAATCAAAGTACTACTCCCGACAGACATACTGTACTGTACATCACGTAACCCATAGTTTCACTTCCTTCAGTAGTATGCATCTCTTATTATATGTTGCACATTCGTTTGTGTGTAATCTGACACACAAGGCCTGGGCGAAGCATGCTAATGAACAAACTGCAGTATTGTGTTGTGGCCCCGGGGATGCACTCTTATGTACAGTACAACAGCTCAGAGTAAAAGGGGAGCAAGATTCACTGACAGGGGGCCAGCTGTCTGCTAAGAAGTGAAGGAGCGGCAAGCATAGAATCTTTTTTTTTTTTAAACACACAGGATCTCCTCCATGTTTTAAGGTTTTCCAAACTTTTCTATATTGGTTATACAGTATGGAATTTTTCAGGTGAATAAAGTACTACTTTATCATTTGTTATGAATGCTAAGAGATGCCACTGATGATTTTGTGCCACTCTTGTTTAAATTATTATTCTGCTAATTGCTATCACACTTAATACAGACCTGCCTGCTAAATGAATTAAAACTCTCCCCATGTGGTCCTCATTTGAAACGGCTTTCCAAGACCAAACACTGAAGCTGTTTCCAAATATATATTTTTTCCCCTGTAAGGAGATTAATGGCAAATTTATGGGCTAGAAAAGTTAACGATTTGGCAATGATGCCATGACATAACCCTGAGGCACTTTGAAAGCATCCAGATTACTCTGATGTCACACTTACACAGCTCGCCGAGGACCCTCAATGATTGAATGCCTCTGAGCCAATTGAATTTGGAAGTTTGGGGGGAAAATATGCCACTGAAATTGCACAAAAAATGTCAGAGTTCAAAGTGCCGTCACACATGACTTCACTGGAGTTGTTAATATTTGACCATCAACAGTGGTTGTACATGGATCGTGTTTGATCTCAAAAGTTCTAATTTTGCATTTTGGCTCAGCAAACTCATCTCAGTAATCATTCACCCTTTTTCAAGGGAATTGAAAATTGCTGTCAATAGAAGTTAAAAAAACAAAACAAAACACTACATTACCATGTATTTGTCTTTGTTAGCTGTGTCTTTTACCTTGTTAGCCACTAAACAAGCGATATTGTTTCATGATACTTTGACCTCAAACTATACAGCACAGGACATTTTTGGTTAACAGTTTTAAGTCATGTTGTATAAGATGTGTCACTAACCCTACCTGCCTTTTTGCTTAAATTCTCAATCTTGCCTTCTCAGTATTAAGATGTGCACTAATCTGGCCAAATTATTGAATCTGCACTGCAATTAATATATTCCAGAACATGCTCACATCAGTCTATGAAACATTCTTGTTTGTCATTGTCAATGTTTTTTCTTCTTAAAATGCAAAGAGTGTTAGCTAATCAAAATATAATTATAACTTTTTAAATTATCAATACTAGGCAGGCTTAATTTCCCCAACTCACAACTCACACCAGTTGGAGAGTTGTTTAGGCAATGCAAATAATGTATTGATGATATAATTGTTATGTGACAACGCAGTCCAACTTTTTTTTTTATTTTTATTTTTTTTAAATGTTGAGTAATGTTGGTGTCTCCCTCTACAGGACTGCCCCCAGATTCTGCCCTCAACACAGATCTACATCCCCGTGGGGGTGACCAAGCCGATCACCTTAGCTGCCAAAAACCTTCCCCAGCCGCAATCAGGACAGAGGAACTACGAGTGTGTGTTCCACATCCAGGGGGAGACGCACAGTGTCCCTGCCCTGCGCTTCAACAGCTCATCCATTCAGTGCCAAAAGACAGCGGTGAGTGAGATGGTCCAAAAAATAAAAAATAAACAAATGTGGATGCTGCTCAAAGATAGTCGTCTCAGAAGAATTCAAGAGACTGAGATGTATAGTTTGTATTTGTTTTTGTTTACAGATAACACCGTTTAGATTTGATGGATGCCTTAGCCAACATAGATTTTGTTGTTTCAATTTTGAAGAATCTGAAAGTCAGGCAAGAGAAAAATGATGTGCTTTGTGCCCAGGTCGCTGATAAAGACATCCAATTCTTTTTTTAAAGCATAGCATTGTGACAAATACACAACTCCGACTGCTGTGAAGAAAAATTACATATACATCTTATTGTCACTAAATAGTTTTGCTTTTATCCACTGAATGGCAATTATGAGCTAAATCTTGATCAGACTGAGCAGAATGAATAAGTTAGGGTTTGAATAATGGCCACTGAGATCGAATGACAACACTGTACACTCATTGATTTGGCTTGGACATGCAGCATTATTTAGCCATGGACAGACCTTTAATAATGCTCCATTCAGGAGAGTGGGACACCTTCCCAGAACATTTAGTGGGTGTTCTCGGAATTGTGCCTTCACAATGGCAAGTTGCCATTCAGGCTTCAAATTTTCACAAGATAACAATAATGATCTTATTAGAACAAGCCAACACTGTTAAACAAAAATGTCATGTGATGATGATGATGATGATGATTCTAAGATATTTCTTTTGATTTGCTGTGTGGGCCGGTTTTCAACATTGGAAGTATCTATTTGAGATTTGACTAAATTCCCTTGTTAGACTGTGGAAAATACAGTTCAAATAATTGTTAATTTCATTCCTCCACTTTCTACTGGTTATCGTGTTTAGAGTTACAGCCGGTGAGCCTGCAGCCTGGACCGGCTGGCTGTTGCAGGATTTGTAATTTTTTTTTTTAAATTAATATTCAGATGGGAGAGTCTCTCCCTGGGGCTACCTTCTATTTAGCCACATTTGCTTCTAGACGCAATCAACAATTTGACAGAATTTGTTCAATTAAAGCAGACAAGATTATATTTGTGTCCAAATCCAGGTGATGTGTTTGCGTGTGTGAGGCCTCAAACTAGCATGACAGATAAGAGGTAGCTAGCGTTGCGCTCCACTGAGGCTGAAAATGCGAAAAACGAGTGCGCCTGTGAAGCTAGTTTGGAGCGGATTGATCTTGTTTACACGTCGACTCTATACTTCAGTCGTCTTTCCGCGCTCTGCCTCGAGAGCCCATCTTTCTTTTGACTTCCACTTCTGTCAAATGTTTTCCTTCCTGTCTGACTTCCTTTGTGCCTCTTTCTAGTGTCTTACACACAAGACGAGACGTGAGTTTGTGGTGCACATATTGTAGGTGAGATGTTGGAATAATAACATGCAAAGGAATTTTGACAGATCTGAGGTTTGGTTAATGGTAGATGTTGACGGCAAACCTACTGTAATTAGTGACTGACAGTGTTGTCCACGTCAAGATGTGGTTTTGTATTAACTGTTGATGGTATGTGTTAAACAGCAACAGTGGCAAAACCTCGACCTGGCCAAGTTTCTCTATTTACTGTCCACAAATCCAGACATACTGCTCACAGTAATTAGCCTTGGGTTGTCAGCGCTTCTCCCTTGTTAGCAATTAGTGGCTGCAGCCTGACTTCGTGGCCAAGTATTGATGAAGAGGAGCCTGTCTTGTGTACAAAATGGAAAAAGTGGATAGCTGTGTATGCATGCTATACTTTACACATAATTATGTTTCCTAAATGATGACAATTAGCACATGAAGGACTGTGGTTGCTTCCTGCTTTTAACATTCTTCCATTAAAGATCTGAACTGATCTCTGACCCACTGGTTAGGTTTGGTGTACTTGTTCTATTATTTTGGACTATGCTAGTTTGTCATTACCAGTTGGAGCTCATTATTCAACAAGTGAGGATTGTCAAGTTTGGTTTGTGTGATACACTCTCCTATTAAACACAGTATTACATCTTTGTTGGTTAATTTTTTTTTTAGAATGCTCTAGTTGGAGTAGATATTGATGATGGCAGGAAAAAAATAAGTTTTTAAAGAATATTATTGTACAGTGTCTTTAACCAAAGGTACAGTATGGGTGGGATCTTCAAAAATTTGAATCCAGCCTTATTTCTCTGTTAAATGATAAATGTGCTTGAATGTTGAACTAATGCCGAAGTATGGCTTGACTCAATTGGTTTTGTGATCAAGAAATAGACTGTCTGGAACTTACTTGTCAATGTCAGTATGTTACTGAGCAGAATGTTGTTGCCCATAGGAGTTGTGAAGGGGAGGTCTGTCCTCAGCTGTTGTCATGTGCCTCTCCTTAAGACCACCAAGTAGTTGGGATTGAATTAGCAGTGCCACTTTTGGTTGCAGCCAAGTTGTGCACTCCATTTTGCCGCAGTTGCTTCATATTTACCAACAATCAATTCCACAGAATCATCCGAATTCTTAACAATCAATTAGTGGAATAACTATGTCCCTTACAAATGTTTTCACATTTCATGCATAAACATAGAAAAGATTTATTTAAGATAGGAAGTGATTCATTATGTTTAGTAGGGGTGTGAATTGCCTAGTACCTGACGATTCGATTCGTATCACGATTCACAGGTCACGATTCGATTCGATACCGATTAATCCCGATACGAATTTATAAGTCGATTGTTGCGATTTTTTTTCATTCAAATTTAGAAAATACTAATCAGTAAGCTTGTAGAGTGTAAGATTTATATGAAAATGTATTATTTATTTATCTGAAATTTGAGTCTTATAGAGGTTGTAATCTGTTTCATGTTTGAACATGAAAATAAAATATTAAGGCTTAATGTTCCGTTCATATAACATTCTTCCATGCTCAAGGTGTGAATCCTAACCCGAAGTCAGACGTTTTGTTGAATATTTTCCATTAAAAATGGAAGTTTAAAAATCGATTCATACACACACAAAAAAAAAAGAAAAAAAAAAGGCAATGATGATAAGACGTTGAATCGGTAAGACTACCGAATGAACAATTCTGAGCTCTTAAAAAAAAAAAAAAAAAAAAAAAAAAAAAAAAATAAAATCGATTTTATTTTTATTGAATCGATTCGAGAATCGCGCGATGTAGTATCGCGATATATCGCCGAATCGATTTTTTTTAGCACCCCTAATGTTTAGTGTATGCATTTCTGATTAATCCTGACAAAGTCTCCACTTTATTAAAGGTACACTTTACTTATTGATCCATTTTTAGCAGCAAAAAGTTGATACTTTTTCAATAATTAATTTGGTGACGTGATTATTTTTTTATGTACATTTAATAACTTTTAAACCGATGTTAAAATGAATCGAACGCCGGCATGTTTGTTACACGTGACTAAATAACCCGGATGTTTACGTCACTAGTGTGTAAACGCTACACGATCGAAGCACTATGAAACGCAGCCGTGCATCTAGCGTCAAACCCGGAAGGATTAAACCTTATCGCTTCGAGCCAACACGACAAAATAACCCTACCGAAGGAAAGTCTGCCTTGGATGTGAAAGTTGTGGCGCCAGATGGTCTTTTCGGGCACAAAATAAACTTTAATGAACGAGTGAATCAGGCGGTGTGAGTGGTGCTCGTGCGGGAGCTGCAGGAATGAACAATCCGCTAATGAATGTGTGCTGTCTGGAAATAAAAGAAATCGAGGATCGGTTCCTTGCGGACAATCTCAACTGCATCCTGGAACATCAGACATTCAACATGGCAATACTAAATAGACATTCTCAGGATAGCTTTTGTTGCGATGAAAGATGTGAAGAAGAAAAGTCTTGGAGGAGCCAATATCCAACAGGTAAAGTGACACACAGCACGAACAATGCAAAACGTGTGGAACTGACAAACTATTTCAGGAAAAAGAAAAAAATAGTAAAATTATATGTATCGTCGTTACAGCGCCCAACCTCCCCTAGCTGTTTTTTTTTCTTTTTTTGCGTAGCGTCCCGATGATGTAAACGAAAGCTTGCAAGAAGGTTGTGTATTAACCGTGTTTATTTATAGACAAAATGAAGTAAGGAAATGCGAGACGCCGTTACCTAGGCTGGTTATCAATGGTTGGGATCCGAACGAAATTAATAGAAATGCAAATGAAACTGGAATGCACCACAGGAAGAACAGCGGGTCAGAACACAAATGTAGTACGTCGCACATGCCGATGATAATGACACTAATACACATTCAATAAATTTTTTGTTAAAATAAGATTATGAACATGGTCAATTTGTGAAGTATAAACAACTTACGAGCTAATAAAACATAACGTCCGCGCCTGCTTGTCCTTGCCGGGAGGTCGACAGCACTTAGCAAGCCATTTTCTACGCAAATAGTCTTTTTTTTTTTTGGGATAACATACCAGTGTGCTCCTCGCGGGTTTTTCCTTGACGACACCTTGCAAAATTTTGCAATACAGTAAGGCATAAGTGACGTTTGTGTCTTCCTCGTCGTTCTGTCTGCGTGAACTACTGTTCGCCAAGCGAGTATACACACTTGTTACGTCACCACTTGAGGGCGTTCCAACACGGAAGTACTTCTATGTTGAAAAAAGTTAAATAAATCAATATTGGGGTGTATTCTTCAGCTCTTATGCATGTTTCGTAGCTAAACTAACTATTTACTGCCAATCAAGCCATACATGTAAAATTAAAGGTGCCTTCCTTTAAATTCGATTGCCATAATATTTTTTTTCCAATAAATGTTTCAAAAATAAGGCTACTATTTCAGTCAATCATTACATTCAACAGCCTACTCGTTTTAATTCTCTGGGCACAAATATCCTTATTTTCCTCCGATTTTTTTATTTATTTTTTCCCCCAGTTCAACTCAAACAGTAGCCACTGTCCAATTTGTATTACACAGTTACCTATGACTTAGCATCTTTCTTTTTTTTTGAAGAAGAAGAAGAAGAAGAAGAAGAAACTTGACTCAGTAAGACTGAAGGCAAAGGTGATATGAGTTATTTATTTGCCTTGTGTGTCTGTACCACACCCTTCGGTATGCCCAAGGCTATGGATCCCAGGATGTCTTTGAACGTGTGTCTGGTTCCAGTATACCACTTCTACAAGACTGGGGCAGTGGGGGCCTACCGATCAATAAACACAAGGATGCTAATCCACAGTTTAGCCTTGTTTGAGAAACACACATACGTGCTACGCATAGTGGCTAAGAGGAAAGACTGGATTTTTTAAAAGTGTATTCCGATTAGGTGTAAAAGAGCAGATACTGAGAAAGCCTGAAGTGAAACACAAAATCAGTGTTTAAGAAATGTATAAATGGAGAGGGGAGAAAGAAGTAATAGTGGACACTACAAAATCGAGATGGGCCCCAGACAAGAGCGAGCAGTGAAATTGGAGTATGGATGAATAGACAAGAGGGGAGGGGTGCTATTGAAAAGAACAGGAGGGGGGAAGGAGATGATAGAATATGAGGAAGAAAATTGTCTCAAAAGTATCTCCTGAGGCCAAAACTCAATCTCATCTCTTTCAAACACAATCCAAAAGGATACATCTAAGATGTACAGGATGACCGCAGTCAGATCATGTTTAAAGTCTGCTTTCCTATTCTTTACCTCATTTCCACTGACTGTAATAACTCAATACCCTGATGTGGTATCCCTTAACAGAACTGCCAATAACTGCATAAATATATATGACACTTGATATATGATATTGTAATATAAGCTGCACGTTGATACGGGTGGGTATCAGCGATCCATAACTGCTTACATGGGGAAATATCCATATTCATCCATGGTATGTTTTTTCTTTACCGTACGTACAGTAGGCTGCATCTGATCCCAAAGGGGGGAGAGCAAGTTGATGACACGAGAATGGCAATGTCCTTTTATTATAGAAAATCTGATTATTTAGCAAAAATAAGAGCAAAACAAGCCCCCCATCACCAGCCGTTATGGTAGCGGTTAACTCCAGTCAGCAGCAAGTAAAATAACAAGCTGCCATCTAAATCCCATTCTTTTTTTTTTAAAAAACAAACCCAGGAAGGTTTTTGCTATGTGGGCCAATCAGATGTCAAGGCCCAGGGGGCAGAACCAATGAGAGGGCATCGAGTTGGGATATTGTGCTCATGAGTGGCAGGCAGGTTAAAGGAGCAGATAAACACAGGTTCACACAATACCTGCTCGGAGGCAGCCTGCTCACATGACCACTTTTTGGGGTCAGAGGAGCTAGCGATGGACCTCAGCTGAGTATTGCATCAAGGTCAAAGGTGAGGGAAGAGAGTTGGATGAGTTCAGGACTTCGTACTCACTCTCTTCCCATCTGCCTCTTTTTCTCTCTCCAATTTTTTTGGCTCCCCTTTACCTATTTATTCTTCATTGAGGTTTCTCCCTTGGGGGCTGGAATGAGTGGACGGATAACATCTGTGTGGGCCTTACACCATTACCTCCCATCTGATAAACCAGTGGGCCACTCCATCACCCTCTTTCTCGGACTCCTTCACCAGTAAGGGGAGAAGGAGAATGGGAGGCAAAAAAAAAAAAAACAGATGCGGGAATGAGAAGAAAATCTAGTTTAGGGTAGAATGTGTGTCTGTGCATTATTCTTCGCTGTGTGTATATGTGGAGAGCAGCTGTTAGCTAAAGGAGAGATGGGAAGTATCAAGGGTCCTGATGGCATCCAATTAAGGGAGATAAAATGATGATGAATTGCAGCTGGGCAGTGGAGACAGCCACTACTATCTGTGCACACTATTGTTCTGCCTTTGTGCAAGTACACAAAAAAAAAAGCAGAAAGGAGGTTTGAGGCAACAGTGGGAGCCATACAGTAAAAGTTGGATCGAGTTGAGGCAAGAAAGCTTGAATGAGTTATTCATTCGTCATAGGTTTCTCGTCATTTGTCATAAAATGGGCATTAAAATTGGCAAGTTGTTTAAGCTCATGTCCACTAAACATGCGCAAAATATTGACATTATATTTTTAATATTTCTACTAACTGTATCAAAATGGTTGCCATACCCACCTGATTAGAACTGTCCTGCTTGTAACGACTTAGCTGAGAAATAATCTACTTCTGTCGGATGGGAAATAAGAGTTAGGTGGCAGACATGGATGGAGTAAATAAAGGCCACATAACATATCAGCTGGGAAAGCAGTTAACATGAGGCACACTGGTGTAATGATGTCATCACACATGCTTGTGTGCGCGCATGCATGTGCGGGTATGAGAGACTGTTAGGAACATAATTCAGGCTTAGCTGTCACACTTACTGCTGAAACACAAATTCACTTCAAAAAGGCAAGTAGAAATCTTAAGCAAAAAAAAATATATATATTAAAATTAGAAAATTATTACTTCACATAAGCAAAATTATCTGCCAACAGACCAAGAAAATTGTACTTAAATTTACCTGTAAGAGTTTGAAAAATAAGAAAATAATACTCGGCTCATATCAACCACAACAGTCTGGAAAATTTTTAGAATTTTGGGGTTTTTTGACTAAAAACAAGTAATGTTGAATATTTTTCGTAAGATGCATATGCATTCATTTAGGGTTGACCAACTCAGCCTGTTTGTCAAGCAGGGAGGTAACAGGTCCCATTGTAATTGTTTGGTATGACCCAGCCAGAAATTGAACCCACAACCTCCCAGTCTGAGGGCAGACACTCTACCACTAGATCCACTGAGTGGGTCGTGCATTTACTAGAAAGAGACAAAATGAGCTTAGTGAATATAACAAAACGACCCACTTGAACATGAGTTTTACACAAGAAAAAATGCTTATAATAAAGCTATATTGCTCGTATTTTTTCAATGTAATTTTTTTCAAGACTGCTTAATCAAATAATTAAGTAATAAGAAGAGTGATCTTGTCTGACAATTTTATTTTTAGCAAAAATAAAGCAAAATAGCATTTGGGTTAAATTTAAGAAATGATGTCTTACTTAAGAATTCAGTTTATGCATAACACCATTAAAATGTGCTTATACACCACACTGTAACATTACTGAATGTCTCTCCCCCTTTTTATGACAGGTGAGGAGCAGCTCCCACATGTTTCCTTGATAAATAACGATTAATTGCTGTTAGCTCGAAGCATGTGTCAGCTTCTCCACCCATCCACTGTCTCATCATCTATTTCTAGTAATCTGTGACCTTTACCTGCCTTTCCTTTACCCTTTCGTAGCACTGTCCCACCCGTCCATGCTAGCTTTGATGGCCAATTATATGAGCAAGAAGTTCGCACCTTGATCTTTTCCTGTTATGCTGGCCGAGGCATTTGCATTCTCTTCAGTTCTGTTGTAATCTTCTCTGCATGACTGGGAACCTTATTGGAAAGGCAGTCAGTATAATCTTAATTTATTCACTTTACTTCAGTGTGTAAGGGTGCAATGAAGAGATGGGAGAATCACTCGGGAATGTTCTGAACTCCCATTTCCATGTCAGTCTTTAATCGTGCAGACGAATTCTGCCTGGAAGAACTGAGCGGGCTTGTTTTTGTTTGTTGTTTTTGGTTGTAGGCCTTACCTGATGTTCTTCAGGCAACACAATACCGATGATTGAGATTGAACGAGTGGTGTCACTATTGAATATTTTTAGAATAGATTAATCAATTGTTTATTTAAGCGATTAATCGACTAATCAGATCCATTTTAATATTGCACTAAAGTGTATTACAAAAGCATTTTTACTTGATTTACTGTTCATTAAACAGTGATTGGTGGTTATTTTGTACTTTGTATTTGTATCGCAATTCAAAAAAAAAAAAAAAAAAGGAGGGGTGATGTATGCTGTGTACTATGTTACCGGTTGGGTCATTATTTTCCAAAGTAAAAACAGATGTTTGTAAATGTCTTCTTATGTCTTTTTTCATGAAGGACTACAGAAATCAGTAAGCAATTACTGTTGATATGCTAAAATCAGATAATTTGGACAATTTTAAATTAAAAAATAGCTCCAAACGATTACTGAATTATTAAAATAGTTGTCGATTAATTTCACAATTGATTACGTGTCGATTAATCGATTAATATTGACAGCTCTTGATTGAAACATGAGTGCTTTTGCTGGTAAAAGATAAGAGTGGACTCCATTTTGATTCAGTTAATTCAATACATGATTAATCCACAATCAATTCCATCCAAATGGCAGAATCAAAAATTAGTCAAACCACTAACCAGTTATGTCCATCCATCGCAGCACCTGTTGATGATAAGAATGCCAAATGGTGAAAAAATAAATAAATGAATAAAGCAGTGAATATGTTGAAAGATGGCTGTTTCTGCAAATAATTAACCAAGTGTGAAAATCCGACACAAGCTTACTGCATACGACACCAGTACATTTTTCCCTTAAGCCAGCATTTCTGTACCCCATGCACTCTTTTTATACTATGAATTGTGTGTGTGGTCCGCTCCTCAGTGTGTGGAAGAGATAAGCTGGGTAACTGGGTCCGGCTATGCTCCAATCCTGTTAGCATTAGCGATTAGCACAGGCTAACAGGCCTCCATTATGAGCTGGGGCTGATTTAACGGAGCCTGATCCCTCATATACGGCGCGCACACACACTGAGCTATCGGACAGATTAGCACTTGATCCTTGATTGGGAGGCCACATCAGTCTTGCACATGTGTATGCAACAGGAAGATGCTTATAAAAATACTTGGCCCAGCGGTTTTTGTGTGACTACATTAGTGTAGCATGGTCGCTTACAAGAGGTCACCCTTTTATCCCTCATCACCTTGAGAAGAGCAAGTGATCCGAACCAACTCTATCTCAGCTCTGAGTTTGCCTCGGGCTGGTTTGGTATTTTTAGCAGTCCAGGCTTGCAGACACACCTTCAACATGACTAATTATCAGGCTGTGACCCTCGCAGAAGGTGCCCGATGTACCCAATGTTACTTCTTACCTGCCTCTACTCGCCATCCATCTAAGCTTTCCTCTTCACCGCCACCGATGCAGGCCATTTTGTAGCTTCGCCGCTCTTTCTTTGATTCCGCCCCAGTCCATTTGCGCCGTATGGGGCCTGACTGACTGATTCTATTCTGATTTTTGCTCTCTAACAATATTTTCATTTCATTTGGTTTCAGTCTGGTGAGAGTCTTTCTCTTTATTTGTCTTTTCTCTTTGCACATGTAAATCCTGACCTTTCTTGAAATAACCTGCGAAATGTTTATATTTCCATATTGAAATTGGTTATGCAGTGAGTAAAACACGCACTATGCGTATTCCCTGAATGTGTTGAGCAAAAATACTGGTGTGGTATGAAAGTTTAATAAGCCTTTGGTGCAATGAGAGAAGATGAGCATTGGCTCGAGTCGTAACCTAACCTCTGTGATGCCTCCAATGCCCATTAAACACAGATGCGCACACGCATACTGGTTGCAGCCTTACATATTGATGTGTGTGGGTTTTTTTTTTTCTTTCTTGGGGCAGCGACATGCTCAAGCAGATCCCCAGCTTCTCCCCTCTCAACACACAGCCTCCCCTGAGGATGGATGTTAAACCATAAACACCTGTACATGGCCAAAACAGGGAATGAGGGCAGGCGGTTTGATTGTGCTTACAATGTTGGTGTGTATTTGTGGTGTCGCTTTTCATGGAGTCTTGTCAGGATGCACAGCAGCAAGGTGAAAACGGACAAGGTCACTGACTGACCGTATAAAATCGGCATGCAATTCTCATCTGTTTGTTTTTTCATCAACTTTTAATAGAGAGTACAAACGTAATGGCCTTCTCAAATTAACTTGCACTGTTTTAGCGGGCATGTAAGAATCAAATCAGTACAATTAGAAGCTCATCAGTTCCAAACATTGTGATGGTTCACTTTCCCAGGCATGCTGGGTGGTCTCTTGAGGGGTAGAGAAGAAGAAATGTTCTAAATTTAGAGGACAGAAATGTCAGTTGCTGTCCAAATATACGGAGTTTGTATGTGAGAGTGTTCCTGTGCTTTTTGTGTGTTTTATTCATAATTCTTATTTCCTGTCCAGACATGACGCCTTTACTGGAAAGTGTGCTGCCGAAACCCTTTTTACAACATAGTTTTCTTGGGACATGTGTGTCAAGAAGGAATCTTCTGTGTATGTGTTGGTGGGTCTTGTGCGATAGACGAGTGTCATGACTCGAGTCATGCAGGAGTAATGTTTGGTTCTTGTCTCATGTCTGGGATCACGCCTGGGTAAAGTTTGACCGTGCGCCAGAGTTCATGACCCGTTACGTGTCTGTTTTGGTATTGATGTAACTCCATCCAGTTTCAACTAGTTTAGGCTATATGATGTCTGGACTATGTGATGTCAGGAATCTTTTATGCTATATGATGTTTGTTGATGTTAGGAAATATCTGTAATTACTGCCAATCAGAGAATTCCATGTCAGTACTAGTACTCACTTGTCTACTAGCCACAACCAATGAGATTAATTGACTGTCTATTTCAGGGTCTGAGAATTGTGTGAGTTTTGCCGGATTATTGTCCAGCTGTTCCTGTGTACAGCGTCTCTGAGTTTCTGTGCCTCTCGATGTGAATAAATAGATAAAATCTTATTTGTGTCTGCGCCTTTGGGATCCAAACCTCTCAACACACAACAACGAGAAAGAATGAGATTCCCACAAGAGGGTGTTTGTTAAGAAACGGAGGGAAGAAATAATGAGAGGGAAGGAGAGGAAAAGAGGAGTGAGAAAAGAGCAAGCAGCCAGACATGTCAGGGAACAAATTGAAAATGCCAATTTCACTTTGGGACCCACCAGCTCAGCCGTTTATAGCCTACCCACAGCCTCTTCTTCCATGTGTAAATGAATGGTGTCCACAGAATAACGCACAATAACCTCTCTCCATCCATCTTGCGCTTGGCCGTTTCTCCTTCACCCTTGCTGATGTGTTATCCTCTCACCCGTTCCCAGTTCACCGCCCCATTGCATTTCACTTCACTTGGACGACATCTGGTTTGTACGCCACCATAAAGTGACACATTTCTTTCGTTTTGGGTGTGAATGTTCTTCCTCTAGTCATACCACCACAATACATTCGTTCTCGAGAGGTGTCTGAGAATTTTGGTCGGAAATAATTGAACACGTTAAGCACTTGTATTGCCCGCCCTGACTCATCGTCTCGGGCCGTATTATCGGAATAAATCCACCCTTAACACACCTGAGACATGAGGATAAATGGTAATCTAAGATAATCTTATAGGACAATTTCACAAGACATAAAATAGTCGTGTGTTTGGCATCCTTGGTTGAGAAGAGGCAAAATCAGGACAAAAACATCCCAATTGTCTTTATGTGTATACAAGACCTAACTGAAAAATATCATGTTCACTGTACAGTACCTCCAAGGCTCGATGCTCTTCCATTGCCTACACCATTTCCTATTTTTAGCACCTGGTCCACAGTAGGTCTGGGTCTAATATAGCCCAATATAGAGTCATAAAACCACGAATCAATACTTTTAATTCGGCTTACCCCCCCCCCACCCCCAAATTAATGTGCCAAATACCCAATAGAAGTAAGGTAAGAATTGGACATAAAAACACAAAATGTGGATGCATAATTATGTACTTTGCCCATGTCTCTTATAATACAGGTAATTTTTTTATTTATTTTTTTTCATTTTTTTTTTATTAACCACTGGAACCAGAGTGTTTTTGCTTCTTTATTTACATAGCGCTGTGGTTGTAATTGATTTCAATTACTATTTATGGTTTTGATCAGGTCATGTTCAATAAAACATATATGATTAATGTAAATGTATTGGATTTAATTATGAATGTAAATATTCATATTTTTACTAATAAACCAAAGTAAGAGAAAGAAGTTTCTACTATTTTGCAGCATTGGTACTTCTGGGAATGTCTTCCATATAAAAGTAAAATTGGTACTGCATGAAATCCTGAACTGAATTGAAAATCGATATGACTCAAATTGGGCCCTTATGAATCGAATCAAATCAAATCGATTTTGGAAATCTGAATCCATACCCAGCCCTTGTCCACAGTGTTCAAACTTTGCCTAGCTGGTTCCATACCGGTGACATAAATCTTGAGTTTTCACAGTTTGGGCTATATTGAAAAAGAAATGCAGTATGAAAATGGCGTAATCCTGCATAAGCAACGTTAAAAGTAATACTCAATCACTGCATAACATAATTATACATGCATGTTTTTTTCTGCTGGCCATATATATTTTTTTTTTAACTGATTTCGACTCTTTCCACATAAGAACAACATGGGGAAAGTTTTTGCAGTTATCTCATCATATTTTTATTTGTTATAGTAGACTAGTGGACAGGATAGTATGGCTGTAACGTGTTGTAAACTTACCAACATGAACATCATGCAAATCAACTTGCGATTGTGATTGGTCAGCTAGGATCCCATCATGAACCAGAAGTGTTGACATCATCCAAATTATGCAGTTTTATTGGTTCAGACACGCAAATGTCATGTCCACTGCAATCATCTATGGGTCCAAAGGGGTTAATTTAAAGAAAAGGTTAAAAAAAAAAAAAACATGGGTCCTAAGCAAAACATACCTGAGAAAATGTGTTTAAAAGGAAAATCCTTTTCCACGAACAACCAAATGGCAGGCAAAATATTCTCTGGGGTAAAAAGAAAAAAATAAGTGAGGGGAAAAAAAAATCTTTGACTAAAATTCCAAGAGCAAACTAGAAGTTCCCATGAGATGCATGGAGACATTCTCCTTAATTTGAATATCGCTATGCCTTTAGAGCTCACTCAGTGTAAATCATCCAATCACAAACGTGAAGAATGAATTAATCAGCCACTCGCACATTGTGACATTGGTGTGTCCTAGCTCTCATTTTCTTATCTTTTCTATGCACATTTCTTGTACTTGAGGGCCCTCAAATACATTCCAATTCACTATTGTTACTGATGTCACGATAAATCTCCCAGTATCACATTGGAGTGGTTGATATCAAATGGTGGCAAAGTTGTTGCGAGAATAGGCCTGTGTTGCGCCGTAGCTGGAGGCACAGGGCTTTCACATAGGATTTTATCGCCGCTCTACTAGAAGATAATAGTCCTGCTATCTCTCATCCTGAGGCCACTGAAGGTAGTGACCATAGAAGTGGTAGTGGGAATGAGTGGATAGCCTTTGACTGACAGAGGGAGTAGGTTAGCATGGACTGTCTTCCTCGCCACAAGCCAATATGTCTGCACATGTCATCTAGTGTATCCTTTATGCTACACAGCAGTGGTTCTTAAATTTACCAAATTTATTTGGAGGGAATAGAAACAGAACCCTGCTGCGAATAGCGAAAATCAGTGAATCATTGATGTGAATTGCTAGGAGGATCATTAAAGTGCCAACAACATGCATTTAACTTGTTCACAGTAATGATCACGTTACTTATATCTGTACGTAAAAAAAAATCAACATGAACCAAAAAAAAACTTCATGAGGCTCATAAAAATATTAGCCTAAATATTTCAACACAAACTGACATGACATCACATATGTTGAACAGTATGCAAACTATATTAACTAATTTGCTCCCAAAAACATGTAAATGCGTTCTATTTTAAATATTACCAGTGTCCCAACGACGTTTTTATATATATATATATATATATATATATATTTTTTTTTTTTTTTTTTTAATGCTAGAGCATAAAGCAGCCTCTGAACTGAGAGAGAACAGTTGGAGCAATTGTAGTTATTCCAAAAACGGCCAGCAGGTGGCAGCAGAGTATAAGAGATCAACCAGAGCCATGTTGCAACAAGCTATTTTCTCCACAGTTTTACAGATTTGTGAATAATGATGAAACTTAGCTATATTCTAATGCTAATTGCTGCAAAATGGAAACAGATAGAAATATACTTTTTTTTTGATGAAAGAAGAGACTCTAATCTTTCTTTTGGTAGGTTCCATGTTTTTATAACAATAGAGCACAATATTCTGTGGGCCTTGCAAAATCAGTCAAAATCCAGTAAAACAGCCGGGAGCGAAAAGGGTTTGCTTCAGTGAAAATGGCTAGGAGTGAATGAGTTAAGATGGAGGAGGCATTTGTTTGAAGTTATTAACATCGTTTTATCTGTGCGTGATATTCAGCATTCATGATTTATGAGTGTCTCATTAGACAGATTTCTGTATGTCTTGCCATCACATTGCTGCTTTGGAATCTTGTTGTCTCATTTAAAGTCATTCCATAAAACTGATTATGCCGCCAAAGAGTCAATTACATTTCAGCTCTTATTAGTTCAGGATGCAAAAATGAAATTAGATGTGAATGTTTTTGTGGGAGATATATTAGGCTTTTCATTCATCACTGAATAGAGTGAGTCATCCGGCGGTGAGGATTACAATCTCTTAATCAACTCGGTGCTCTGCCAGGCAGGCAGCGCAAATGTGCGGTGTGTTAAAATCACAATATAGCCTGTCTCTCATCACTCATTTTTATGGCCCTTCAACTGGTGGAGCAGCGCAGGGTATGACATTACTACCAGCCGCCAGCTCAACTCAATTGGGTTTTTATTTTTGGCACGTTTTCTCTTCATTTTGCAAACTCTCAAGTGAGGTTCTCGTGATAAAAATATTGTTTCACATTATTAGATCAGAATGTGAATGCTGAGTGATTGTTTTGTTTCTTCTTCTTAACTTTCAGTATACCTACGATGGCAATGACATCAGTGACCTGCCGGTGGATTTGTCTGTGGTTTGGAATGGAAACTTCAACATCGACAACCCCTACAACATAAAAGGTAAAAAAAAAGTTTTGGATTCATGTTTATCAGCCAACTGCGTCTGTGCACATGAGCAAATTATGTTAATTGTGTATGAAGAGCTACTGTTGTATACATTTTTGTGACCAAATTTAAACACGCTTCCTCTTCTAAGAACCTTTGCCCACCATAATATCCCATACTAGGCATTACTGAGTCTACATTTAAGACAGACAGTTCCAGCTGTATCCGGTCAAAAGCCTCATATTCCCTTGATATATAATTAAAACGGTATGACGCCACACCTTCCTTGCCTGCCAACCCAAGAATGATAATGTTTAGGGTTAAAGGCATACTCGATGGACGACTGTGGAAGCAGACAATGAGATAATGTCTGCTGGATGTAATTGCTCGTAGGAGTGTCTTTACAACGCTGGCTCCAAAATGATTACGGTCCGCGCAGCACAGCAGGGGGGCGTAACGTTATTCTCCCGCCGTGCGGTAAAGTAACATCATTGCCACCATCAATATGGCCTGCAGATGACATTTAAAACGTCAGTATGCTTTGCTGTGACTGTCACTGTTTAATGATTAAGGCTCATGTGGAAAGCTTCTTTTTTAGTGGAATGTAATGTCATTTATAATTGGAGGATATTTTATTACTAGTTGATATGGTATACCTTCTGCGTATATATATCGTTCACTTATATGTATTCCATCAAAGTGAGAACTTGCTAATAATATTCAATCCTGCTGTCCTTTCAAGGTCACATTTCTAAATAATATTTCATGTTCAAAACAATTTTTATCTCACTTTTATACACCATTGTGCCTCCGAAAACGACGGCCCAAAGATATTTTTCTTCCTCTTGCCTATCTTAGCTCCCTGCCAGCCCCTATCCTATTTCTCAATCATGATAATCATCTTGTGTCGCATGAGAAATTTTCTCAAATTTTGATATGTTAATGTAATTAGGAAGGAGTCATTTAGCAGACAGTAATTGGTACGGGGTTGCTTTAAAGCTGCTCCGTGACCAATGGGATTTGGGGATGGAATAGCAGAGAGAAGAAGGGATTTCACTGTACAATTCCTGGGGCGTTGAGGGGAAATATTGCTTTTAGATGGTGACATTGAACCAGTTTTTCAGATGCTAACGGAAAGTTAATAGGAAAATGTTTTTATCTTCAATCGGTTGTAGCCTTCAGGATGTTTCGTCCGTCTCTTCCTGTCATAAAATAATTCTGCTCGTCTTCCACAGCTCACCTGTACAAGTGCTATGCACTGAGAGACAGCTGTGGCATGTGTCTGAAGGCCAACCCCAGATTTGAGTGCGGCTGGTGTGTGCAAGAGAAAAAGTGCTCCCTCAGGCAGGAGTGCGCTCCGACAGAAAGCACTTGGATGCACGCCACCACGGGAAACAGCCGCTGTGCACACCCCAAGATCACGAAGGTGAGCCACGTTTCAGACGTGACAGATGCTCACACGGGTGCTTGACATTTTGATGGAGGTTTCTAAAAAACAGAAATATGGAATAAACACTTCAAATGCCTAAAACAAATCGGTTACAAATAAAAACTATTGACTGCTTACATGCATGCATGACCTATTCTGATGCCTTTTCTCACCAATTAATCTTCCATCTGTACTAGTTACCTCGAGTTTTTAGGGCAAGTTTCGATCGGCATTTGAAACATGACATTAATTTTCACCCATTGACATCTCAGAATTTTAGCCTGCCCCCAAAAATTTGTGGCTATTTTTAACTGAAACGTGTCTATCAATCGGCGGAGGGGACTCCCTGAGTAGAATACAAAATGGAAGAAATGAGGAGAATGTTGGGAAACAATAAAGTTATACCATTTTACTCTAAATGGAAGGTGATTTTTGACCACATTTTCTAAAGGCGATAGCACACAAAGCCATTCCTCAAAAAGCCCCCAATAAGAAGATTAATTTCTCTGGGACCCTTCGTCCGATATTCAAAATTCTTGCTGCATTGTAGTCAGGCTCATGTGGCCTTTCCAACCACACTTGGTATTTATTTTTTTTTCATTTTTGGATAATCCTGTCATGTTTGCTATCTTGAGGGTGAGGTGTGGCATCCCTTTACCCCTAAAGAAGAAATTATCCATGGTTCATATAAAAATGTAAAAAAAAAAAAAGCCGAATTTTGATTTTAATGATAAATGATGAAACTGATTGTGTGACGCCTGGTTTTATTGTTTTAACATTTTCACACAGTTTAGAAAGTTTTCAACCACAAAATTTTCCACGGCTTACAAATTGTGTCGTTTGACATATATATTTTGCCACAAAATGATTGAACTCCAAGTTGTACAATCGAGGAGCCATCTGACTTTCATGGTTCGATTATATACCATTTGATATTGTCTGGGCTTGTTTTGTTTCCTTGTATTCTCTAGGGAGTACTGAATTCAGGTATCGTATCGGGCCGATACCCGGCCTTATTTCAAGTTATTGTTACTCCTGACGACAGCCGATACACGTATCGGCCACCCTCTTGTGGCTACTATCAGCAGCTAGAAATTTGAACATGGAAAATTAACATTGATTTCATGCAATTGAGGAAAATGCTGTATTGGGATATATAGGTCTTTCCTTAAAGTGATACAAGACTTATAACTCATTTGCAGTATTGGATTAGGCATTGTGTACAAAGAATAAAAGTGCAAATATCTCTGCCATCTTATTCCCTAAATTTCCTTTAAAACCGACTAAGTATCAAAATATGAACATACCGTGGTGAACGCCATTATCCTGGTCACGTGATCATGATGACGTGTGTAAACCCAAAGCTGCCTTGGTCCATTTCAATGGGAGTTTGCTCACGTAAATGGCAAGAAAAAGACCGTCTTCAATCCTAGATACTGCGCCGTTTCTGTTCAGAGTAAAACCCTCAACACTTCCGGTTTCATGTCATTCCATGTAGAGTTGGGGCAGTGGGGGTGGGGGGTGGGGGCTGGGGGGGTCCGCTCCTAATTTGGGCTAAACATGACATGTAGCTTTGCTTAGTAGAGTAAAAGCCACCCGTATGTTTACCATCCACTTCGACTTGCCTGCGGCTGGATCTGCCATTTTCAGCTTTTGGTTGTAAACAAATCTTAGGCAAGTCCTCCGTGGCTGTACTGCTTTTCAAGAAGTGCTTCTTTGCTGTGAGGCGTAATTCCTTTGTTGTCACTGGCAGCCATGTCATTCAATGTGTATTTTATGCACGTGATACGTCACAGTGATCACGTGATTGTCCAAAATGCCCGATACAGTACTTAACTCAAAAATATTCATAGAAAAATGCTATAAAATAATAATCGCTCAACATAAATTGACATTTTTTAATTGACATTTCACAGAATAGCTGGTTAGTTTTTCATAAGTCTTGGATTTCTTTAAATGGATACTTGGCTCATTGAGCCATTTTCAGCAGTAAAAGGTTAATATTTTGTCCTACTTTTTTTTTTTGTATAAAAAAACAGTACCTTTAAAAACTAATATTTGAGTACTCGTATTGATAACGGTCTTAAAAAAAACTGCTATTGAACATCCTTTGTATAAACTTTTGTCTCCTATCAATTTTTGAGATGCCAGATAAAAGGAAGACATCCTAGAGCCCCTAAATTGAACAAATACTCATCCCTCGCCTCCTTCAAAGTTGTGTGTGTGTGTGTGTGTTGCCCAGCAACTCGACATTCCAAATAACAAACATGTCAGGTTTGTGTAAGGGAGGTGGTCAAAGGGGGCAGCCTGGTTCAACTGACAGTATGTACTTTTGTAAGTGAGCTTCGATTGCCTGCCTCTTGCGCAACAACTCCATGATTTGCTGGTTGACAGGAATCGCTGACTGCCAAAGGCAAAGCATTAAAAGGAGACGAAAGTTGAACTCTACTGAGTTTTTTTTTGCATCATTGTTTGGCCCCAGTGAGGGAAGGGAGCACAGTTGAAGGCAGCAGGGCGGGTCGACATCTTCGACACCATTACCACGACGGCAAGCGCAACACAGATGGGCTGACCAGGAGGAGGCGACTCACAGACAGACACACACCAATCTGAACACACTGATGTGATTAGAGACGACAAATTCACATATTGTAGGCCGACACACTCTCAACAAAGCAGGCAGGGTATGTTTGACTTGGGAAAAACAAAAGTATGTGGAGAGACAAAGTGAATGTGGAGTGTGTTAATTGTGTCCCACCATGAGTGCTGCGTGTGTACGTGCTCTACATCTGACATGCCGGGTGGGCTGAGGCGTATAAACACTGTGGCGTACCCATCTGTTGCCATCCATAACCGTGGAGGTGGCCTATGTCGCACTGTGACACGGGTCACTGCAGCTCACCACAGGGAGTGGCATACTGTTCATGAACACGCACACACACACTCCATTGGTGTGTTTGAGTCCTTCAATAGCCGTCTTCATTTATTTGGATGTGGGATGCTAGGAAAAAAAGTGGCATTTTTCTTGATCTAAATGGCGTGAAATATGTCTGCACACTTGCTTGAGCCCTGAGTATATTTCCTGTGTGACTTCTGCTTCCTCCTTTGAATACATAATGAAGGTGCTGGATAATTGGGGCACTAGCACATTGATAAATCCTTTAGTTAATGTCATCTCTCTTGCGCTCGCCCTCCTTTCTCACTCACTCCGTTATCTCTTTGAAACGAGCGTTCAGAGCTACGGGTTGCATGTGCATGTACATGTGAGAGAATTGGAGGGGTTGTTGCGTGTTTGCCCGCAAGCATGTGCATATTGAGGCGTAAATCTTGGCCTCGGGGTAAGATGTTGGTGGCAGTCAAAAAGCAAGCGTAGTAGAAAACCAATAACAGCAGGAAGAGGAACTTAGCTTGAGCGCAGCAGGGACAACGAAGAAGAGATTCACCATTGAACCACTGGAGGATTGTTTATCAGCGAGCCTACCCGCAAGCATCACCTCTCCTCTCCACCTTTGACATTTACAGTGTGACATTTAAGGCCTAAAGAACATCCACGGGCGACAAAGAGGATCTCTTCTCTGCCGCCGTTTCCTTCTTTGGTTTTCCAAAAGAAGACGCAAATTGAATATTACTCCACTTCTTCTCGTCCAAGTCCCCTCACTCTCCCTCCTCCACTGATCCTCTTTTTTTTTTTCTTTTTTTTTTTTAATTCATTTTTGCCTGATACACATGTGCTTTGTTCGTTTTTGAAGAGCAGAATGCTAGTTGGTCGCTGTCTATTAGCCAGTGGATTACGTAGCTGCTAATTTCATTTGCACTAGAGAATTGTATGTTGAGATTAGGAAAATTCGATACTACCACTTTTTTTTTCTTTTTCTTTTTTCCCCAGCCCGTAACGAGCGTAAGTTCATTGGTCCAAAACTGAACTAGTTCATAGTCCCCCAACTTAATGTGTTGCTCCAAGCTGGTAGGACTGGACAATTATGGAAAACATGACAATCATGATTATTTTAATTGAGATTAAATTCACAATTAATTAAACCATTATTCAATGATTTCAACACTTAATATTTATGCAACTATGCTCAACAATGTGTAGTTTCATTTTTGGCCACACGTGGTATTTCCTGCATCGTGCGGCTTTAATAAGTATGATTGCATAATTTGTATAAGACGTGAAACAGCAAATTTTCTTAGATTTGAGATTTTGGACTATTTCAAAAGCAATATGGCAGAATTTGATTTTATTGCAAACGTAATGTGGAAAAAAAGACAATAGCCATTTTGTTCTGTTTTTTTGTTGTTGTTGTTTTCTCTTTGATACAGTCTTGGTCTCGTCTCAATCTCGATACTCTGTAGTCTCCATAATGTCTTGGTCTCTGTTGGTGTGATCTTGACTACAACACAACCATTCAAAACTCCCAGGGTGGCAAGTTTGGCCATTTGGTGTCATTTCTGAGTATGCATGACCCAATTGATATTTTTCTTTTTGTTCTCAAGAATATGCAGTCGGGTACTGTTCCACTAATAGCTTTGGGACGTAGTGGTTTCCAAACACTACAAATGATGATTAAGGGTTCTTATGATTGCTTTTTGTTGCCGTTATGAACAAAGTTGAATGAGCTGACAGAGAATGGTGTCAGTCAATAAAGGATTTAGATTTGGAACAATACAGATCAAATAATCGACACCACACACACATACACATCTCCAGTGTAGTGCAGCATTGTCCTAGTAATGGCCTTGGATGCTGCCTGGTCCTCCATCATCCATCTTTTCGGGCCTGTTCTCCCCGAGGAGAATGAAAAAGCATTCGAGTTAGCCCTTAGAAACCAATTAAAACAACCCATGCCTATACTTGTGTTGAGAGGAGGGGTGGGGGACGTCTTTTTACTGTGTTAGCATGTGGCCTGCTACTTCTTTTCCATCCTCTACACAGTAAATGCGAAAGCATAATTTTTTGTTTGTGTTGCAAAAATCGAACCTACCTGGGACAGTGAAAGTGAAAGCATTCTGTGTATCACAGAGCTTTTTAATTAACTATGAGTAAAATGTCTGTTTCAAATATTTGTCGCATGTACATAGCAGAAGTAAATTAGTTGTCTGCATTGAACTCATCCCCGAGGAGCAGTGGGCAGCAAATATGTGGTGTCCAGGGAGTGAATTAAGATCTTGTGTCAGCACTTTGGTCAATGAAGCTGACTGGAAATTACCCTTGCATGTTTGTGGTCGTAGGGAGGAAACCAGAGCACCCACATAGGCATGGGCGGGAGCGTGCAAACTCCACACAGAAAGTCCCTAAAGTCAGGTGTTACGACGTGTTAGAATCAAACCAGGGATCTCGTTTTGAGGCAGCACTGCTAACTACTCTACACCTTGCTGTGGAAATGGACATATGGAGCCTGCAGTATATGGAGGAAAGCTATTAATAATTTTGGACTTGCATGTTTTTTGTTGTCAGAATCACTCTTCATCACGTTAGATTGTTTTTTCTTTATGACTTTCTTGTATCATTTGAATGGATCGTTCTTGTCATTTCACATGCATATTTACAGAGCAACGATATAGACTTAACAAGCACAGCCCGTGGAATAAATATGAAAAATAGTGACCAACAGAGGGAGACGGAATGGAAAGATCTGTCGGTGCAAGGGATGTAACAATATCTAAATATCACAATACGATATTATCACGATATGAAGCTCACAATACGATAATTATCACGATAACGTGGGGAGGTTGGCGATATTTAAAAAAGGTCACAATATTGTAAAAGAAAATTAGCTCATAATAAAAAAAATAAAAAAATAAAAAAAATGCAATTTGCTTTTGTACATAACAGCAATGCACATAAACAACATAAATATTGTGGCACTTATTTGCTAATGCAAGCCCACATTGAGTTCCTCCGCATATTGACCTGCTTCACAAGCATATTACATCAGAATTTAAACATAGAAGAGCCAAAACATCCCTAATGAAAATTAACTGCACTAAAAAAACTAACCGCCAGAGGGTGCTAGAACTGCACAAATGGAAATCAACCTGACTTTTTTTAACACATATGTAGCTTTTAATTATCGTGAACATGACGACGACGATATTGTGGCAGTTTTAATATCATGATATCACGATATTGCTGTTTTCGTTACATCCCTAGTCGGTGTGGGTTTTCAGAAAATGAAAAAAGAGAAAAGAAAGTGTGGAGATTTCAAAGCAAAAGCTAACCATTACCCAAATAAAAACAAATCAGGATATGAATAATTTTGGGCTTAACTGTTTTTCTTTTGCTTTTTCAGAAGGGTCTCTTACGTGGAATCACCATTCCAACTCATTTCCCGCCCCCTGCATCGCTTAGTGTCCACTCTTACAAACATTTCTTGTGTTGTTTCCACTTTTCACGTCCTTTTCCCTTCATTCTATTCTTTCCAAATCTATTCAGTTCTGCTCTTCTGCCATTTTCCCCAACGTGATTACATCTCACTTCCAACTGTTTTTAGACACCACTGTGATTTCTGTGTTGTAATATATAAGTTAAACATTACTATCCTCAGGAGAATTTAAAAAAAAATGGCAATGCCTTTTGAATATCAGCACCTCTAATTGATAAAATATTAAATTGTTGCTGCAGACATTTATTTTGGATGTAATCGGATGTCTCCCGTATCTGATAAGAACATTTTGCAAACTTTAAACGAGTTAGTTTTGAGGGTCTGTGATTTAGCTGATAAACTTGTGAAAAGCCTCACACCGTCTTTTTACAGTCTCTCTGTCTCTGCCCCCTGCCGCATCAATTTCTCCCCCTTTCCTAACCAGTAGATGTTATCTCTGCACTGCTGCTCGAGCGGCCACAATAGGTCTGGCGTCAAGCCTTTGACACAACGGGACAAGTTGTAGATGAGAATGAGAAAAAGCGACTTTGAATGGAAGTCAAGAGCTGTGACTGCGAAGGGAGAATAGAGCGAGTGTTTGAGCTGGTGGCTTTTCTGAAAGGCGGCTTTTGTCTGTGTTGTTTCGGCGTGAAAATGACAAGTTTTGTATTTGTGTGTGTTTTGATAAGCCCGGCCGAACAGAGAAAGCGATTTGATTACCATATCTGGAGACTTTTGACTAGAGCGCCACTGTGTGCCAATCATTCTTTTGTCTCCAGCTAAAACACTCGCATTCATGCACGCTGAAAAAGAGGCGAGCCAGTTGAAAAGGCACAAAAGGAATAGAGGAAGAAGGAAAGGGCACGGGAGAGAGCAAAAGATATTCACCATAAGCTTTGTTGGAGAAAGATAGAGAACACTCCATCATTATATCACGGTGGCCTTTCAGATTGGGCCTGCATGACACTCAACATTGCTGCCATCCTGTTGTGCTTCTGCTCAGTGTCGTGAATATCTGTGACATTAACATATTTTTCTTCCCATGTGGGCATGTGAAGAGCATGTAGACTGATAATTTATCAGAGAATGTGCAATTGTAGGTGCTTTTGACAAATCGTCCGACACGTGAAACTTTACAAAGTCACTTGCCAATGTACAAGTAATTTCACTTTTACCAGTTTTATACTGTGCAGCCGGGGCTTGTTTATGACGCAGTACCACGTTGCGCTTTTGTTTGCAATCACCGGTAGGTTCACTTTTGTGGTTGTATCTCAACAAACAATGTATGAGCCTTGGAAGAAAATATGCTCAGAAGTAGACATGTTTACTTCAAGCAATGTCCAAGTGCTACCTCACTATAACATGATACCCAATATGGCTTGACTGATTAATCCGCCAGCCGATTAAATTGTCCGATTATGGTCCTTTGAAACATCCGTTTGATGTTTGTCAAACATTTAGCGCTGATACGCAAGTGAAACCGGTCTCATTATTTATTCCACATAAATCTATACCACCTTGTATTCCTAAATACTGAATATATCATGAAATTTGTTGATGGACCTGTCCTTCTGAACAAAGCAAATCCTAATTAAAGATGCCCATTGAAATGCAGCGGAGAGAAAAAATGTTGTTCTAAGCATTAATGAATCGACCGATTAATCCGTATTCTGCATTTCTTTCTGCCAAAAATTGGCCTTGTCTTCCAAATATCCAAATTGGTCAGGCCCTAAAACCCAACCATCAACATATGCTCTACCCTCCTCCCTTATTATGTGACAGATGACCCCACCCCCCATCCATTTCTAATCCAATTAGCCTTCGCCCTAATTATCCTCATAATGACTGATTACCAGAGGGACTATTGTCTGTGTCTATGCTGCGGCTGAATAGCGCAGTGATTAGCGACATGGTTATAACTTGGGTAGCCATTAGCACCTCTGCACACCTTTGACAGAACTCAAGGGGAAATGGAGGGATCGAGAGGTCACTGTGTGCTGTAATTGTGTTCAGTAGATTAATCGTCCTGGGGTCAGAAGAGAGATGTAAGTGAGGGCTGGGTGGGTGCGTTTTAGTCGTGCTCGTTGGCAGGTTGTGAATGTTTGACTGAGCTGAAGTTGCAGTAATGGATCATCCGTCATTGTTCATTTAACTTAATTATGTAGCAAAGGATCTTAAGTCATACCAAGTGAATGTAGGGGTTAACAAATTATGTCGATGGATTTCACGTCTTAATTTCTTTACCGCTGGCTGAGATATTCTTTCATTGCTTCTGTCTGCAGCTATTTCCTGAGACTGGGCCCAGGCAAGGAGGAACCATGCTGACTATCACCGGTGAGAATTTGGGTCTCCAGTTCAAAGACATCCAGAATGGAGTCCGCATTGGAAAAGTGGCCTGCAACCCTCAAGAAGATCAGTACATCAGTGCTGAGCAGTATGTTGACATCTTTTTTTTGTTTGTCTCAGATCGTGTTGATGCTAACATTCCTCAGGGTTCCTCAGTTGCCGTGCTCTACATTTACACCAAAATCTGTGCTTGTGCTCGGTTCTTTTTTAAAGTGAAGGTCCACGTTAAAACAAATGGCAGCCAGTTTAACATGAAACATTTTATTCCACTATCAATCAGAATTATAGCCCAATCACAATTGAATTACTTCATTTAACCCCCTTCATCACAGTAAATCAGCCCCTTCTGACAGCCATGTAATGACATTTGAGTTGGGTGGTATACTCGTGAAAGCTTTGCCATGTGAACACTCACTCTGATTAAGTCATGTTTTCTGGGAAATTTTGTAAGTGGAGTCTTACTTCCTTTTACTAACTACAACACTCTATTAAGGGAGAAATATTATTTGAGCTGATAGCACGCAGAAGCTTGTGGTCGAGTAGATTTTTCATTGTAAATGGGAGGACAAACAATTGCAGTAATTGTATTCAGGGTAAGACATCAGCCAGTATTTCTTATAATCCCACTCTCCCTATTTCTTTGAAATTGAATTAAAATGAAAAAGAGATGCAGATATTAGAGTGGGACAAAATAGGTGGGGGTGGCTGCTTGTCACCCCCACTTGGGCGCTCTGTGGTGTCCTCAATATTCTATTTTCAGCGCTGTCGCTGTCGTTTGTAGTCAAACGATAGACTTGCTGAGTTTTGCACCAGTCCCAGCAGATTTATCATCTTTGGAACTGTCACAAGGAAGGAAACGTCACAAATTTGACTTTGATGCTTTGACAGGGGACAAACAATGTTGTACAGCTCAAGCCGGGGATGACAGGTGTCCCCGAAATGGCTTTAGAAATATGCTGTTGACATGTTTACGCTGTTTTATAATTCATCACCTCGTATTAATATATTCACAGGAAGCTTCTACAGTACATCTGCCTGCTAGTGCAATGTTTTGCCGACTCTTTGTTCTAGGTTTTCTCGACTGCATGTTCATTTTGTCTTTCTCATCACATCCAAGACCACAGAGGTGTCAATTTTTAACTCTGTCCGCTCTGGAACACTGTACTGGCTTGTTGTCATAGCACCCAAAGGAGGAGGAGGAGAAAGGGGCAAAGTTTGCAGTCAAGCTGTCCTGATAATTAAAAGTGATGTTCCATTAGTGGCCCGGTTACTCTCTTCATTCCTCTGACCCTGTCAGAGTTGCCTCTAACACAGGAGAGGCAAGATTATGCGACTGACGCTGTAGGTCGAAGGTCAGCTGCTGGAAGAGGAAAAAGGATTTGCACTGATAGTTAGGCACAAATATAACTGGTTAAAGGAGGAGAGTAAAAATGAATTTGGTTAGTTGCTGCCAGAAATGACGTGAGAAAGGGACAAACAAAACCTTATGAAATGTTCAAATTGTGTTCATTTTCAGTTGTATTTATTTATTTATTTATTTATTTATATTTATTTTTACATAAAAATAAATATGTGTATTCCTCATTTTATTGGAGTATTTTGACATATGCACCACAGTATTCTGTTTGGCTCGTTTGCCCCACTGGCGTTCCACAGGGTTCTCTTTTGGGGCCTCTGCTGTTTTTATTGTATTTGTTACCCCTGGGTTCCATGTTAAGAAAACATGGTAATTGATTTCGCTGCTAAGCGAATGACAGTCAGATGTATGTCCCGCAGCAAAAAGGAGGCTTTCTCACTGAAGCCGCTTTTGGCAACTTGGCTAACATGAGTTAGTGGCTGGTGCTCATCAAGTCAGCTCTCTTTAAACATGTAGAGAAATAAATGCACACCGTAGACATGTTTTTGTGAATATTGATTAAATAGTGACTGACTTGTAATTTGAATGACTGTTCATAGTCTTGTTTATCATTTTAACTTCCTGATTATAATCAAGCATATGTAACAACTTATTAAAATGATACAATTTAATATTTTAATTAAATACAGAGTTGTTTGAAACTAGACATTGCACATCTGATTGGCTGGATCAGGATCGGACAATATTTTTCATTTTATGCATAATCAGTGATCAGATGTAATGTCTTGATTTACCCGATTGATCATTGACCTCATTGATCGGCCCCTTTTAATAAATCATTACATGCTATATTTAATATTTGTCAGCCTTTTATGAATATGTTTTTTCTCCATGCATTTCAATTGACATCCATACCCCCTGTGAATGGTTGGTAGCAGTCGACTAGAGTAAATCTGAGCTCAGTTATCTTCCCCCCCCCCCCAACGTGTTGATCGGTGATTGGCCCAAAAAAAAATCCTGATCATCTAAAACATATTTGATACCACTTTTTTTCAGGACTGATACCAGCACAAGTACTCCACTTTTGAGTAGTCACACATTCATGATGGTTAATTGAAAACTAAATCGTCCAGAGTTGTGAATGTGAATCATTTTGGGCACTGCAGTTCGCACTACATCTTTTTTGATGACACTTAATCGGCTGCTACTTGATGAGCTGCAGCACAGATATGCAATTCCCACATTAATTGTTATGTCACTAAATTGATATGGCACTGCACATAGTGGATATCTTTTATTTTTATCCAGAAATGTTCTCTCCATAAATAGGTTTCCACATGTCAAATGTCATGACACTCCTCCGATGGAAGACGACACATTTCATCAACTTACCATCAGTTTATCATCCCCATTCTCATTACAGTGATTTAATAACATCTCAATTCAACAGCATCTCATTTTGGCAAGCATGATGCAAGTGAAGCCCGGTTTCTAACTGAGAGCTGTCCAGCATTTTAATCAAAGCTCCTAGTGGGAGTCCAGGGAATAAATGAAAAGCAAAATAGAAACAATGGCCATACAACATACTGCATGAGAACGTGAAATGCAGTGGCAGTGTAGTTGCCATGACCACCTGCTGAGAGACTGGAAACTGGGGAGTTAATAACTCATCTGAGGGAGTGAGGCAAGCCGAGGAGATGTGTTGGATATGAGCTTGTTCAATTAATCAGCCTTGCTCACTTTAACCCGCTGTCTCTTTCTTTGTACTTTCTTCTACTTCGCCTCTCTTTCTTCTATCTCGGCCTTTTCTTTCTGTCTCATTCGTTCGCTCCGGCTAATTAACAGTCAAGCATGACTTCATTGGGTGAAATGTGTGGAAGCGTTTGCCCTGTGGGCTAGACTGCAGCCATTTCTTCAGTGGAGTTTCATTTGACCGGCCAGCGCCAAGACAGCTTTGTTGTTGATTTGTTCTGTGTTGTGTATTTTGTGTTCTCTTTTGTCAGCCTTATTCTTTACAATATGATTGTCTTATTGTAATGCAAATATTCAAATGCAGGCGTCTGTCTGTTCCAGGATTGTGTGTCGACTGAATGATGCAACAGGTTACCGGGTGCAGGAGGCTCAAGTGGAGGTGTGTGTGAGGGACTGCATTCATCCAGACTACAAAGCGGTCTCCACCAAGGCTTTTACGTTTGTGGTAAGAGTTGAGGTTATAGGATGGATCGTTCGGTCCCACAGCTATGTCTTATTATCTTCTCTGTGTGTGTGTGTTTGTGTGTCCCTTTTCAGTCCCCATACTTCACCCGTGTCAGGCCGTCCACTGGGCCGCTGTCTGGCGGCACAAGGATCACCATAGATGGCAGTAACCTCAACGCAGGCAGTGCTGTATATGTCAAGATCGGACTGCATGCCTGCCGCTTTGAGAAGTGAGTGAACCCAATGTACTCCAAATATTTGTCCAGATTATTGCATTGTCATATATAAACACACTATATCATAGCTCCCCCTTGTATTTTTTAAATACCAATTACAAGTCAGGCTATACTTTAGCGTTTCATAATTGCGGAAACATAGCTTTGATTTGTAGCAGATTATAAAAATGGCTTGGTAGGAGGCTGACCTGTGGACATTGTAAGAATAACAATGGAGCCTATTATTAAGGCTGCTACAGTAACATTTTTCTATTGTGGAGTGTGTGGCCTATATTTATTAGACATTATTTGCGATTTCAAGGAACTATTGGATTTTTAAAAGGCACACTTTGCTCTCCACAGTATTTTTTTTCCCCCCGGTTATGGGTACATAATTACAAAGGCAAGGTTTCTAATGTACACATGTTAGTGCACGACAGCTACTGTAGCTTTGTTGGGTTGCACTACAGGGTGTTCCAAAATGGTTGACCCCATTCTAAATGCCCATATCTCGGAAACTACTTGATGGATCTTAATGAAACTAAATACACTTTATGTTGAAGGTCATAAGTTTTATTGGTTACATTTACAAAGAAAAGTACAAATATTTGTTGGTTCTATGACAGATTTTCATAAATGTTCAACACCAAGTGGCAGGTTATATTTTGGAATTACAGCCCAAGTGCTTTTTAGGACGCTCAGAACTTCCTTTCCTGTATTTTGTGTAAGCTCGATGTTACACACAAAAACTTGAAATGATTCTACACAAGCTGTGAAAATTTGAGGTCATTCCAACGAAAATTGTCAAAATTATAGGTCGCTTGCACATCGTAATGCATCATGGGAGTTTTTCCTTCGGGCGCCATATTGGGTGTCCGCCGGTTCACAAGGTACACTCGCGAGTTACACGGTAGAGCTTATCAACCTGATGTAATTTTCGCAGTATTTTCACGATTTACCGGAAGATCAAAAACAACGATACAGGCAGAAGGTGTCTCTGTGTGGCGGGATTGATCCTAATTACGTCCTGACCAAGTGTGATTTTTTTTTGACGGAGAAAGCTTGCTGGCCAAATGTGACTTCTCTGGACATTTTTCACTACCTCGTGTTGACAACATGCTCCATAACACGCCAACAAATCCCTGGAGGCTTACAATTATTTTGTAAGCGGGTGGATACAGAGTGTAAACTTTAACATCGCATCAGAAGAAACGGTTGCTGTTGCACGTAAGTAAACCACATGGTGTTGGTAATTCTGCACACAAAAATGTTGATTTGTTCTCAGGCTTCCTGTTATCATTGTGTTTACATGCACAGCTAGGTTTACCTGATGTGGTTTTTCTAACAATTTTATAACAGGCAAATATGGCAGAGCGTATAAGAATAAAAAGTAACTATGCACAGCCTCCCCGTGGCTTAATTAAATTTAATGCTACCCTTTCACTAGTTACATGTTACTTAATCAACTTATTCTAAATGGTTAAGGTTAACCACTCTCAGAGGACGTATTTTTAGTTTCAGTTTCCAGTACAATAAAACGTGTTCATGGTAACTACTGAGCATACTGACAGCTTTTCTTATGATCTCACGGTTAAGGAGGCTGTCACAACACCCAATTTCTGTCTGGTGCCAGATGGCAACAATTCCCATCACTTGTCACGACAACACCAATAGTATTACCAGGTATGTATGGCTTTACTTTTTGTAGTTTCTTATTTAATTCTATGTTTCATATTTTCATTACAATGTTTGTAATATTTTCAGATTCAGGCACAGATGAGTTTAACTGGACGGGACTTCTGCGACTTTGTGGTGTGGACAAAGTGTGATCGAGCGAGTCCACCCAGATCGCTCGTTTTGGCCAGCTGGAAAAGCCAGAGGTTTTTTTTCCCAAAATCCCCTCCTTACCTGAACTGCTCGGGAGAGCATTTACTAGATCAGCAGTGGACTTCCAGTGTTCCTGCTCAGCCGCTGTCACCTACCACTTGCTCATGTACTTCAAAGATGCGGAATAAAGTAGTTTTTTGTGCTGCAGCAGATTGTAAAATCAAATGATATCACTTGAAGTGTGCCAATCTAGACTGCCAAAAGGACAGTGGTTTTGTGACAAGTGTGAAACAAGGATTCTTGGGAAAACTGTAACACAGTACTGGTACTTGTCTTACATTAAAATTTTTTTTAAAAGAGAGCAACTTTTTCCTCTGTACATAGCATAATGAAAGTCATTGCGTACCCCATCAACATTACATCATACCGTCATCTCAGGATGGTAGGCACCTGTGCTAAAATAAACTACATTAATTAACAGTTCAATTTTTAACCCTGAAATTACTACATCTAATCATTATTCACTTCATTTTTTGTGCTTTTAGAAATAATAGAGATTTATGCCATTACTTTAAGAGGGACCATATTGCACATTGAGTCAAATCCTGTCATTTGTCTTATGTATAGCTTTGTAAACAAACCCAACAATAGAATTTGTATAAACGCTGCCTTTATTAGCGCCAAACAAACAGTCGCATGTTGTCCTCCTCCAATGCTTTGATGCTCGCCTTCGTTACCATCATGTCATTGGCAATCAAGTCGGTGTGGCATGAGATCCCTAAAGAAAAAAATAAAGAAAAAAAAATCACAAAAAAATACGGTACCAGTAATAGGTTTAATATAGTAAAGTAGTGTAAAAGAAATGTACACATTTTGTTGCATTTTTTAATGTATGAACATTGCTACAGGCAAATACTTATTTCTATAAACACTTCCAAATGTCTCTAAAATATAAGGTGCGTGTACACACACAAACAAACACATACATTCACTCATGCATACAATATATCATGTAATGAATTCTGAGTGGCATACCAGAGTCAATGATGTCAGCAGTACTTGAGGGTACAGGTTACTGGAGCCATCTGGCTGCATAACTGCAACAATCTCTGCCACTTCGAGTCGTCTTTTCTTTGCTTGTCTCTCCTGTGCACGTTCATATCTTGGCACCGACTGGGCTGAGACATAGATGTTGTAACTTGGGGCCCAACTTTAATGTTGGAGCCCAGTCGGGATGATTGGACAGAAAAACGGGCGCAGGGCGACCTGTTAAAATAAACAAATATATAAACAAATAAAATATGGAAAGACTGGTTATTTTACCGCAGTAGGGTGGCCGTGAATAAGTTCTTTAGCATGATGTGTAGGCTACCGGGGCTCTGTTTTCTTGCATCAGCCCCTTCTGTCTCTTTTTTTTCCAAGTTTACATTTTGCCACCAAAAAACATGTTATCGGCATTAAAAGCCCAAGACTAATCAATCCAATTTCAGCAGTAAACACTTTGCACTAGCACTACTTGGGTGAAAATGTTCGATGTTAGCTTTCGGCTAACGTCCGCTAGCCAGCTTGTACTACCGAACTTGCTTGCTCATGAATCCAAAACATAAGCAACTTGCCCATATATGGGCGGTCGAAACGTTATTAATCCTCATGCATTAAATAAAGGTAAACAAGCTTACCGCTCACAAAGTGATCGCTGCACACACGAGCCCAAAGTAATGACTTCCCTCCGGAGTCCGCACTCCTCTGTCTCCAGGCCCTGGTTCCTAATTATTTTCGGAATTCGGAAAAAAGACCGACCATTTTCCCCCTTGGCTTTGTTCGAACAGCCAACGATACAGCAACAATGTACCATTTTAAACGCAGAAAACAAACGTGATAGATACGTGTTAGACCGAATCGCTACGTAAATGGAGGCCACCCAGCATGGCGACTACGAGAAATCCGAGGCGGAAGTGACGACATGTGCAAGCGACCTATTGGCCTACAAAATGGGGTCAAACATTTTGGAACACCCTGTATACTATATGCAGGGTTTCCTCTTTATAAGCTTGGTGGGCCACCAGGCTTTTCTTGTCACCCCGCCAGGCTAAGATTTGAAGCTAAGAAGCTCATGACAACAATGTTATTAAATTGAGCTTTCTTTCTTTTTTGTCCCCATTTTGATATTTTCTTTATTCCTCCTGATACCATTTTTTTTTCAGCAATTTCCCCCCCAGCATTACTTCCATCAAGATGCACAAAAGTTACCAAATAAAACTGTATTTTATTTGAACTGCTGGGGAAAAAAAAAAGATTTAAAGCTTGACCAGTGCTTCATCTGGATATTAAAATGTTAAATACTATTTCATAATATTTCACACTCTTTTAACACATGGCAGATGTGCTTCATCGCAACATTTAACACCTGTAACACCGGTCTGTTTCCAAATTGTATAAGCGTTAATGTGTGAATATTTTAAGAAAATAAATTAGAAATGGTGATAGAGACTTGAACCCACTTATCTAGTGCTTTGAAGCTGAACATTTGAGTTATATTCTTGTTCTATGTAGCATTTGTTTTTCTTCTATTGTGTTCCTTTTCAACCACAACAAGTGAGAGGTCCAACTAATGAGCTTGGACCTATCAAGTTCTTTTTATATCATAGCAAAGGCCAATTTAAAGCTCTGTAGCACACCCTGAGAAAGGTGAACATAATAGTCTTGGCCTTTCATCCACTGAGCAGCAATAACCTTTATGGCCAAAGTAATGAACTGGATGTGTCTGTCTTTTTAATGTGTCTTTGTATTCAGTGGGGCCTCAACTTTAATCAAAACCTATTTACCCCAAGTCACTCATCCGCTTATCTCCCTCTGCAACGCCTTTTCCTTCTTTCGTGTTTTCTTTCGCTCCGTATCCCCCATTGGCTTTCTTTTGTGCTGGCCGCAACCTTGTCAGAAATACATACGTGACACCACAGGCACCCTCAGCAGTGACAGTGTTGTGAAAATAGTTACCATGGAAACAAGAGGACTAGTGGAATGTGGAAAAAGATTATTTATTTTTTTTAAAGTCATCCTGCTTTCCTTCTGTATTCAGCCCCCATTTTAGTCCCCTTTCAGTTTGGGTATGCATGGATGTTCAAATTGCATCCTGAGTGACAGCAGGGATTATATTCATAAATGGCAATTATGGATTCCATGTTTTGTATATAGTCTATAGTATGGCTGCACAATATCTCAGAAAAATATTGACATAAAGACATGCAATAAGTTTCATTTGGAATTTGATGCTTTTATCTGAATTTGACCAGTCAGCCTCTAACTAAAATGTGCACCACCATCCATTAGTTGAACATTATCGAGATGTAATTATAATTCATTAACTAAGAATATTAGGGATGTCCCGAAACCGAGTCCCGATCACGTCATCTTCAGCTGATCGGTATCGGGAGAAAATGATCGGGGTTTTCATTTTTGGCAATTTTGTTTTTATTATTATTATTATTTTGGGGCTGCAAAGCAACTAAATAATCCAGACGTAAAAATATATTACCAAACAAAATGTTTTACTAATTTTTATTTATTATTTTGTGCACTTCTGATGGCACCCACCAAAATTATTGGGATGGTTTTATTCAAATGAAAGAAAAAAATTAATACTTTGCCGAGGAATCGGATCTGGACTCGGTATCGGCAGATCCTCAAAATCAGGTGACTCGACTCAGACTCGGGTGCAAAAAAAAATGTGATCGGGATATCGCTAAAGAATTTGAGTTTGCTTATTTTGCTGCATGAAAAATGTAATTCTTTCATTAGATCATAAAAATGTCATTTCCTTAGGTCCATGTTAAATATCGCAATGATATCAATATCTCCATATTCAGCAACTATATCGCATGACATTCCAATATCGTGCACCCCTAGTTTATGGATATGATTCAAGAAATCATATATGTTTCCTGTTTCATTTCAATAATGTTGTATGTGAGCTCACAAGTCGAAACATGACATTCTGATGAATATTATATTTGTGGAATATGAGTTATAAAGCAAAATCTAGCAGTTTTTATCCATCTCCGCGGGCGGCCATTTTGGCACTTACTGTCGACTGAAGATGACATCACAGTTGCTCACGGCTCTGGCAACAACTAAACACAGATCATCTGTTTTCTGAAGCTGAGTTGTGATTGGTTGTTACCTAAGCAACTGTGATGTCATCGCATTTTCACTCGACAGCAAGTTGCAAAATGGCCGCCTTCTGATATAGATAAAAACTGCTGGATTTTGCTGCTTATTCCACTAACACAATATTAACCGGAATACAGTATTTAGACTAATGGCGCTGCATATAACATATATTTGTCAAGAAAATGTTTTGGGGGTTGACTATGATTCGGTGCACTCAAATCTTTCAAATAACAAACAATTTCCTGATTCAAAACAGATTTCGTTACACGCCTTATTCTTATATTTCCATCCAACCTGTCTCGACCTCCCTGAAAGAGCCTGACTTCATCATCTCCCCCATCATCTCCTAGCTCTCCATGGATTTCAGCCTCCCCGCAGACGAGGGAGGAGGATTTGTGTACAGATCCGTGTGTCAAACTCCCATTCAGAATTTCACACTGCGCCACGTGCCATTTGGGCACCTTGTTCACATTTGCAGGGAGCTAAAGCTCAGGAGGCAAAAGGCTCTACCTGCGTTTAGCGTATTTATATGCAAATTCAGCGACACCCCCACACTGTGCACAAGCACCTTTTTACATGCCCAGACAGATGGATTCATGGGAAGCCTATCCCATGTTACTTTGCCAACAGTGTTTCACCCTGACATTGCAGGACACCTAAAATAAACCTCCGGAGCGGAACACAAAGTTTCCCTGCAGGTCACAGCTGGTCGCCTGTCTGCTCGTGATGCCGTTACATCACACACACAGAGACGACCAGCTTCATCTGTCACATCTGATCTTTCAGCAAGACGGAGCACAGTCGGGAAGATAGATGGTTGACAGGAAACGACTGCTACACAGACGAAAAGTTGCGAGCACTTACGACTGACATTAAGTGTATCTTTGGTGCAAATGTTAAATAATTTGAGTTACTTCAATACAAATTCTATGTGTAACCTTTTTAGAAGTTGTTTTTAACACCTCAGCAACCAAGCTTTCGTGACTGACATGTCCCTGCACTACTCTCTTGATCTCCTGCTCATCCAGGCGAAACAGCACCGAGATAGTGTGTGTGACCCCAGCCGGACAAGCTCCAGGCCCGACCCCGGTCATGGTGGACATCAATTCAGCCGAGCTGAGAAACCCAGAGGTCAAGTTCAACTACTCGGATGATCCCACCATCCTCAAAATTGAACCCGACTGGAGCATTGCCAGGTAAGAGGAAGCGATAGTATGGGTTCAAATAACTAAATCGCTGATATTACAAGTGGCTTTACATTGCATATGCAGGGTGGGTTTGTATGGAGGACCAAAATTGCCAAAATTAAAAGTAAATGACTAAATAAATAAATAAACTGAATAAAAGTGAAAATAAAAGTGGATATAAAAAATATCATTCAAAATTTTTTATTTTTTGAATCTTTTTTTCTTTTTGTGTGTGTATATATATATATATATATATATATATATATATATATATATATATATATATATATATATATATATATATATATATATACATATTTTAGGCGTGTCAGGTGATTCGAATGTTTAATTGTAATTAATTGCATAACTTCAATAGTTAACTCACGGTTAATTGCAAATTTTATCTGTTCCAAATGCACAGCACAATGTTTTTTTTTTTTTCTGTTTTCATACTCTTGTTAACATAAAAGTGGGGAAAAAATAGAAAGTAATAGAACTATGGCTGCAGCTTTTAGTAATTGATACAGTAATTTCATAATAATTCATAAAATTGAGTTAAAATTCAAAAGATGTACTGTACTGTAAAAAATGAGTGTGATGTTGATTTGTGTTGAAGTCATTTTTCTGCCACTAGATGGCAACATTTCTAAGACGTTGGTGACAGCTCAGTGCATTTTTCTTTTCATATTAAGAGCTATCTCATCTTTAACTTGTGAATTTTTGCAATTGTAAAATACAACTTGACCTCAGTCTTCACAAATATGCATTATTATTAAATTTATTACTGCTAAATTTGGACATGGACGTATCTGTTGTGTTGTGACTGGAATTCCCCCAGTGCAGACTTTTTGGGGACGGTTATGAATCGCGTGTTACAAAAAAATAGTGGCGTTAAATTAACTCAAGATTAGAGCTGTAAATTTGACACCCATATATAGAGTTTTTATTTCCATTTAATATTTGAATTCTGTTTTTTTTTATATCCGTTTATAATTTTCATTTTTATTCATGTATTTATTTTGTGATTTATTTATTTTTAATTTTGGCAGTTTTGTTGTCCATAGGGTTGCGCACGATGAACGACATCAAGCGATTAGTATTCGTTGTTCGTCGACGGGGGAAGGGATTGCGCATGTGACGCTTACAGCCTGGCAGAGGGCAAGAAATGCTTTGACATATCACCAGGCCTATAAAACACTGAGGGAAACCCTGCATCTAAATAGTTGCATGAAAGTGATGAATGCTAAATAATTCTGAGTGGAGTGTTATCCTGCTTACCCTATACTTCATCATCTATATAAAATGTAATAAAATGTATACTTCATATGAAAAGTATTTGAGCTACAGTGCTGCTTGATGCATCTATAGGGCGGATACAAACGCACCAATGCATTAATAATCCTATCTGATGGTTGCGCTGTACATTCATGTATTTTCAGATGAGACTCACCAACTAAACTGAGATATGGACTCGCGTGTCAGCTCGTTGATGTAATAATATTCCACCAATCCTCCCTGGCCGCATCTCAGCGAGTCGAAAAACAAACATTGCTCTCAATTTTCAACCTCATCTCTCTTTTTAAAGACCTCTTATTTATGCTGTTTATAGTCGTGTATGAAAAGTAAATGTTTGTGAGCAGCAGCAGCAGTATGGGAAGGCTCCTGGAGCAGTGCACCGCTACGTGATGAGCTGCAGCGCAGATATACAGTCTGTGTAAATATTACTTGACTTTATTGAAATGAGGCTTTATAGCCACGAGAAGGATCCCTGCTCAAACACAAGCTGTGTTGTGGAGTGTAAAAAAAAAATAAGGAAATAAAAAAATAAATTGGAAAGAGAGCTTGGAGCAACCAAATGCTAATCGGCTCACTAATGTGACCTAGAAACGGCTCACGTGGTCGTCATTGACTTCAGCAGTAGTAGACTTCTAGGAAATGTTTGCGCATTGTTTCAATGGGATTGCATTTCTCGTATGTTTTCAAATAATAGGACCTATCTAAACTTGATGTGTCCTCAAAATGTAAGTCAAAATAATAATATCAATATGGAGTGCCTTACCACAATTCAACAAAGATTCTGCTTATCTGCATTCTTTGGCCGCAAGGTATTTTGGTTGTTGGATTATTTACTGTACTTACTGTAGCAGATTTTTTTTTCTTCCACTTAGTTCTCCTGCAGAAGATTCATTATTCTCATGTACAGCGCCTCTTTTGTTACTGTGTCCTCTTTTGTCACCCTGTTCTGAAACAGATCTCATCCAAAACACTCTTGATCCCCATTAAAAGTCATTGTTGGGCTAACAAAACATTGAAGTGATTTTGCAAAGATTAGGTCTTATTTAAACAGTGATGGTGATTATACCCTTCACAATACATCCTTTACACTGTAAGTGTTGAAAAGGTTTACTCCAAGTGGCCATGAGATATTTTTCCTGCTAATTCTCCTTGAAAATGTTCTTGTGTGAAAATCTCCTAAATACTTTTGTCTTTTCACGTTTTTTTCTTTTTTTTTTGTTTTTGCCACTTGGCCGCCTGTCAGCCGCCTTAATGCCATTCAAAACCCTTAAAGCCTCCTCTCCACTCAGTCATTTTTTTTTCTTTCCATCTCATCACCGGCTACCCAGGCTTAGAGATAAGACACTGGAACGCCTAACTTGTTTTATTTTCTTTTATTTACTGAATATAGCTATATGTTGGTGGTGAGGTGGTCTTCCTGCTTGTATAAAACCCAGCAATGTCAAGATTATTTTAGTAAACGAAATCTAATAAAATAACTAAAACTAAAATAAATAAATAAATAAATAAATAAATAAATAAATAAATAAATAAATAAATAAATAAATAAAAAAACATTTCTATGATCTAAATAAAATAAAAACGAAAATGCTTCTAAAAAAACTGAAACTACATATTACATTTACAAAACTAAAACTATACAAAACTATAATAATAGCGAAAATGTCCTCTGTTTTTAGTCTTTGGGAATTAATTTAATTCATGACACCTTGGGGTCGATTTTAAATGTATATTTATTTTAATATTAACCGGATCGTTTGAAAGTATGTCACACAGGAGTCACGTCATCTAGCAGCAGCCAATAGAAAAGCACCTTCAGATGACATCGCTCCTAGGCGACAATTTTGCGTGTTTGACTTTTGACTCCAATTTCTCGGCTCGCCTGCTTTTTCATTTAACGCGGCTGAAATACAATGTTAGGTAAGAAATGTGTTATTTCTGTACCATGGTTTTTATTAAATATTGCACACAATGGGTACACTTAATAAAAAAAAGAAAACTAATACTGAAATTAACTTAAACTAAGCATTTTTTTAAATAACTAAAACTAAAAAAAAATAACAGAACCGCCCTGAAAACTGATAAAAACTAACTCAATTTAAAAACCAAAACTCAAAATTAAATAAACTAATAACCCTGCACCCTGTTGTGCGTTGTGGACCCTAAACCCCCCTCCATTTTGAAGTTGTATGTTAACTCATTTAGCTGCTGTCAGACTTATTCGCATCATCTAAAGTTCAGCGTCTCAGGCCAATAGGGGCTGTTAAGAAGGCAGCGAGGAAAAGGAAGTCTTTCACCCGTGTTCCCAACGTCTCTGTTGGTCAGCATCACATGAACCTGAATAGGTCACAGGTGTAAAGGTTACACAACATGTTAGATCACTGACAGCACGGCCCTTTCCGAGTGTATATCTCTTGGTGAAAATACCACAGCAAAATTTCAGAAGACAAAATTTAATATTTGCCGAAAGGTGCTCTGGAAAGTTTGTTAAATATTGTATGGAGAGGTGGTATGACGTACAATGAGATAATTGCCAGAGCAATTCACTTTGTAGTCGGGGTGGGAACCTGTGGGTACCTGACGACATGATACGATATGCGATACAAGCCTCACGATATGACCATACCGAAATTATCGATATATTACGCAGGTAATAAATCCACAATAATCTATGATAAAATTAATCATAAAATAATAATAATAATAATAATAATAATAATAATAATAATAAATATCAAATTATAAATAAATAATAACAATCAAATAATACATAATTCATAATAATATATATATAAAATAATATAATAAAACTAATATAAATAAATACATATAAAAAATATGTAATATATATAAAAATATAAATAAAAAATAATTCAAAATAAATCGTATATAATAATAATAATAATAATAATAATAATAATAATAATAATAATAATAATAATAATAATAATAAAACCAAGCTCATGAGTCTTCTTCGCCTGAAGACTTCCGTCCATTTTCCCACCACTCTTATGAGGCGCTTCCCCTAGTGGCCCGCCAAGGAATTGCTCAGTAAGTCATGTACAATGGAGCCGTTATAGTGGCTGTATATTAACTACAAATATCACGATACTTGCGTAGGCGTATTGATAATCTATCGGGAGACAAAGTATCACGATTTATCGCGATATCGATATATCGTCACACTCCTACTTTGTAGTTAGCGCAGTTTACATTTGACGTTGAAGCATGCAAAGATGCTGGTGACATCGCTCAGTCTGAGGGTACACTTTTTCTCTTGTAATGTAGGTAAAACGTAGCAAATATAATTTTATTTTTAGGACATTTGGAATGCAATGTCGGGTAATCGCAAGTGCATTTTTGTTGACATGGCCTGTAATTGTTCTTCCTCATTTGTTTAATAATCTCTTTTAGTGGCGGGACCATGTTGACCGTTACGGGAACCAATTTGATGACTATCAAAGAACCCAAGATGAGGGCCAAATATGGAGCTGCCAAGTCTGAAAATGTAAGTGAACACACACCAAGTGAGTGAATTGAATTCGCACATGTATGGCATCTCTTATCTTTCCTTTGGACATTCTCCTTAGAAGTACTGATTGTCAAATGATACACACACTCTCTTGGGACACGCACGTACCTCAGCTGTCAGTCAAGCAGCCAAGGGCCTATTTTCTGTTTGTTTTTGATGTTGAATTTCCTTTTAGCAGCTTTAACCTTTGAAATGTCAAGCAGTAATAAAGCGGCTCCAGCAAATCCCCCTCTCCTCACCTATAGCACCATGGGGCTTAGCTAACCTTTCCCCCTCACCAGCTCTTTGCTCAGAGTGACAAAAAAAGATCCCTTTTTTGCCTTTGTGGTCACCGTTTGCAGTCGATTTGGTTTTGCTTGGTTAATTTTCTGATTGACCTCTAGATTGAGTGATTTTGAAACATCCTTCCCCCCCTGTCTTGTTCTTAAACATGACATCCACTGACATTCTTTTGTCGCCTTTGTTTGTCAATGTTGCTATTTTTTCCAAACTATTTACACTTTTGACATTATTAAAACAGCATCCTCTTAACATTATAATGGAGACGATTCTCTTCTGAATGAACCTGTATGACTCAAGTGTCATTTGTGTCCCTGCTCAGAACTGCACGGTGGTCAACAACACGGTGATGGTGTGTCTTGCACCCTCCGTGGCGGGCTCTGACAAAGTTTTCTCCGAGGTGGGCAGCAGTCCAGATGAAATTGGTTTCATCATGGATGATGTGCATTCCGTGCTGGTGGTCAATGAGACTTTCAGCTACCATCCAGACCCTGTGTTTGAACCTCTGAGCCCCAACGGCATGTTGGAGCTGAAGCCCAGCTCTCCACTTATACTCAAGGTAAATGGACTTTTGCTTTTAGCATTGATCCATTTTGCGTTATTACTATCGGTTCTAAACCTGGTTTTGTTTCACCTCCATTATAGTCCTTTGATGTAATGTTGTATTTGTTTGTGTTTGTCCTCAAGTCATCTCAGATGCTTTTCCTCTTCTCATCATTCAATGAACCCTTTGGACAAACCTTTTTTCTTTCTGCTTTCATGTCAGACCTCTTGAGTAAAATGAACAATTGTTTGTGAATGAATGATGTCATGGTGGGCATGGAAGCTATTTCATTCAAGTACAACTTTACACATGACTCAAAAAAAACTTCAGTCTCACTTGTATTGTTTTAAGTTAGGCTACATAAAACTTTTGAGTCAGAATCGAAGATGGTCAGTGATTTAAAATAAATAAATAAAGATGTCATTTGAAAAGTGGTTTAGCACATGTTCCTCATTCCTGAAAGGTCATCATTTAAGATCATGAAGGTTGATAGGATGAAAGTAAAGGCCGTGCAATAAATCAAATGAATTCAATTAATTATTTTAAAAAGGGAATTGTTGAAAAATAGCTACGTCGTGAAATCGAGTTTTGTCTTCTGGATTATTAAACGATGTTGTTTTTATGTTCTGTTACATCTAAATGTTAATGTAGTTGTAATGTTGAAAGTAGCAGAATGCTGGATGGGTGGTTAACAAAACATGTTTACAATAGCAATATAATAATAATAATAATAATAATAATAATAATATAGTATAAGAGGTTTTGTAATCCCAATGGGACCAACCTGGTTAAAAAAAGTTTTAATGAAATGGAAAAAATAGCGACCAATTACTTAATTGTTGCATTTAAGCGCAAACTATGAATGTGGTATGTTAAAACTGATTTAGAATCAGGAAACATAATTGTTGTCCGAACATTTTGCACAGGAATTATTTTTGAATAAATGAAAGCTTTAAATAAATGTGTTTTGGGTTTATTAGATTAAAGCGATTAAAATCGTAATTGTCCCGAATGACAGAAAAAAAATCGAGATTTGATTTATTTTGTATTTTTGCCATATTGGCCAGCTATAATGTAAGTAGTTTTTTTTTGTAAATAAGGTAGCGATTCAGAATATGGACGGATGGAAGTTTTGTCTGACCTTATAATTGTGCAGCACTGATGCTATGGTTACCCACCATGAGCACAATTTCAAATTTGTGTCCCGCAGTTGAACCAAACCTGTTAGTAAAAGAAAATTAGTTAACCTCCTTAGATGGACTTTAAAATGATAATTGACCAATTGTGTTTGCCACCATATATCTAATATATTTATGTCCATAATGTGTGTGTCTAGGGCCGTAACCTAATTCCTGCGGCCCCTGGAAATACGAAACTGAACTACACGGTGCTGATCGGGGAGACGCCGTGCGTTCTCACCTTGTCTGAGAGCCAGCTGCTGTGCGAGTGGCCCAACCTGACTGGAGAACACAAAGTCACTGTGAGTACTGCCGAGCTCGGAAATGCCTTTTGATATTATTTGATAGACTTTATTTATGTTTGGTGTGTCACTATTTATTATTTCTAATAGAGTCCAGTTAGTTCATCACTGTTTTGTTGTTTTGGAAAATACAAAACGTCTGTGTGGGGGTTTTAATTATTCTCAGCTTCTTAGTTTGTGTTCTTTATCCCTTTCATTTGCGTCAATCCACTTCCTGCCTCCTCATTCATTCCGCTCATTCTTTTCCTCCCCAAGCAGAAATCCTAAATCTTTTTAGTCATTCCACATTCCCTCTCCCCATTCATATTTCTATACCCGTAAAAACACACATCTTGGCTCTAATATTGCTCGGGGTGTTTGCAAATGTATTTATATTTTAGAGGCTTTTCATTGGTCTTGGCTGGCTAGTATTCTCCTGGGGCTTTACACAATATTGCGATTCAATAGAAAACCCAAATGGCTAGTGGGTGTGGGCTGCCTGGGACTACTTTTATTCCACCCTGCATTTCATTTTTCTTAGATATAAGCCACTTGAAGAATTAAAAAAAAAAAAAAAAAAAAAAAAGGTTGAAAATGGATAGAAAAGTAATCGCTTTTGTTCCCATGCCTCAGCAAGCCAGGACTGTTTTTAGTGATATGGTGTGTGACTCTATAAACAATATACTACCCTGCCTCGGACCACAAATATTTAGCTGAAGGGGCCTGAGCTTGTCACAAGTGAGAATTTTTCAGCCAATGCAAATAGTTTATGGAGCATGATGTTTATGGATTTACATTGGATTCATACAGGTTTCAGTTCAATCAATCATCAGGTATAGTAGCCAGCTGATTATATGTGTTCATTTTTTAAATGGACTTGCAGTCTAGTGGTGTTGATTGGTTGCCATTTTCAATGTTGTCACATCCAAGCGTCTAACTAAGACATTCCTTTCTCTAGGTGCGTGTCGGAGGCTTTGAATACTCGCCGGGGACCTTGCAAATCTACTCGGACAGCCTTCTCACCCTCCCTGCCATCATTGGTATTGGAGGAGGCGGCGGCCTGTTGCTGTTGGTTATTATTGTGGTGCTGATCGCTTACAAGAGGAAGTCCCGTGATGCAGATCGCACCCTCAAGCGACTCCAACTGCAGATGGACAACTTGGAGTCTAGGGTGGCCCTCGAGTGCAAAGAAGGTAAGTTGATGTCATCGAAACACGTGGAGGCGTTCTCCGAGTTTACCTTCTCCTGATCTTGTTCTCTCAAAATAACTCCCGCGTCCCGAAATAACTGTCTGCAAATCTTTCCCTTGCCACGTCTTACCTCAAACACGGCACAACCCCAATTAAACATTGCTATCCATTTTAGTCTCAATTTCCTCGCTTGCTTCGTTTCTCCCACCCTCCCACTTGCAAACCGTCCCTCCTGCTGTTATGTGGCAGTAAAGCGTGTGCGCGCGTGCGGGTATTGGTGTGATTCCAGAGGAGTACTTTGATGTGAGCCAGCCACCAGATGTTGGCTCTCCACCCCGCGGGAGAGCCTCCTGGCTGGCCTTACTACCATCCACGGTGTGTGTGAGAGGCAAAGATGGAGGACAGAGAGATGCGGGCGCAGAGGTGGGACAGGGAGGGAATAGTAAGGAAGGAGGGGCTTGGCAGCAAATGAAGACGGGGGAGAAAGCGAGAGACTTGCACACCAGCACATTAGCATAAATTAATTTGGCAGGCAAGTGCATGGATTGAGCAAGTGCCTATTGATGCTGCTAAATGGTTTGCCTGGTATGGGAGGCAGATGGGAAGAAAGAGGAGAATAATGATAACCATAATCATGAGCCCACACTTCCATATCGTCTCGGTAAAGATCAAATAAAACATGCATTGTGACTGCTGAAAAGGATGTGCGGGTTCAATTCTACAATCAACCGATGCACTATATCATGAAAAGTTTTGTCATTTATTGCTGAGTATTAAAAAAAGTGTTTAGGTTACAATAGTTTTGGAGAACTGGGTTTCAGAATAGGAATTTAGAATGGTTGATCCAAATCCCAATGGGCCAAGAATGGCAGTTAATTCCACATGATGCATTGCGTCTGTTTGAGCAGCGTCGTGTTATGAAGAAGATGAAGACGAGACGAAAATGTACTTCACTTGAAAACAGGACCAAAATCTATGGACATTGTAGTTCACTGACAAAGACGAGATGAAAATTATATGATTTTGTAAAAGCCGCTTGTCACTGTGACACTCGTGTGACACACCCCCTTTCAAATCTGCAGCTAGTGACTAGTGCAACATGACCCAACACATGGGACAGACAGGTGGATTACTGGTGAAAGGTTAAAAAAAATAAATAAATAAAAGTCAATTATAGTTCTAACAAGGTGGCACGGTGTTTAAGTGGTTAGCACGCCCGCCTCCAAGTGCTGAGGACGCAAGATCGAGTCCAGGCTTTGGCCTTTCTGGGTTGAGTTTGCATGTTGATTTTCATCAAAGGATGAGAAACGATGTTATGTGAAATAGTTTTAGATCCAAAATGTCCGACATTATCTGCTGACAAAAAAAAGGGGGGGGTCAAATGATTGTCCTCACTAAAACTAGACTAAAATGTTGACAGTTTTTGTTGACTCAAACTAGATGAATAAAATATTTTATTTTTTCTCGGACTAAAATAAAGACTAAAATGCTAGATTTATAGTCGGATAAAAGTTGCGTAGATAAAAATGGGATGAGGTTGACTAACTATGATAGAAACTAATAAGTGTGATTGAAACTGGACTAAAACTGAGACCCAATTTAAAAACGTCTATTAAAATTAACATGAGCAGCGTCACTTTTTCATCCCAAACGCTGTTATTGCGTTAGTCTGCATAGGAAAAGCTACGGTAGTGAAATGACAAGTACGACACAAGATATACATGGAGGAAGGCGAGGATAGGAAGACATAGTTGAGAGTGTGACCTCCAAGGTTTCATTTTGAAGACAAGCACGTTGCAAAACTAGAAAGCGGATCACTGACAACATCTGTTAGTCTGGACTTTGCAGTGTAATTTAGCAAATTTATGTTTCTGCCCTGTATTTTTGATAGCTTTATTGGGTGATCTCAGTCATGGACTTTACTTGAATACAAAGCAACTAATACATAACTAAATTTCACTTGTCAAAATGTCATTCATCATGATGATCCTTTTGTGTGTTGTGCAGCATTTGCAGAACTGCAGACGGATATCCATGAGCTTACTCAGGAGCTTGACGGAGCAGGAATCCCCTTCCTGGACTACCGCACCTACGCCATGAGGGTCCTCTTCCCTGGGATTGAGGACCATCCTGTGCTCAAGGAGATGGAGGTACTGGTCAGTAGAGTGCACAATATGCCTATATGACATCACCTGTAATATAACATTGTTTACTGCTTCTTTATGATAGTTAATGGTTAACATTTTCAAGGGTTGGTTAATGAGTAATTTCAAATGTACTTCAACACCGAGCAGTTGTGTTGTCTGACATCACTTTAACAGCAGCATGCTGTGTACTTCCATCATCGTATGATTCAAAATGTCACACATGGACACACTGCACACCTGCGTGCTGAAATGCATGGAAGGTGTCAGGTACATTTGAGCGGCTGAGTATCTGCACCACGCTATCAACTGTATTCCAAAGGGATGGTGTAGCGCGACATTGGATTTTCATTTGTATGGGCCAGGCAATCACAGGCCACAGTAGTGCAGTAGTAGGCAGATCAATTTCTTATTACAGCATGAAGCTCACATTCTCGTCTTGGAGCTTGCTTTTAAGAGAGGAAGGGACTCGACGGAGAGCGTGTGGGAGGGTAGTGAGGGATGAAGGGAGTCGAGAAGAAAGATAAAGCATCAGGACAGCTGCGGAGAGAATAATAGGTAATAGGAATAAGTGAAAGGGGATGACAATAAATTGGTTTATGCATGTAGCTGAAACTGAATCAATTTGTCTGATTTTCTTTGTAAGGAGACAAAGAACAAGTGTTGCATTGCTCTTGTGACTCTTTTGCCAATGTGTCCTTGTGTAACTCACTGCAAATTAAATTACACTCTGTTGCTCAAGTGCACTTTCTTTCTCTGGGCCCATTTTTTTCTTTGCTTTCCATCCCCTCCACCACTTCCCTTGCTTTAATATCTTTCTTTTCCTCCATTCATTGATTTTCTTCCTTCAACCTTCCCCTCCAGGTCCCAGCGAACGTGGAGAAGGCTCTGACGCTGTTCGGACAGATGCTGACCAAAAAGCACTTCCTGCTGACGTTCATCCGCACCCTGGAAGCACAGCGGTCCTTCTCGATGCGAGACCGCGGCAACGTGGCCTCCCTCATCATGACTGCGCTACAGGGGGAGATGGAGTACGCCACAGGCGTCCTGAAACAGCTTCTGTCCGACCTCATCGACAAGAACCTGGAGAGCAAGAATCACCCCAAGCTCTTACTCCGCAGGTACGCACAAAGGGGGGACGTCCTTATTTGCCAAGCCGTGCGTTACTGTCAGCTGGGTGTTGTCGCGGAGCAGGACGGCAGGAGCTTTTTTAGAAGCATATGTGACGTTTCGTCCTCTCTCTCTGTCAACCCTGTCGCTGTCAGAAAGGATTACACCCCTGAGCACACACATTCCCAGTGGAGTTGCAGACAGACAGACCTCTCACGCACACACAGACACATGCACACAGGTAGGTGGGGGATACAAGAGATGGAGTGGATGCCAATGGATAGAGGAGAATGATTTTACAAGGGTGTGTGTAAAGGATAGATCGAATACATCGTGGGGCAGTGCAAGAGGGGTGATATAAAGGGCAAGAGTGAGTTTGATTCAGTGTCATCGGAAGTGAAAGTGAGGTGGGTGGAGTGCAGGAACAGGGGATCTGTGATCAATACATCTACAAGGAGATTTGAGATGGAATCAAACTGATGGAGCAATGTAGGATGTATAATGCACATCTTTCATGTCGAGGTCCTGCAAAATAGCTGCTTCGGAATTGTAGCTGAAGGTCTTGTTCTATATGCTGAAGCTCAGGTGAAGATAAGATAAGATGCATGAGGAATTTAGTGGCAGCAGATGTACAGTATGTCTGACACAGGCAGCACGCGAGAGGTAGTGTGATGCATCTACCGTTGAAGCAGTATGCACCAGTTATCTTCAGAGTCTGTGGATTGTTTATACAACAGTGCCTGTATTTGACTTGTGGATTGTTGTTTTTAAAATATAGATTTTTTAAGTGTTTTCACAATACTTACCGTAAGTGATTTTATTTTATTTTTTTTTATCTTGTACGCAGGAACTACAGACAAAAAAAACTAAACTAAGCAAAAAATATTTGGGGAAAAATAAAATTAATGACAAAAGAAAGCCGCCTGAAACCTAAAACTACATTAAGAACAAACAAACAAATAACTAACTATCATGAAAATTCCAAAACTATTATAACCCTGCTGGCGACCAGTTCAAGCTTACCCGAAGGAAGCTGGAATATTTTCCAGTTTAACTGCAAGTCCGCCACCTGTAACACAGATGTTGTTGCGGTTCTGGAATATTGTCACTATGAAGAGAAAAAAAAAGAAAAGTTGAATAAATACCATCTTAAAGTGGTAGTGCTATCGAAAAGGTGCAATATAGGTGGGCTAAATGAGGAAGAGAGGGTAAGGAGCAGGGGGGAAAGTACTATAAATACTTGGGGTGTGAATTGCCTAGTACCTGACGATTCGATTCGTATCACGATTCACAGGTCACGATTCGATTCGATACCGATTAATCCCGATACAAATTTATAAGTCGATTGTTGCAATTTTTTAAATTCAAATTTAGAAAATACTAATCAGTAAACTTGTACAATATAAGATTTGTATGAAAATGTATTATTTATTTACCTGAAACTTCAGTCTTATACAGATGGTAATCTGTTTCATGTTAGAACAGCATTGAAATAAAATATTAAGTCTTAATGTTCATTAATATAACATTCTTCCATGCTTAAGATGTGAACCCTAACCCAAAGTAAGACGTTTTGTTGAATATTTTTCCATTAAAAATGGAATTTTAAAAATCGATTCAGCCGCCTATTGAATCGATTTGAGAATTGCGCGATGCAATATCGCGATATATTGCCGAATCGATTTTTTTTAACACCCCTAATAAATACTATCTATGCTATCTATTAGATCAGAGGCATCAAGTCCTGCCCCAGATAGCAAAATGTGGTTGAATCAACGTTGAAATATAGTTCGGCTTAAGTGTTGAATCTACGTTGAGATCTAAAGTTTAAATTATACAGAAAGCGCAAGGTTGATAAAATGTTGAGTCAACGTTTGCTTTCCAACCATATATCACTCAATATCAATGTCGTTTCAACCATAATCTAAATGAGAATCTACATGCATCTTTGGTTGATTTTACATTGAATTCTAACGTTTAAATTAAACAGAAAGCGCAGGGTTGATAAAATGTTGAGTCAACGTTTGCTTTTCAACCATAAATCACACAATATCAATGTCGTTTCAACCATCATCTAAATCAGAATCTACATGTATCTTTGGTTGATTTTACATTGAATTCTAACATTTAAATTATACAGAAAGTGCAAGGTTGATAAAATGTTGAGTCAACGTTTGCTTTGTAACCATATATCACACAATATCAATGTCGTTTCAACTATCATCTAAATCAGAACCTACATGCATTTTTATAGTGAATTAATGTGAGGAATAAATGTTTTAAGTTAATCATCATTTACATTGGAATTTACATCTAAATGTACATTATTATTATTACTATTATCATGCACATTAATATAGAACAATTTTTTTAAACTAACAAAAAATATTGGGTTAGTCCACTAGAAAAAAAAAAGTTACCATATGTTTTTCACCTAGTGTTTCTGCAGATGTCTTACAACTTACTTGGATGTATTATTAGCTTGTTGATTTCCTTAACCATACTTCCCCATATGTATGAAAATCTTAGGACAGAAAATATGTTTAATATTCAAACATTTATTAGAAATCGAAACACAGTACTTTGTAACTGAATTCTGGGGAGAATGGAGGCAAAGAAAATAACACCCGTTTGGCTTCTGCCTCAAATAATGTTTGTTTTTATTGTATTATTCTTTTTCTTGACAAAGGAATGAAATAAACATGAAATGAACTGTAGGAACATCAGTGTATAAAGCGGTAACCATTTCACTTTGACTGTACGTCAGTCCATAAAAAGACACACTAAATTTTGACTTGCGTTCGCAGTTGCGTCCAAGGCACTAGCATTGCTTGGGATGCCACCGTTACGCTCATGAGCAAAACGCAGCCAATGCTTGACAGTAACAACAAAGTCCTGCTGAGTCAGTGTACGGTCAAGCTGTCGAGCAGCAACTGAAAGACAAGATTACAAAAGAGAAGAGAGTTAGTATCCAATACAATTTATTGTTTTAGAAAAAAAGCTGTTCTCTTGTTACAGTAACTATCAGTAAGTATTAAGTAACACTTTTTTGTTGAATTTGACAATGTTGGTAAATACATGCGATGTCAATATAAAAACCATCCATCCATCCATTTTCTTGACCGCTTATTCCTCACAAGGGTCGCGGGGGCTGCTGGCGCCTATCTCAGCTGGCTCTGGGCAGTAGGCAGGGGACACCCTGGACTGGTTGCCAACCAATCGCAGGGCACACAGAGACGAACAACCATCCACACTCACACGCACACCTAGGGACAATTCAGAGCGCCCAATTAACCTGCCATGCATGTCTTTGGAATGTGGGAGGAGACCGGAGTACCCGGAGAAGACCCACGCGGGCACGGGGAGAACATGCAAACTCCACCCAGGAAGGTCCGAGCCTGGACTCGAACCGGAGACCTCAGAACTGGGAAGCGGACGTGCTAACCACTCAACTACCGTGCCGCCCAATATAAAAACCACTGTAGATTTATTTTAGTTAACTCATTCACTCCCAAAGACGTATTTATACGTTTTTTTAGGTTTTTGTTTGCTAGAGTTTTTGTATGAAGGCTTTGATGCAGTTTCTGACCTGAAGTGGAAGCTTAAAGCGATGGTAGTTATTACAAAAAAAAGTTTCATTCATGAAACAGATGAAGCACACTTTTTTTTTTTTTTTCGCTTTAAGCTTCCACTTCAGGTCAGAAACTGCATCAAAGCCTTCATACAAAAACTCTAGCAAACAAAAACCTAAAAAACGTATACGTTTTTGGGAGTGAATGAGTTAATTAGGACAATTACAGAATGTTGAATGTGCAATGTAACTAGCTACTAGCATGAAAGTGTGTCGTGTATAGTTAGGTACATTGTTTATTTTATTTTCTAGTTTTACTACGACTTAAAGAGGGTAATGGTCAGAGGCCATTGTTCAAATTAATAGCACAAAAGGAAAATGAAGTCTGGTTATTTGGAACGTCGTTAACTCGCTGTCTAGCTGGTGAAATTTAGAAGCTTCGGAGCGAGGACAGCATAAAGATGAAAAGGTAAGGGGAGTAGCGGTGAAGAAAAAAAAAATACTGATTTTTACTGAGCTAAAGAAAATAATGTTGACTAGGGGTGTTAAAAAAATCGATTCGGCGATATATCGCGATACTACATCGCGCGATTCTCGAATCGATTCAATAATCGGCAGAATCGATTTTTTTTTTTTTTTTTTTTTAGGATTCACACCTTGAGCATGGAAGAATGTTATATGAACGGCACATTAAGCCTTAATATTTTTATTTTAATGCTGTTCAAACATGAAACAGATTACAACCTCTATAAGACTGAAATTTCAGATAAATAAATAATACATTTTCATATAAATCTTACACTCTACAAGCTTACTGATTAGTATTTTCTAAATATGAATGAAAAAAAATCGCAACAATCGATTTATAAATTCGTATCGGGATTAATCGGTATCGAATCGTGACCATTCGTATCGGGATTAATCGGTATCGAATCGAATCGTGACCTGTGAATCGTGATACGAATCGAATCGTCAGGTACTAGGCAATTCACACCCCTAATGTTGACATAATTTATTAGAAATGATTGACTTGTTTTGATAGCCACTGCTGTTGCAGGCAAACCTCGTGTTCCAATAAAATATTTTGCAAATATATCGAGTTGCGTATGCCTAAGCCAGGTCATGCTGCACCTCCACAAATAATGGTGCGACTAAATCCTGTGCTGTGCGAGCAACCAAAAATGTTACTCGCACCAGTGCTAGTAGTGGAAAAGTTAGTGTAGAGCCCTGGCCTGATGGAGTCCATCTTGACTGCAATATATTAATGAAAAGACAAAGATACATATACTAATTGCTGTTTTTGTGAAGTGTCAATGATGTTTTTTTTTTTTTTTTCATTGATTTCGGAATTGACCATTCTCTAATTAATAGATAAATAATGTCTATGTGGAGCCGCACTTTTAAAATGTGTCTTTTCTTAGTGTTTTTTTTTTTTAAAGCTTTTTCTGGGAATTTTCAGTCATTCAAAAATATTTTTGGACAATTCAAAACAATTTTTCAGTTATACAAAAATGTTTTCGGAGAGTCAAACCCTTATTACGAGGTTTCGGGTATTGGAAGGATTCTGACTCCATACCCCAGGTGGAGTGATTTTACACAACAAAAGAAAGCAGCTCAGAACATTCTGCTCAACTCTGTCTTGTAATAAGTAGTTTACATAGGCGATAACTCACCAAACATACAGTCTTGCATCACTGTCTCCTTGAATGCCTTCTTGCCAATGCAACACTTGTCTTGCTTCCCTGCCCAGTTGTATTCATTTAACAGCCCAGGGCATTTGTCATCACAGTTGCCATCATCCGTCTGATTAGGTTGTCCGAATTGGTGCCTTCAACGACAGCCAGGTGATTAATCTATGAGAGACGACATTATTATTATTATTAATTTAATTTTTGCACTCAACTTTTGTTGATAGAATTCTCCCGATGCCTGAAGATTTTACTTTTAAGTAAATTACATAACCTTTACTAAATTTTGCAATATTCATATACATCACCCCCTCTCCACCCCCCAGATGACTAACTAAATAACTAAATGACTAAAACTGAAAATAAAAATAATACATTTGTATTTCATTTTTGAATTGTATATTTTTCATCCGTTTTTACTTTCACTTTTAGTAATTTATTTATTTATTTATTTAGTCATTTATTTATTTTGAATTTTGGCAGTTTTGGTCCTCCATAATTATGCCTTACAAATTGGTAAAAAAAATTAAAATAAAATAAAAAAAGTGTGCTAAGATTTATGATGATTTGGTTCTACAACAGTGACCTTTGAAAAACTTACCAACTACGAATACAGTATTTCCCTTTCTTCCGGTTGGTCCCCAAGCACCGCAAAAAGGGTTGCCTGAAACAAACAGAAGACCCTGTTCAACATTTTTTTTCACAATGTGATTGTGTTCTTTCATAATCATAGTAGTTATTATTACTCACAACTTAAATTAACAATGGGTCTAGGTACCTGTTGTAGAGCTGTAATTGTGTTTGTAGTCTTGAAAAAGTGAGTTGTGCACCTAAACAATATCAACAACACAGCATGTAAGTTTCAAACTTACTGTACAAGTCAGCAATGTGTTACCGCAATAATATCATCACAATCATGTAGTACAGTGCGCAGAATCATTTACCTGTCTTGCGCTACTCCTCAGAATGGATTTTGTGGACAGAACATTTTGAAGAAACACTCAGAGCCTGAAACCTGAGCACAACCGATATTCTATTAATTATTATGTTATCTTATATTATGAATTCTGAAAACATACCAACATTACCTTAAAAAAATTTGCACTTTGCCCTCTTCCTCCTTATAGGTAAGACAGACCTCTGCATGTTCTCCTTCCCCATTAAACCTGTGCCAAGTTATATTCTCTGTCACTAATTTCAACATTTGGATGTGGTGAAAGGTAGTTCACCTAAGCTTTCTTCAGATTCTTAGAAATGAATATTTTGAGTGTTTGTTCACTTGTTTACTTACCAAAGAGGTTCACCAAGCTCTGGCCAAGGTACAACATGCCTTCTTAGTTTGAATAAGTAGTAAATTACTAATTAGCCATCTGGTTTCGAAGACGCTGGCACCACCTGTACGCCATGTGACTCGTCAAAACAGCACAAGTAACCTGTACATCAACAGACAACAAATGATATTAAAAGCAACAAAGTACAACATTTACACCTTTGTTTTATTACAGTGTGAAAAAAATGTGTTCATTATAGGCTCAATAATTAGTAATTACTAAAAAAATACTTTTACTTCCCTCAACAAATAAATATCCTGAAGCATGATTCGACTAGATTTCGTGATGAATTAAGTTATATACAGAAGTTAAACAAATTACAGATAAACCTTACATTACTATACAAGTGGACTTAATTTACTTTAAAAACTAAACCTAAAAGAAAACGCTATTCAATGTTCTATCTTCAACTGTTAAACCAGCCTGTTAAAAACGACTGAAAAAAGATACATTCTTCATGTAAACGCTCCTGTAGCGCTTCAGTGTAGTTCGTTAGCTTACTAGCATATCAGCAACATAGCACACAGATAGGCTTGTAGTAACTCTCATTGTTAAGAGGCCGTCGGAATTAGCAACTTAGCTTCAACGTTTAGGATCATTCGAAACAATTTCTTCACTAAAACCACCTCTAAAGACCAATATGCTTAGCGACCCAACTGACAATGGACATGGTGATACATATTTGTTTTATTTAATGTAACTTTTACCGACCTGAAACACAGAACGTCGACGTTTGGATTCCCGCTCTTAGCACGGCTGTCGGCAATTTGAAATTCTTCTTCTTCTACGCTGTGTATGACTGTGTGTGTCAGTCTGGTTAGTAGCATGTCCCGCCATCTAGTGGCGTACTGTGGAACAGCGATCCAATAACGTTAGAAAGTACAGTAGATATTTAAATCAACTCGATGAAATTAAAATTGTATGAGATATATAATAGATTTTTAAAACATAACCTGGGAAATGTGTGTAACGCATAAGTCATTCCTCTTTTGTATTTTTTTAATATAATATTATGCACACAATGTACATATCACACAGCACTATAAAAAATACATAATTCAAGCTCTGCATATTTTACAATACAAGCTGAATATTATCCCAGAACAATGTAATATTTGGTGCTAGTGATAATTTGGTACCTTTTTATATGATTATACTCGCAGAGTTGCGTCTCAATAAAATAGCTTCATTACAATATTGCCCCCTAAAAGCTTTACCTCTGAATCAGATTTCCACTAAATGTAAATAATTATCTCTTTCATATGAATATTCATAGTTGTTTTTATTTTAGAATTGTTAGACTTAAAGTTTATGCGTTGCAGGTTGAAACAAAACTGGTCAGATAAAATGAGATTTTCTCTGATCAGCCAGTGAGTGCACCTAACTAAATATTATGGCATTGAAACTATTAACGGGAAAATTTAGATAACCACACACGCACGCACGCACACACCAATGTCTGTGAAGTCAATTCAGTAGTTGTGTCAATATGAAGCCATAAAATATCAAATGTAAAACATAGGAAAATTAAATACTTACCCTTGAATCGCTACAAAGAAATGGTGAACGCACGTTCGAAGAACTTCTCTCTGGAAGCTTCATGAAAGTTCGTTCACAGAATTCACACACAAACTTTGATTGTTTGACCAGAAACATATTGAAATGTCTGTGTGATGATGTATTAAAATTCTTCTTAACATCTGTTATGCAAATAAGTATGTGTAAAAAAATGTGTGTAGAAAAAATAAATAAATCTGAAACTGCATTTAAGAGTGGGACAAGACTGGCAATACATATGTGGCCCAGAGTTGTAAATTGATAGCTGGGCCAGATGCGTCACACAGCAACTGGCCCACATCCTGTTTGCCAGAGTCAAGCCAGTGCCACCTTTGCTGCTCCTGGGCCATGTTCGGCCCACATGCCTTATGCCAGTGTCGACTGAATGCCACCTGTGCCGGACTTATGCCGGATGTGGGCACATATTTTTGATGACTGGGCTGAAATGCACAAACTAGAAACTCTAACGTGTACAGTTTATTTGGTGGAAATGCCAGGTGTTTCGAGTACATTCAAATAATTTACAAGTTTTGCAAATACAGTGTTCCCTCGTTTTCCGCTGGGGTTAGGTACCAAAAAATACCCGCAATAAATGAAATCCGCAAAGTAGTTAGCTTTATGTTTTATATTTATTATAAATGTTTAAAGACTCTAACACCCCCCACCCATCAACCTGTCCCCAAAATACTTCCCCTCCCCCTCTCCTAGTCAATTTCTCAGCTGAAGGGGAAAAAAAAACAAGAAGGGCAAACATAGATTCAACGTTAATTAAACATTGACCTTTCAAACGTTTTAATTCAACCAAAATACAACGTTGATTCAATGTTATCTTTTAAACACAAACTTCAATGTTAACATAATGCTGTTGAATCAATGTTGATTGACCAATCAATCTTCAACCGTAACCAAAAATCATCCATTTTAACCCTAATTCAACGTTGAATAAACATCTTTTGCTATCTGGGGCAGGTTTTGGAGGTTTCCCTCTTCCAACCCCAGCTGATTCCAATCAACAGGATTGTTATCAGGCATGTGCAGAACATGCTGATGAGCTGTGTTGGAGAAGGGAAACATCCAAAACCTGCAAGGACTCCAGCCCGCGAGGACCGAGATTGCCCAGCCCTGTATTAGATAGTATTCACTGACATCACAAGATCGCGAGTCGGCCCCTTCTGGTGTTCAACTTTCCAGCGGACTCTGCTGTGTTTCTATTGTTTACACTGAATGTTCTTTCGTTATTGATGTATGTCAGCGCCAGCTTCCAAACAAACATTTGCGCTAGCATGTTACAACAAAAACAACAACATTGTTGATTTATCACTTATTTTCCTACACTTTAACAAGAATTTCAACTTTTGGCCTGCTGGGAAACGAAAATTAGAGACCTTAAAGGGAGAATTCGGATTTTTAGACATGAATCTCTATTTCATCCTCACCTCCAGTGTGTGCGATCAGCACTGACTTACCCTTGACAGCGTTCTGTGACACGAGTTCTGGTCCGGTTTTGCTCGAGAGGAAAATAGTCCTCTTCTGAAAACAATTTGTATTCAAAAGAGCTAAACATTTGCATCACAAAACTCCCTCCTGAAAAAAAAAGTCAGACTCCATTACCGCCGGGCACTATTTTTCTCTTCATTCGTATCACTGCACGTCGCCCTGTAGAAACTGTAGCTGATAGAGGTGCTGCAGACAGCTGCAGACAGTCACGCCTTCCGCCTTGGAAAAGACAAACAACTTGTAGATTAGTGCGCGTCTATCAGCTGTATGCAGGGCGCCGCGCAGTGATACGAACGAACAGAAAAATAGTGCCCGGCGGTAATGGAGTCTGACTTTTGTTAGGGCAAAGTTTTGTGATGCAAATGTATCACTCTTTTGAACACAAATTGTTTTCAGAAGAAAAAACGCTTTATTTCCGTGACCCCAGCCAACTTGCCGGACTATTTTCCTCTCGTCCAACACCGGACCAGAACTCGTGTCACAGAACGCTGTCAGGGGTAAGTCAGTGCTGATCGCACACACGGGAGGTGAGGATGAAATAGAGATTCATGTAAAAAGATCAGAACTATTCCTTTCAGGAGAGTATTTGGAGAGATCTCAAAATCGAACATCTTGACCACCAGATGTATTTTTAGCCAGAGGTTAGCCACGGCTAGCGGCTCACATATATCACGATTGCATTATGTTAAAAGCATCTTTACCATCTTACAATGACACCTATTTTAATCAAAATGGACAACACTTTGGTAGACTTTGTCGGTTGGAAATCCTTTCAATTTATCTTTAAAATTCCGGACACTTCTTTGTCCGTTCCTATTCGACGTTCCATGGACCCGTGAATGGCCTACAATGTGGGGCACAAGTCATTTGAATACTATATACTGTATAGTCACAAGAAAAAGAGGCTTTTTTTCCCCCGAGTAGGTATGGATCTGAGATTAAATAATAAAAACTTCTTTTCCCTCTTATTTCCCCTTATCCCTGGAGAGATATTTAATTAAAAAAATCGAATCAAATAAATGACTTTCCGCCAATGTGCCTTTGTAAAGCCATTTCTAATCCCATCCAGTGGGGAATGGTCACAACATGCTGTCCTTGCTAAACACGCTAGCTTCGGGAGCTTTAACTGCCAAGCAAGACAAGAACTTTCCCCAAGAAAACACAAAAAAAGTTTACTTTCTGGACAAGAACGCTACAAGGAGCCCTATTCTTTAGCGCACGTGTTTGAGAACAAGAGGTGCTGGCACAGTTTCCCGATTGAGAAGATCATTCGTGTCACCCTCGATCAGGACCTGACATGCCCACAAGCGTGTACTGTCCAGGTGTATTCACCTCCCTCATCCTCCAGCTCTCCTTTCCCTGTTGCCTCATCTTTCATCGGTTCTATTTTGCTGACAGCCATGAAAAAGAAAGCGTTCCGCATACATCAAACAACATTCACCAGTCAAACGGGAGGCTGGCGGAAGCGTAGGAGTTCACGTCTCGTTCCTGCTACAGGCTTTCACTAGCTGCTTTCTTTGGCCTAGTTTCCCACTTTTCTGCCTTTTATTTTTCTCCTTCTTCGTCTTGAACACAACTTGAGCAGAACATGTTGAAATTAAATTCCAGTGGTGTCATTTCTGATCATAGTGCGCCCTTCTCACCTTTTTGCAACCTGCGCACAGAAATAGTCAATATTTAATAGAAACTGGGAATATGGCCCAGTTAGCAGAGTAGTTACTGTGTGCCTACTGTTTGTTGTTTGCCTTGGCAAAACCAAAGAATGGATAATTAAACAGCAATGGTGACAATGAAGTGTTATAAAGACAGCAAGTAGAAATAGGTGGTGGGGTGTAAATGAAAGAACTGAAAGAGGTGATTTCCCTGTCTAATTGATTTCCTTGTCTATAGGATAGTGAGTAGGGAAAGGATTTTGCCATCTAATAATGCAGCTATATTTTGATCAAAAGTGTTAATTGATTATCCTCACACTGTCGTCGAGGAGGCTTGTTGTCATCGAAAGGCACGCTTGGAAATGTTTATACGTTCTGAGCTTCAATTTTTTTTTAGCTCCTCTCATCCTTTTCTCTCCTTGTCTTTCCCAGGACCGAGTCAGTGGCTGAGAAGATGCTCACCAACTGGTTCACCTTTCTGCTTTACAAGTTCCTCAAGGTAAAAAAAAAAAAGCTCTCTCACACCCACAGGCACACATGTTTTGGAGTGATTCCGCTAGCAGTAGAGTAGAAAAATCCCCAGGAACGCGCACAGCTGCAGCATTAGATAAGGCACAGGCCAGTGGCTACCTTTCGTTTACCTCCGCCTTTCATTTGGTCAATGCCCCCCTCTCTTCCAAATGGAGGAATTGATGGGGTCTGAAGCTGTGTTCAGACGCGCTCGCTCCTGTTGTTGTGACTGCCAAAGCTTTTCACCAGATTCTCTTCGTGTCCGTCACTTCATTATTTTACCGCCAGAATTTGTTTGTGGGTTTACCTTTGTGAATATGCGAGGTGTTTATTTAAGCTGTCTGTTCATCTCACTTTGAATTCCTCTTGGATGCTGAATCAGAGAGAATTATGGAGGCTTAAATTTTCATTTCTCCCCTACTTTACAATCTTTCACATGTGCATTTTATATTCAAATATTGCCGCACCTAATCATTCCTTTGTAAACTGGCATTTGGCTAACGGTGACCTTCAGGTGTCCCAAGGAAAACAGGAGATGGTGAGCCAAGACAGACAAAGGCAAAAAAAATCAAAATACCTTCAGGAAAGACCTTGTTAAATGTTTATTTAGGGATGGAAAAAAAGCGAGCGTAAACATGGGTTCAATGAAAAATGTCATGACCGTGAGGTCAAGTGTCTGTTTTGAACTGATGTAATCGGCGTCCACTTTCAACTGGTTTTAAGCTATGTGATGTCAAGAATCTTTAATCTCTTTTTCTGGTCAACAGCCAATCAGATAATTCCATGTCAGTTCTGTTAGCCACATGTCTAGCCACAGCCAATCCGGTCGATTCACTGTCTAAGCCAAACCTAGAAGTGTGTGTTTGTCGGATTATTACCTCGGTTCCTCTGTGCATCTCCACAGCCCAAGGGGGCTTGGCGTATCGTGATTCTCGAAGGATTCTCATTGTTTCTCGTCTAGTCAAGTTTGTTCTACGGCTCTCGATGTTATGTAAATAAAGAGTTAAAATCTTATTTGTGTCTGCATTTTGGGATCCAACCCCCGAACATAACAAAAATGGTGCATAAAATTCTTGGGAATGGCTGGCTTTTGATAAATGACCAGCCCTCTCTTTATCTAACCTACATGTCAGCGTCCGTCTTCATCTCGAGGTCACAACAAAGATATTGGTGTGCAGAAATACTCACATTGGTGTGAATGAAATTGTATGTTGTATATTTTAATATTGAAGATGTAATTTATGTGAACAGAGATTCATGCCAGAACACAAAATGGCCTTTCACAATTTGTTTACAGAAATTTGGAAGCGTAGACATTAAGGATGGGCATTCGTCTAAGCAGAACAGTCAATTCATCAATCGTATGTTCGATACCACTTTTTTTTTTTTTTTTTTACCTATACCAGTGTAAGTATTTGACTCTTAAGAAATCATCTCTGGAAGTTTCATGTGTCCATCCCAAGTACACATTACCATATAATTTAGTTATGATTCCTTTCTATTGCTGTAAGCTCTTTTAGTGTTATTGGAATGATGCTCCTCACTGGAGCGAGAGGTGACAAGCATGAGAGTGCGCGAGGGAAACAGAAAGCCGAGTCCCGGCATCCCATCGCTCGTTGCCCGTTTGACGCGTCTCATACAACAAAGTGCTTCTCCAAGCGTTTTCACCACTCTGTCATTAACCTTCTTTTAACTTTTCCATCAATTGCCACTCACTCGCACTTTCTCAAATTTCTTTCTTGCTCTGACACACACGTTTAAACAGGGGAAAGAGACACAAGAGGCGTTGGATTAGTGGAACAAAATAGTGTCTTGTCAGTTTTCTTCAATATGGGCCAACACTAATGCCTAACAGCCAATACGTTTCCAGACGCACAATATTTCAGCATCTTGTACTTTTAATCATGATCATTTTTTCTGTCTTGCTGTTGCAGGAGTGTGCTGGTGAGCCGCTCTTCATGCTGTATTGTGCCATGAAGCAGCAAATGGAGAAGGGGCCAATAGATGCAATCACAGGAGAGGCTCGCTACTCCCTCAGCGAGGACAAGCTCATCAGACAGCAGATTGACTACAAGACTTTGGTCAGTGCATTGACTCAGGAAGCAGGAGAAAAGTCTTTATGCAGTTTTTTTAATTATTTGTTTAAATACATATTGACTTATTGATATTAAGTAGACTTATCCATTGTTTTGTTTGTACAGTGTGTGCTTAGCAAGTCCTTGCTTTAAATGTTGCCTCTGTTTCCTCCATGCATAGACGCTGCACTGTGTGAACCCAGAGAATGAGAACGCTCCTGAGGTGACTGTAAAGAGTCTAAACTGTGACACAGTCACGCAGGTGAAAGAGAAGCTCCTGGATGCCGTTTACAAAGGCACACCTTACTCTCAGAGACCAAAGGCCTCCGATATGGACCTGGGTAAGCAGAAGAGGACTTTATTGGTCCCACAGCAGGGAAATTCACGGGTTAACTCATTTGCTCCCAAAAAACTATAAATATGTTCTATTTTAAATATTACCATTCTCCCAAATACGTATTTATACGTCTTTATGTTTTGTTTTGTTTTTATGCTAGTGCATACAGAAGGCTTTGATGCAGCCTCTGAACTGAAGAGAATGCATGAAGCAATGGTAGTTATTACAAAAACGGCCAGCACAGGTCCCTGTAGAGTATAAGAGAACAACCAGAGCCATGTTGCAGAACCCCCCCCCCCCCCCCCCTCCCACTGTTTTAAACAGAATTGTGAATAATGATGAAAATTACCTATATTCTAATGCTTATTGCTGCAAAACGGAAACAGATAGAAATTTTTCTGATGAAAAAGAGACTCTAATCCTTTTTTTTGGCATGTTCCATGTTTTTATAACATTAGAACACAATATTCTGTGGGCCCAAAAATCAGTCAAAATCCAGTAAAACAGCAAAGGGTGTTCAGTGAAAATGGCTGGGAGTGAATGAGTTAAAAAAGAAAAAAAAATCACAGTTTTCTCTTTTAATTTCTCTTGATCCAAAATGTGTGACGCTTTAATCATAAAAGGCGAATGTTCTGTGTTTGTTTGTGTCTCAGAATGGCGGCAAGGAAGGATGGCTCGCATCATCCTTCAGGATGAGGATGTGACCACCAAGATTGACAATGACTGGAAGAGACTCAACACTCTGGCTCACTACCAGGTACACTGCTGCTTTCGCTCTTTCAATCAAGTGGCATTCTTTTCCCACACAGGCCCAACTAGCTTTGAGTTGGTTGTTTTTTTTCTTTAATAAAGTCACCATTTAAAACCGCATTTTATGTTTACTTCAGTTATTATTTTTTTTGTTTGTTTGTTTTTTTTGGGTTATTTATATAAATTATTTCAAAAAGAAAAAAAATCCTTGATCCTAAATGTTTTTGTGTGAATGTTTTTTGTTTTTTTTGTTTTTTTGGACTGATAACTGAAGTGATCTGTTGTTTCAGGTGACAGATGGCTCCGTGATTGCTCTCGTACCCAAGCAGAACTCAGCGTACAACATCTCCAACTCCTCCACGTTCACCAAATCGCTCAGCAGATACGGTACGAGAGAAGGTGTGTGTGTGGTTTTTTTGTGTGTGTCTGCAAGTCAGTTCTTCCTGTACTAGCAAACTAATCATGCCTCCTTCTTCCCAACTTTGCAAATCCACTCACACAATGTCAAAGTGAAATGGATTTAGTTGGCGTTTTAATTTAATTGGGCTCAAATTTCTCAAGCGTGTCTTCGCTAAGTGAATGTGTTTCATTTGCAACAGTTTAAGAAGTGATACTTTGTAACGACGGCTCTCATGCAGACCTCTGATCTTCATCTGTAGCTTTTCCATTTTCGTCTTAATATAATATCTGAGGTCCAAAGTAACTCTTGTAACTCTTGTCATATTTCCTGCTTGTGATTTTCTCCTGGCATTTGCAACCTCTCAGTCGTTCCCTATTTTGTCATAGAAATGACAAGTATTGAAAAGGTATTGGGAGGCATTAATGTGCCATGTGATTTGAGAGAGAGAGAGAGAGAATTGAATTGAATTGAATTGAATTGAATTGAATTGAATTGCAGTCCAGTAGTCAAGGAGGAAGCGGGAGTTAGAGCCAGCAGGTGACAGATAAATGTATTATGGGATGAAAGAATGACATGGAAGTAGAAAGAAACTTTTCACTTGTGGGGAGATTTTTTCCCTCCTCTCTCCGGATTCCTGACATATGAATTAACCTCAGTTAAGAACCACTGCTCGAAATGTTAAACTACTACAAGGAAGCACACTCCATACTGTTGTTATTGCCCCATTTGTCACTTGTGGCTCATTGATGCTTTGCACCTTGCAGAGAGCATGCTGAGAACAGCCAGCAGTCCAGACAGTTTGCGCTCCCGAACGCCAATGATCACGCCTGACTTGGAGAGCGGCACCAAACTGTGGCATCTGGTCAAGAACCACGACCACTCGGACCAGAGGGAGGGGGACCGAGGGAGCAAGATGGTCTCTGAGATCTACCTGACCCGGCTGCTGGCCACCAAGGTAAGAGGGAGGAGCTTTAAGCACCTTGATCTCAAAGCTGACTTCCTCAGCATGCCCCTATTGACCTTTGGTTTGTGTTGGTCTCAGAGCTCATTAACATTGTTCATAACCTTTTGCAAAAAAAAGTGTGTGTTTTAATTAGTAAGTTGACCTTTGACTATTGAGTTGTTTGTTGGTGTTACTGGACTCTCTCTTGGTGGCCTCAGGGCTTATAGGCCCAGGCCTTTACCCTGCAATCATTACTCTCCAAATTCCTCCATGGCCTCCAGAATACACTTTCAGCATGCACACGTCCTCACTTGATGAGATTTTTTTTTTTTTAAGCGTGAGCAAAACAGCCAACATCCACACGTGTTTCATCCTTGAGTTGTTGAGCCCACAATTTGATTGACAGCCGTCACTTTTAAATGGTTTCTGGGGCAACAGATGCAACACTGGTATTATTTATTTAGGCAAGGTGCTTCTAAAATGTAATATAGTAAGTATAAGTACAAGTATTTATTTTACTAGGGATCCATTATCGGTGCCGATATTTGTCAAAATGCCAAATATCGGCATTGGCCCTTTTACAATTCTGAAGGCCGATAAAGCTGGCATCTCACTGAGCGGTAATTGCTTGCGAACAAGCGAATTTTGGGTTTTGACTTGTTGAAAAGAAATTTTGAACATGTTCAGACAATTTTTCACTGTCTGCGAAGATCATTTGAAGTCTTTTACAAGCCCTGACAAAAACCCAAAATTTGCAATGTTCACATGCATTTGTCGCTCAGTGAGATACAGGAAACTTTTCATTTATGTATTTATTCGAATTTCCACATTACCATACTTTATAAAAGGTGATACTGACACTGGGAGCTCCCTACACTTGTTTAAAAAATAAAAAATTAAGAAATTATGTTGAAATTTTGGGAAAGTTTATTTGCAATAGAAAACTTTGGGAATTATTAACTTGCTTAGTTTTTAATTTAGTTTAACACATGGTGATGACCTGGGAAGCTCCCTGTAATTTTTTTCTGTTTATTTAAAATGAAAAGAATAACCGTCAAAGTATTGAAAATTTGAAAAGTTGTTTTAACAAACATGCTTAATGGCATTACAGCAATTTTAGAAAAAAAATTACGCAAATCTTTCCTCTTTTACTGCAAATGAATATCATCTTGAAATATCAGTTATCCGCCTCTTTGAATTCTAATAATCAGTATCATTATTGGCCCTGAAAAAACACATTTGTCTATCAATATATTTTACAGTATTGGTCACTGAATTATGTTACACAACTTCTGCATTTATGCCAAAACAACTGACTGCAAATGATTCAACTTTCGACGCACTGTTTTCGATAGGACTTTTGTTTTTTATCGTCCTGAGATGCGACATACACCCTGCTTGCCACTCAAAATCAGGAAATCTGATTGTCTCCCGGATTGACAGTGAACAGCCAAAGTTGTGACATGCATGCAAGGTTTCCATTTGTAAGAAAGCAAAGCACATGTACGTGTCGACACTTTGCTGCGGCCTGCCAACAGCGTTGCGCTAAGCATTCCTCAGTGACTCAGCTCATCCCGATACTTCCTCTCCCCTGATGTTTCCACTCATTAGCTGCACATTCCCATTGTTCATGCACCACGATGAACACTATCTGCGCTGCCTCAATCAGGAAATCATGAACAAGGCAAGCCGAGGGAAGCGCTGCAGTTTGTTCTTACTTAAGATATCCCCACTGCTTTGTGGGTTTAGGATGTTGATTGTAGGAAGTGTGAACGGATTAAAAGAAGCTTTTGTAAAATGTGGCCAGGATGTTTAAAGAAAACTGTTTGTGAAAACTCGAGGACAATATCACATCACTTAACATCAGAGGTACTTTTGAGGATTGAAAAATTCCATGTGTGTGATGTGATGAAAACAAAAAAGGGAGAGAGAAAAAACATTGTAAAACAGCCTTAGGCTGAACTCTCATTGGGAGCCATCTGAATTACTCAAAAGCAGACTGAGCACTCAGCATGTCATGAAGTTGGGATAGTAAAAAGAAAGTACATTCAAACACCTGCCGGTGACAGCCGTCGCCGGCAGCCACACCATTAGCCAAGATATGCCGTGCCTAATTAAAGATTGCAAGTCTACCGTTCCTTCATTTCTGTGGAACCATTTCACCCATTCATGTCTAACTTATCCGAACCAGGAAGTGACAGGAAGTTTGCGGTTTGATTATTTCTTTTATTTCTGTTACTGAATCCCACTGCAATGCTCCTCCTTAGGGAACGCTGCAAAAGTTTGTGGACGACCTGTTTGAGACCATCTTCAGCACCGCCCACAGAGGCAGCGCCTTGCCGCTCGCCATCAAGTACATGTTTGACTTCCTGGACGAGCAGGCCGACAAACACTCCATCTCGGACTCAGACGTCCGGCACACCTGGAAGAGCAACTGGTGAGTTTGTGTCCATAGTGAAGACGGGAGCATTTGACCTACTGCTGCATCAAACAGGAGATTATGCAACACTTTGACATTGATGTTGCAACTCTATTTGGATCCATGTTCCATTGCTGGCAGTGTTCTTGTTATCATGATGATAATTTTCAGACATGTTTGTCCTTCTAAGAACTACAAAAAAAAATTTTCAGAGGTCGATGTCATGTGAAATCTACAGCAATTGTTTTTTGATGTTTAGTTTTTATATCTACTGTTAAAAGGTCATAAAATGTCACAGACTAAAGAGTAAGTACCACAGCATCACATTTCCGGCTTGTGCTGCTCTCTTGTCAAGAATAAATAAACTTTCAGCAGACTAGAGAAGGCGAAAAAGTATGTCAATATAGCGGCCATGTTAGTGACTATCCTATTAAATCCTAATGAAAGCATGGACATTAGCCTAACATTGCTACAAGCACATATCTTTTTTTTTTTTTTTTAAAGTGATTTATCTACCTGTTCATATTTTTTATTTTTTATTTTTTATTTTTTTTTAATTTTTTTTTTTAATTTTTTTTTTGAAGAGCTCAGAATGGTTCATTCGGTAGTCTTACCGATTCAACGTCTTGTCATCATTGCTCTTTTCTTTTTTCTTTTTTTTTTTTTTTTTTTTTTTTTTTCCTTTTTTGTGTGTATGTGTGCGTGCGTTTGCGTGCGTTTGCGTGCGTGCGTTTGCGTGCGTGCGTGCGTTTGCGTGTGTGCGTTTGCGTGCGTTTGCGTGCGTGCGTGTGCGTGCGTGCAAATACGTATAAATTTATACTCATTCATTCACCTAAAACCTTATAAATATCCCATTACCCTTCGCCTTAACCAGGTACTTCAGAATCTTGCCAGAGTCGTGAGATTTAAATGGTCAGGAGACCAGAGAAAAGGTCAGAAAAAAAAAGAAATAAAGAGAAAAGAAAGGTAAATCAAAGTGACATCCAGCACCGACCAAACACTTCCTGCCTTCCCCATGATTACAAAATCAAAGTCTTACGCCAACCCCGGAAGCCTCTAAATTCCAGCAAATTTAGCGAGATCTCAAGAGCCCAGAGGAAAAACTAAAGAGAGGAAGGAGGGAAGGATCGATAAGGCAGAGTGAGATCAATAGAAGCCAGTACATCCAATCCATCAAAGTGAAGTCCAGCACCAACAAGACCCCTCCTGCGTGGTTACAAAACCGGAGTCTTATGCCAACCCCAGAAACCTCATACTTCTAATAAATTAAGATCTCAAGTGACCAGAGGAAAAACTAAAGAGAGGAAGGAGGGAAGGATAGATAAAGCAAAGTGAGAACCACAGACACCAGCACCAACTGATTCAAGGGGCTGTGGGAGGGAGAGGGTACTTCTGTTGAGTTTCAGTAGATGCTGGTGCGACGGATCTGGCATGCATAAGGACCACCACCAAAGAAAGAAGCCGTCAACCGCGGTCCAGCAAAGCGAGCACCCCCCCCCCCCCCCCCCCCCCCCCGGAATCCCCAGGCCGCGGCAGCACCAAGGCCACCCCCAAGCCACCCGAGCGGACACCGGTCGGCGAGCCGACCCAGACACCCGGAACACCCCCGCCCCAGCCCCGGCCCACACCCCCGAGCCCAAGGCCGCAGAACGAGGCCCAGCGGGCCCCCACAGCGCCCCACCGGTCCCCAGCCCCCATCCCCCCACGACCCCCCCGCACCCCACCCAAACCCGCCATCCACCACGACCCAGGCCCCACCACCCCCGACCCCCAAACCCCCGAACACACCCCGACCCCCAGCACCCAACCCCCCACCCACCCATACCTCCACCCCCCCCCAAACAAGCCGCCCCCCCCCGACGGCCGCCACCCCCCCCCCGCGAACCCGGCCCCCCGCGAGAACCCCCCACCCCCCCCCCCCGGAAACCGGCGCTGCTCGTGTAACAAGTCTCTCGAACATGCTATTTTTAGTATAGTGTATAGTTGTTTTTTGCAAAGTCTTTATCTATAGCATCTATTTGAAACCGAAGTCAAACAAGGAAGCACTAACTTTTGACCTCACCCGGGGCACCAGCAAGGAAAGTCTGGGTTAACTTTTCAAATAGTTTCAAGCTTTTTTTTTTGTTTGTTTGTTTTTAAATGTTTATTTACAATTATTTTGCCTCGGAAAGCTATAAATACTTTGATCTAATGAACAATCATCTCTAACAGACCACCCCTCTGGCCAATTAATTTGTTAAATCGAGGTTCTACCGTAAATTGATTTCAGAGCATATAAAGTATCTTTAGTATAGTTAGTCGATGAGAGGTCTTAGTGTGGCTCCCTTAAACCTGCAGCAACTGGAGACGAGAGTCCACATTTTTCAACCATGTCATTTTTTTCCCCTTGTTCTCTGTCCATCCTTGCAGCCTCCCCCTGCGCTTCTGGGTGAATGTGATCAAGAACCCGCAGTTTGTGTTCGACATCCACAAGAACAGCATCACAGACGCCTGTTTGTCTGTGGTGGCGCAGACCTTCATGGACTCGTGTTCAACGTCGGAGCATAAATTAGGCAAGGACTCGCCATCCAACAAGCTGCTTTACGCTAAAGACATCCCCAACTACAAGAACTGGGTGGAGAGGTTCGTCAAATGCGGCCTGTGCGCCTCAGCTGGACTTTTAGCGAGTAAATGGACTCATTTGTGGTTTGCACTGATGCAGGTACTACTCTGATATCTCGAGGATGTCGGCCATCAGCGACCAGGACATGAGTGCCTACCTGGCGGAGCAGTCGCGACTGCACGCCAACCAGTTTAACAGCATGTCTGCCCTCCACGAGATCTACTCGTACATTGTCAAGTATAAGGACGAGGTAAGAGCTAACGTCTAGTCACGACAGATCGGAGGGAATGAGGCAACAGCAAGAGGTCACATCAGTTGAATTGAAAAACTGCATGTTTAGCTTCACTGCTTTCTGTTTAAACTTCCTCTTAAACGTCAGCTCAAAAAAACAGGTGAATTTGCCAATTCCAAATTGGGAATGATGAGCACCAGAATGAAATATTTCACAATTTATTAGTTAGTTTTTCAAATTGTGATGGCTCTAGTTTATAGTTAACGAAAATCTGAAATTTACCTTCTCAAGAAATTGGAATTATAATCAAAATGTTTTTCTGAAAAGAATTTATTATGTTCAATAGGAGTCTATTTAATGAGTTTCATTTTTTGAACTCATAAAACTCATGAAATAAATTGAGTTTTCTATTATCTTGAAATATATTGAGATGGATCTTTATGTAAACAACAGTACCGGTAATTAGAATTGGGGCACAGTTTCTATTAGTGTCTATTAATCCCAAATATAGCGAACATTAAACAGTAATACATTTAAATGAAACTGATATTATTATTATTATTATTACTGTTGTTGTTGTTGTTGTTGTTATTATAATTACTTTTATCTTTACACCAAAAAATATGTAACAGTTGTCAAGTCATTCTAGAACAAACTAAAGAGTACTGTGCCACATTGAAGGAAAACAAATATATCGTACGAGAATCAAGTCGTAATCTTATTAAATGTAAGAATTATTTTTTAGTCACTTTTTAAACTTTAGATTTCAATCTGATTCTAATCTTTTTTTATTGTTGGTGGTTTTTTTAATTATTTTTTGTATTTGTTTTTTTTTTCTTTTTAGCATGACTAATTTTACTTATTTTCTCCCAAAATAAGAAAAAAAACTAAATGTTATCATTTTACTTCAATAAGTTCATTTTTTTTTGTGGTCCTAATACGCTTTCGCTTGTCCAGTAAAATTCATTTTGGGATAATAATAATAATAATAATAATAATAATAATAATAATAATAAGATGTAACATCAATCCACCTTTTTTTTTAAATCACAATATGAAGTACAAAATCATCACCAATCCCTAGTTAATAAACAGTAATTAGTGGGGGAAATGTTTTTGTAATGCACTTTAATGCAAAATTAAAATGAATCCAATTTGTCGATTAATTTTTAGATGAATTGATTCTAAAAATATTCGATAGTGACAGCACTAGTTGGATCCATGTAAAATCGGCCAAGAATTGAATCTATCAGGTGTAGTTGAAAATGAAAGGACAAGGTAAAGCCGAACAAACTCAAAAAGAAAATCTGAGCGGTGACGGGCAAATTCTTGGTTGGTTGATTTGACGTGTGCTGACCCATACGAGTGAGTTGGAAATGCTCCGCCCTCAAACCGGCCCCCCTCTCCATCTTCAGATCTTGTCGGCGCTGGAGCGGGACGAGCAGGCGAGGAGGCAGCGGCTGCGGAGCAAGCTGGAGCAGGTCATCGACACAATGGCCCTGACCAGCTGAGGACCGCGCCGGCGTCCGTCCGTCCGTCTGTCTCCCTCCCTCACAGAGCAACAACACAACAAACTGCAAAAGCATCCACGGCGGTATTCTGCCACACGGAGGCCGAGATGGGCGCGTCTGTGTATGCCTACGTGTGTTCGTGTATGTGTGAGCGAGCGGACATTTTCACACGCGCCGCGCCGTCTTTTGCTTCCTGTGGATGTTTTTGGAAAGAACTCCACGCGGGTGCACAATGGAGAGAAGCTTTGTGGCTGACGTGTCAGGATGTTTTGTTTTGTAGAAATGTAATCGACTGCCCACTCTCCTGATCTCTCGCCACTTGTATTACTGCTGAATTTGCACAATTTACAGAAACGCTACAAAGGAAGAATATATAGATGTTATATATAAATACAGCTACCTTTTTAAAGATTAGGGAGAGAGCAGTTTTGTTTCCCTTTTTTGGTTTTAATCCAGTCAAAATCCAACAAATTTGATAGTTGAAGTGCAAAGAAAAACGCTACAAACAAAAAAAGAAGAAAAAAAAGTCGTACTGTGCCATGTTTCCTTTGAATGTTGTTTAGTGCAAAGACATTTTGTGAGATGGAATGTGCTACCGTATGATTTGAAATATGCCTCGTGACTGAAATGAAACGTTTGAGAGCGTCAGAAGAAGACAAAATGACTCGTTAGTTTGGGGGTTGCGTTCATGCTGAAAAAAGTGGGACGGCGTCTGAAGCCACGTTTTCTTCATGTTCATAAACGTGTAAATTATCTGAAGGAGGTCATCAATGCTCATAAGCTGCAGCTCTTCTTTAGCTCAAGTGGCTTTTAAGACTCGCCCACCCCCAACACTAAATCGGCTTCTTTTTGACTTGCTGGTGAAAAATCCAGGGTTTTTTTTGTTTTGGTTTTTTTTCTGCTTGCCCAAAACCAAACTGTGGTCTGTGTGATGTTTTCATTTGTTAAAAAAAAAAAAAAAAAAAAAAAAAAAAAAAAAAAAAAAAAAAAAAATGGTATACTTTCTCACGTGTTCATTTTGTAATCAGGTTGTTTTTGTTGATTCCCAACATGTAAATTGTACATTTGATGGTACGCTGAAGGCAAAAAAAAAAAAACACATAAAAAAACTCTCTTCAGTTTGCCTGAAGTTAAAAAGTACTTGATGGGACCTCAGTGAGGGTCCAAATGATGAGCATCTGTGTCTTTGTGATGGAAATGTGACTTTGCTGCTTTAAACTCTTGTCATTTGTTTTTCGAGCTCATCTTTTTAATGCTGATCAAAATTGCTGTGGCTCTCCAGGTTATTAGTTTTTTTTGTTTTGTTTTAGGTCAGCGCACCTCCCTTAGTGCAAAGTCAACATTACTTTGTTTACATGAGTGAGATGTGTCAGAACTTCAACTGGATGCATTTTACCACTCGATAGTTTACTTTTCACACTCAACCTTTGGAATCATGCAAAGATGTTGGGTTGAGAACATCTGTAAGCATCCTTCATATTCGCGCTTCAGAAGCACACCAGACAAAAAAAAAAAACATGACAAAACATACTGGACTCATTCTCTCTCAGGTTCATAGTCCGCTTGTGTTTTTATTCGTCTTTATGCTTCTTGTTGATCAAGTGACAGCAGGTGCTTTCAATCAAGCATCAGTCATGTTTGCACTGCTGGGGCTGATCGTGGACTTGTTCTAAATGTCTTATAAAGCATGTTTGTTGCAACAACATCATGTTTTTGTAAAACAAACCGAGAAAAGAAAAAGTCCCATCAGCCGCCTCTTTGATTTCCTGTCCTTATTTTTTCCAAGTCTTCAAACTGAGCTGCATATACCGAGCAAGACGAGCAGAAATCCAGTTGAGACCAAGTGGCAAAGGAATTTAAAAAACATTTTTCGTGTCTCGGACTTGAAGCGACTGTCACACGCGAGTTTGCAGGTGAACATTCATTGTGTAAATATTCTGTTATTTCCTACTTTGCAGATTTACTACTTGTACATAAACACGCATCAAGGAGAGATTAAACATTTTTTGCTAAATAAAAATGACTTTTGGTTCCTGAATGGTGTGTTTGAGTTTGCACTGCAGTCTCAGCGGGTTTGATTTGGACTTGCGTTACTTTTTCACATTCACATGGTCCTTTCATTTGTTTTCTCATCAACTTTTTCATATTGGATTTTTATTTATTTATTTATTTTTTGGTGGGGTGGGAAGAGTGGTGCAGTAAAGTGCTTTTTAAAGTACATATTTTTCACCAACTTGGGCTTTTTTCCAGTAATTAATTTACATTGTTCGTTTTTTTACCTTAATTTTTTTGAGGTTTTACTTAACAAGGACCCGCCCTATTCACATTGGCATATTTTGATTTTAATTTTTTAAACTTTTTTTTTTTCTGAAAACGTGATTTGTTTTTTCCATGTCAATGTTGCGTAATCTCATTCTAACATTTCTTGAAGACTTTTTATAGTACAGTATAAGATTATGGAATCTTATATGCATGTCAGCTGTTTTATGTGTCAATCTTGTGGGTGATCAGTCTCGTGCCCCCCCCTCTGGTGTTTCTACTTGTAGAATCGCCGGGGCCCCCTAAATTTAAAGGAAAAAGGTGGGATGCTGGATAGGCATTATGTCATTCAATAATACATTATAAGGCAAGACAGCTTTATTTTTGGAGAGCACATTTCATACACAAAGTAGATGAGTTATTTTTAAGTAAGTACTTCTCATTTATAAACGAGTTAAACACATTTCAAAGCAATTTTAAGGAAATAAAAAGCTTACTAAAATATATAAAGAGAATATCATTACCAATTCTGAAAGGTAAATTCATATTGGTAACACTTCCCGTAATGATTGAGGGATCTCCTTAATGGGGCCCCCCTACAAACAGCCTGCTTTCGGAGGCCCCATTAGGGAGAGCCAGCAATCCTGATACATCATTGGGGTCTCTTTGAGGCAGTTGTGTTGTTGATATGGACAAATATCAGCTGTCTCTTTTGGCCCCTAACTTGCCTCCAGCCAAGACGAACTAGTAAAGGGCCCTAGGGGGTTATTCCCTACAGCAGCGGTGTCCAAACCTTTTCATTTGAGGGCCACATACAGAAAATCAGAAGGACGCAAGGGCCACATAATGTTATGAAGAGAAATTGTGTTTAGCCCTAACAATTCTACAAATAATTTATTTGTGCTTTTGCATATTTAGAAAAATGCTACAGTATATAAACCAATTTATTTGTATTATGGCAGTAGGGTTATTATAGTTTTTGAATTTTTCCTTTTAGTTTTTATTTTGTTTTGAGTTTATTTATTTATTTAGTTTTAATTAGTTTTCAGGGTGGTTCTGTTAGTTTTCATTAGTTTAAATTCTTTAATAAATGCTTAGTTTTAGATTGGTTCGTTTTAGTATTAGTTTTAGTTTTATTTTATTTATTTATTTTATTTATTTATTTATTTATTTGTTTGTTTTATGTGTATTACTTTGTGCGAAATATTTAAAAGACACCATGGGTGCGATGTCATTATTCCGGTTTATATCAAAATAAATCTATTAAAAGTCAAATTTAAAATCATCCCCAAAGCTCATTAACACTTTTACCCCCAAGTATAAGTGTTAAATTAATTACCAAAACTAAAACGAAGGACATTTTTGCTATAATTATAGTTACCGGTAGTTTTATTTTAGTTAGTTTCGTAAACATAAAATGTAGTTTCAGCTAGTTTTCTTTTTTTTAAAAGCATCTTTGTTTTTATTTTATTTCGTTAACGAAATTTTTTGAATTTTAGTTTTAGTTTTTTCATTAATTTTAGTTAACTAAAATAACCTTTAATAGCACCTGTGTTTTTCAAAACCCTCCCTTCTTATTTTGACCATCTCCAAATATTTTTGTTTTTATAATATTTGAACTGATTCAAATGCCATTTTTAGCATATGTCGCGGGCCACTAAAAAATGGACGGCGGGCCGCAAATGGCCCCCGGGCTGTGGTTTGGACACTGCTGCCCCACAGCAACACTTTGTCTATGCTATGTCCAGTGTCATTCACCTGGATTGCCTGCCTTGTTGCAACAGCTAGGCCTTAGCTCCATCCAACCCGAGTGTCTGAACACGATAAGTAGTCGAAAATGGATGGACAATGTCTCAAAGCCGTCTGAAATCAACATCCAAGACTGAGTGAGGAGGAAAAGTTTGACTTTCTCCTCATTCCAATTCCAAGCTTCATCGTCCAGTGGCATGAAAGGCGTCATCAAAATGTTCTTCTGGTCAGATGTGCGAAGATAAGAAGAGCTCAATCGGTCATCTTCACATGTTGCCAGTGAAAAGATGCTCATGCATGAACGCTTGACCCCTTTCAGTGGTCACCCTCTGTGTGGGGGGGACGGGACACTTTCCCCCTTGTACACAAGGGTCACTGCAAATCAATGCAAAGTGATTGCTCATGTCCCACCATGCGACGCTCTCCATCCTGACGGCAGGGGCCCACTCTGGCATGAACAAGGCCCTCATATGGGTCAGTGATTAAAGTATGGCTTGGAATTGATTTTCAGGGCAGTTGAGCATCGGCATGTTGGATTACGGTCAACAACAGGAGGAATGTTCTTTATGCCTCCTTTATACTATTATTGAACACAAACAGTGTCAATCAAAACATTACCTTTGCAAAGGTATAATTTAGCATCTGTTGTGTGCTGAAGTGGTTGGATTCCAAAGCGCAGACACAAATAAGGTTTTAACTATTTATTCACATAACTTGACTAAACGAAAAACAATGAGAATGCATCAAAAATCACGAGTTGCCAAGCCCCCTCGGGCTGCGGAGGAGCACAGAGGAACAGAGAGCAATAATCCGCCAACCACACACATTTCTCAGACAGCTTATATAGACAGTAAATCCAATTCATGTATTTATTTTTATTTTTGGTCCTCCATAAAGGAAGGCCATTTTAAACCAAAAGAAAAACTTTTTTGGAGATACAAGCCAAACTTTCATACAACCGAAAGTCATTCGCTGCCACCAACATGGGGTGCGTTTGGAAAGTCACTCTGACATCACTCTGCCCTTCCATTAATATCCAAGCACAATCTATGTATGTAACCCAATCAGCGTGTGCTTGAACTATTTCCATTTGAACTGCTTGACGCACTGGGCTCCATCATATGTCTGGCACTCGTTTTTGGGGGCGTTCTGAAAAACCAAACGGCGCATTTGAACAATGTTCCAAGTTTCCAAACGGTCTGAGAGAAACAGTGCTTGCTCGGAGTAAAAGTCCAAATGCATCGACAATAAGGGAATGGGGATTGTGGGTGCGAGTCTAACTGATCTTGGTTTTAGTATTTGTAAAATAAATGTCCCAAAACAATACACTTCTACTCGGGAGCAACTTATAGGCTGGGGGAAAAAATAATAATAATAATAATAATCCCCACCCCACGGCTCTTTGAAGGCCTTGTAGCATGTAAGGTACCGATTCGTGCTCCTCATCAGTACCTGAGAGACTCATGTTGCTGCGTGAACCTTTGCACACACATTAGCATGGTGCACCTCCATTCATCTCATCTTCTTAATGGCTGCTCACACGTAGCATCAGTAGCCAGGAGACACCTTGTTGTCAGCCTGCCGCTTGATGGCCCCCCTCACCGTGGCCTTTCCGAGCGTGACCGCCATCATTCATCATTCCAACGTGTTGTTGAGGGGGCAACAATAGCGTGTGTATCGTGGCCTCAGTTTCCGCACGAGACTGGCTGAGGGTCGCCAAAAAAGGAAGAGTGAAAGTGAGCAAATTGCAATCAGCATGAAACACCTTGTCTTCTTCCTTTTTTTTTTTTAATTCTTCATGGCCTTCTTAAAGCGCTAACCCGCTCCCAATGAGGCCACATATAGCAAATGTTATCGTGGGCACCAAGTGCAACCAGCCGAGCTAATTCAATTAAAATTCCATACAAGGAGGAACGCTGAAATTGCGCAGTGTTTGAATGTCGTAATGATCCTGTCAAGAGGCAAATGATCTCGGCCGCTGACTGATACATTCCTTCGCCAAGCGCAAGACGCTTTGCCTTCTTGCTCCACCTCACAGTTCATGTTGCTATAGTTAATAGAGCTATGATCTATATTTGCCCCCTTAGCCTTTTTCCTCCTTCATCTTGTTGCTGCACAATGAAAGAGGGCTCTAGCAGCTGAATTCTTGTTTTTTGGTGTGCGTTAAAAGGAAAGCACGGCACGACCAACGCCAAACTGGATGTCGACGGGCCCTAATGGCGCGAGGGTGCACTTGTGCCGCTGAGGGCAAGATGACAGCCGTGACTGCTTGAAAGAGTGCTAGCAGATGGATTAGTGTCGACCGGCTTCACCGATTCTTTTTGGTGTGTGCATGTAGGAGATCAGCAACTCGCTACAACCAGTTCAAATGGCACACTTTCATATTTCTTTTTTATTAAGACTTAACATTAAAAGTCCAAATAGTTTCTTTATGTCTGTCTTTATGTTATGTCATCAGATGTAACTTTTTCTCTCTCTCAAGGACCACATTCAGAAAGAGGGCCAGTTTGATTTTTTTTTAATCTTTTTTTGTTATTATTATTTTTATTATTTAACACTTATTTTGCTCCACTGAGCAGCAGCTGTGTGATACGTTCACAATTAGACTTTGACAATAAGCATAAAGTGGAAAAAAAATATTTATTTTAGTCAGTCTTATGAAGAGAACTTCTATTATTTAGCTATTATTGTAGCTGTTATTTCAACTGTAAATGTATTTGTATCTTTGCATGTCTAGAAAAGTTTAGGAGTCGTAAATCGGAATTTGTCAATAAACATAAAATGGAGAAAATTATTTTTGTTGTAGTAAATCAGAATTTGAGAATAAACAAATTTGAGAAAAGTATTGCTGTTTCTGAAACTGAGTTATCTTTCATTTTGGTCAATGTTATGAAGAGAACTTTTGTTATTATAGCTGTTATTTCAGCTGTAAATTTACTTACCGTATATATTTGCATGTCTCAAAAGTTTGGAGGTAGTAAATCAGACTTAGATAATAAACATAAAGTGGAGAAAATTATTTTTTGTTTCTGTAATTAATTTATCTATTTTTGTCTGTTATGAAGAGAAATTTTGTTATTTATCGGGTAGTTGTTATTTCAGCTGTAAATTTATTTATATATTTGCATGTCTAGAAAGTTTGGCAATAGTAAATCAGACTTGGATAATAAACATAAAGCTTAGAAAATTAATTTTTGTTTCTGAAATTAATTTGACTGTTATGAAGAGAAATTTTGTTATTTACCAGGTAGTTGTTATTTCAGCTGGAAATGTATTTGTATCTTTGCATGTCTAAAAAAGTTTAGTAGAAGTATTAGTCCCAATCATTGGGTCCCCCTACTTTAAAATAAAAATAATAAATAGTTTTGGGGCCATATCAATATTTATTTTTTAATATATGCTGCAGGTCACTAAAAAAAATGAATGGCGGGCCATCAATGGCCTGTGGGATATAGTTTGGATGCCACTGTTATATGTGGATGTTGAAGATAATATACACGTATTTTGACAAAGCAAGGAAAGTACAGATATGGTCAAAAAGAGAGTTTATGAGTGAAACATTTTCAGAATAATCAAAATAATAGATTTAATATTGTTTTGATTGTATTAGTAGGTTGTCAGGGTGAATTTTATTCTCCTTACTTCCTTTCAGAAAATATTTGGACCCCATTGGTTCATATGTTAAAGAAGTTAGCCTCTGTAAAAACAACACAACATTGTTGAAATGTCACACAGGACAAACGTATTGGGACATGCTTTGAATTACATCACATACATTTATATGCAGTATAATCATATTTTACTTCTGCTGCTCCTTCTTGGAACACGTGTGAACAAAAATCCCAAACAAAGTGTTCAATCATGCCCAACACATCAGCTGGTTACTTAGTGATGTCACCTGTATGTGATTTCAAGTGTTGAAGAATTCCACAACACATCTGTGGGTCATGTGACGCCACCCACACAATGGACACGTTATCATTTCGTTAGCGAAATGAAGAACATATGCTCCATAATGATGCCATGATGTGCACACGGGCTGATTGGGCCAAATTACGTCACAAAGTTCTCATTTTTTATGTATTATTATTCATTATTATTGCATTGACTGCATTTAAAATTAAACTATGCAATTGATGAGTGTTAATTATACATTTTTTGGCCCAACTGTCCGCATGTTTACTGGTCTGAAAATGAGCCTATAACTTATTTGAATAAATGAAATGAAGATGGAATTGTTGATGGCGGTCCATGTCAATGTGAATTGAACCTTTTAGTTAATTAGCAATTTGGTATTATTATGAAAAGTGATGCAGCTGTGCTCCAGAGGCGTTTTTGATGCCTAATCGCGTTAAAGCACATTTAAGAGGCTAAACATGCAAAAGTTTTCCAACCACAAAATAGACAAGCGGCAGATATCTGATAAGAGCATTTTAATGAGCTGATTTAATTAGCCGATTTAGCACGCTTGTGTTTTGCTGCTCTTGTTTTTCTGTATGTTTTCTTTAGGGGAGAAAAGGAGTAAGGTTGTAATAACTGTGAACATCGCCCGGCTTTTACAAGATGAATTACCGATTATTTCCCTCAAGAATTAGGAGAAGCAAAGTTTCTCAACTTGTTTGGCAACTTCTGCAACAAAAGTGACTTTTTCAACTCAGCACAACACATTCTTGTAGCTTTGTTTTATGAGGCTAAGTGGAGATTCAGTATTCATCAATATCAACAACGGAGTTCAAATTCCTGGGCTGATTATTTCTGACTGCTCTGTTAATTTCTCCACAGGTAGAAAAAACATCACGGCACAAAATCCGTTTCGCGCTCCACTGACCTTTTGCTTCCTGATGTGATGCGATGTGATCACACATGACTTGAAACACCTCGGAGGTTGAACACAATCCGTTTTGTGAGGCTGTGAAGACCTCACATTTGTTCCCATTTCAAAACCATTTTGTCCCATGGAGATCATGCAAAGTGAACCAAACTGTTGCCGTAAATAAAATTTTTTTGATTCAATCAGAGGCTGAATAATATGTCGGGCAACTTCCTGTGATAAGACAAAACAATAGTGGTCAGAGCTAGCATAGACCTATTAAATCATGTTTAGAGAAAAAAATGGGGCTTGAGAAGGTGCTAATAAATGCGAAAGGCCACCAGTTACATACAAACTTCTGAAAAGAACAAATTTGCTTGATTTGGTGGTAAATCATCTCTTCATTATTGTGCTGCCTGCTAGCTTGTTTCCATGAAAGCTATAGTTTGGTAACCTGAAAATCTGGCGCCACAATAATTTCGAAAAGGCGGAACATTCTGTACAATAATTCGAGCTGATTGGACGATGAGACATTCTACACGTTTGTTTTAACCAATCACAGCCATGAGTGAAAATTTCAAAATATCACCGTCAAAGGGGGGGGGGAAAGCACGAACATCTTACCAGCCAGAAATGCACGAAGCGCCCCTCGCTGTTCAATATTCAACAAGGAAACAGTGAGTCATTCTGCGAGAACAGAATTAATTGAACCACCATTGGTTTAGGAACGGCGGTTATCTGTGGGAGCGGTACAAGATGCATTATCCGGAGTTTGTGAACTCACAAATACCACGAGAATTCATCTTGCGAGAGCAAGGTTAATAGTTTGGTCATGTGCTATAAACAAAAAAAAAAAAAAAAAAAAAAAAAAACTGAACCTTTGAAATTACAGACATTTTTTACATTTCCACAAAGGAAAGCGTGACTTAACTCATTCAATTCCCAAAACGTGTAAAAACATTTTTAAATACTTTATCATTGACTCTCAAAATCGTGTTTACGTTTTTGTTTTGTTTGTTTTTTTAATGCAAGAGCATACAGAAAGCTTTGATGCAGCTTCTGAGATGAAGATGTGGCTTCAGCAATGGTTATTTAAAAAAAAAAAAAAAAAACTAGAGCTGCAAGCAGCTATAAAGGGCCCTCGCAGCCCGGGCCATGTTGGGGTACTTGCACGTTGGGGTACTGGCTTATTAGGAGCAAAATTTCTTTGAACATGCCATGATAAACCTTTACATGTGAATTTTTTCTGCCAGGTGTGATGTGTGTGTCAAGCTCAATGGGTTTTGGTTATTGTTAAGATCTGCAAAAAACAGCGTCCTTTTTTATTTTTAGGGACTGAGTTGACCTGACTGTTTTTTTTTTTGCAAAAGTATATATACCCATCATCGCTCAAACTCATTGCACAATCATTGCTTTTATTGTCCATAGAGGCGGATAAAAAAAAAATGAAACAAAATTTTAAAAAAAGTACATATGTTTGGATCGGTCTCAGACCCGTCACCAGAGCCCAGGCTTAAGGGGGGCACATGAAATGCATGGGCGGGCCCAATTATTATGAATACCATACTGACAGCATTAACTTGCTCAATATATTTGGATAAATTTATGTCGCACTGTCGTGCATCTATCCATTGAATGGTGCCCGCTGACAGTATTATCATATACCGCATTTACAGTACACACACATAAAGTAGACTGCAGTGGCGTCGTGAGTACGTTGACGCTGCAGCCATATTGGATGAGGCAAAGTGAAGCTATTTGTAAAGATGCCTCCTTCTGTTTCTCCTTGGAGATGTATCATCAAGCCACAGCTCATTGGATTAATAAGGAATTATTATTACCTTTGATTATATTATCCCATTCAAAGTCAATCTGACTATTTTTGCCGATGTAATGGCAAATACAATTGCCACATCTAATAGGGCGGATGTGCTGACATATTGCTTCGAACGGACCACCTGTTTGAACGGTGTCTGCAGCAGAATTAAAAAGAAAAAAAGGAAAGCAAAATCCTACCTCATTGTAGATGCCAAAACGATATGTGGGTCCCGTAGTTTTTGTTTTTTTTTCCAAGTGACTCTTTAGTTGCTGACACGAAAGAAGTTTGTAGTATGTCCCTCCTCACTTGTTTTGTGCGCCAGCGTCCTCAGAAACATGCAGCTTCACTTGTACAAAATGTACCTGACTCTTGCATTGAACGCAACATTGACATATTTGTCGCATATGCGTATAAGTCAGCGTAAGGCATACCTAGCATTATTTTCAGTAAGACTGTGATGGCTGTTACAGATAAGACAAATCAATCAAACCAAACCATACCACTATTTCTTCATATTGTGACATCTTGCAAGAATGCCGCCAGAAAACGTTACTTGTACAAATGGCCACCGTTGGCCGTAGCCGACGCCAAAAACAAGAACAATTCGGCGAGTGGCGAGCATTAGAAGCAATGAACTGAAGCAGCTAACACAAACGTAACATACCACCGACACCGCAAGACCTGTGTTGCATTTACTGACACTCGGATATAAGAGTACTAAACTGAATGAATGGAAAAATATAATAATAAAAGGAGAACCATTTTAGAGATCCATGCCTCAACTGGGCGGGCACAATCATCTTGGTGGGCGGGCACGGACCCCTATGGCCCGCCCATGGTGACGGGTGTGATCGGTCTGATACCAGTGAACATCTTGAGTAGTGGAAAGTAAAAGAATATTCATAAATGACTTAGTTATAGCACAAGTTCACAAATTTTGTTCAAAATACCGTAAGTGGGGTTGTTGTTGTTTTTTTACGCCTCAAGGACTAGGTGGCGCAGTATTTATAACTGAATTTTGTCATAGAGATACCTTCAGGCCTTGACTATAAATATACATGTCAAGTTTGGGATTTTTTGGAGCATGTACCGGGGAGTTATTAAGCATATCCTTCATTCACGATACTGCTTTTAACGTCCATAAAGGCTATCAAAAATAAATAAAACTAAATAAATAAAAAGTATGTATGTTTGGATAGGTCTGATGCCAGTGAACATTTTCAGTGGTGGAAAGTAAAAGAATATTCATAAATGACTTAGTTATCACACTGAGAATGAGTTTACAATTTTTGTAAAAATACCGTAAGTGGGGTATTTTTTTTTCATGGCTCAAGGGCTCAGTGGCGCTGCATATATAACTGAATGTTGTCATAGAGATACCTTCAGGCCTTGACGATAAACATACATGTCAAGTTTGGGATTTTTTGGAGCATGTACCGGGGAGTTATCAAGCATATCCTTTTTCATTGCGAAACGTGTTTACAATTTTTGTAAAAATACCGTAAGTGGGGTATTTTTTTTTTCATGCCTCAAGGGCTAGGTGGCGCTGCATATATAACTGAATGTTGTCATAGAGATAGCTTCAGGCCTTGACTATAAGCATACATGTCAAGTTTGGGATTTTTTGGAGCATGTACCGGGGAGTTATTAAGCATATCCTTTTTCAGTGCGAAACACAAAATTTGATGCCCCACCCTCATCATATAGTATTCCGAAAAGTCAAGATTTTTCCGCCTGTCGTTGGCTCAGGTCTTGACATGGCCCAGGTCAAGTCTGAAGTCAGTCGGATGAAACGTGTAGGAGAAGTGGGCAAAAGTATGCCCCCTGTAAATGTGCAAAAATCGTCAAAAATGGGACATTAAAAAATTCGTAGCTCACTTCTTGTTCACTTTAGCATATAGGTCCAAGAGACTTTTTTGTAGGTCTTGGCCTCTCTCATACACCTAAAAATATTCGTCGTTCTTGCTTAAACGTACAACCGGGGCTGCTTCGTTAAAAATTTCTAGGGGGCGCTATTGAGTCAATTTTGTAAAAATAGCACAATACATGATAAAATATTACTCATTTTACCAGGCCAGATGTGTGTGCCAAGTTTCATGAGTTTCTGTGCATGTTTAGACCCTCAAAATAGGCGTTGTTGTCTTGGCGAACAGTGCTTCGCCACCAGTGTTGCCGGTAACGCGTTACTTAGTAACGCGTTACTCAAAAAAGTTGCTTTCTAAAGTAACTAATAGTCTAACGCGTTACTTTATTCTACAAAGTAGTCTGATTAAAGTTACTGTCCAGAGAATCAATGCGTTACTCCACATTTCCATGAAGAAGGCAAACTATCTCACTGTTGTAACAGTCACAAACAACTACTGCTAACTACGAAGATGAGGCAGAAGTCATTGATCACCACACTGAATTCAGCCATGGTCTGGTCATGAATGGTTTGCACATTCAAAACAAAAGTGATGATACTTTTACTACTAGTTTTATTAACCAACAGGCACACAACACAACAAAAAAAGTGTGCATTATGGACCATAAAAGTGGTAAAAAAAATAATTTATTTCCATCCTCAACTGGTCCGTGAAGCATTATGGGATGAGGTCGTCTCCGCCCTCTCGCCAGGGGGAGTGACGTCAGACAAGTTACGTTTTCAGTAGGGGTGGAACAAAAAAACGATTCGACCGAACCATCGTTCATCAAGGGGAGCTAAACGACCGTATCGGTTGCGAGTGAGGCTTTATGGTTTTCATAACAATAGCAAGAGTTCTGCGCCGTGCTCTACTTGTTTTGTTTACATTTCAGTAGCATCACCATTCAAGCTACTTCCGTGTTTCCGTGCTCGCGACACGGCGCGCGCGCGCGCAACGAGTGACAACATACAAATGGAGACAGTTAGCAGAAGCCGGTGCCGTACATCTCGGTATTTCCCATGGCTATCGAGTCCTCTCGGTGCACTTGTCCCGGGCCGGTGTTGGTACTGCGCGCGAGCCAAAAAGAATAACTCCCGTGACGATCCAATGCATGGATTCAAACGAAACAGGTATGTCCCACAGCCAACACACCAGCTAAGCTCAAAGCACACTGCAAGTATCTAATTTCTCAGTTTGTGGCTCCCTGTCAATGTCTACAACTAGCATGAGCAGCAGATAGGAGAACTGAGACGTGCCCGCGATTACGACAGCCCAAAAAACAAAATATAAACAGTAGTGATTCTGTGGTCATCATCGTGTCTCAGATTAAAAAAACAAAAAAAGATGTCATACATTAACCAAAAATGAAAGTGATGACAAAAGAAAAAACAATTGTTAAATACAAAAATTGTTGATTAAAAAGGGAAATGAACTTTTGGAAATATTTTTGCATATATTAAGTGGTTAAAATGTGTTTGATAGATTTATTGTTCCATAAGGTGGCTTCATATTTCTTTTGGCTGGACGGTAGGTTTATTTCATGTCTTAAATTTATGTTTCTGAAATACTTCACAATGTGCAAATATTCTGTTTAATTGTGTTGGTGTCTGTCTAAAGGTTAAATATTTATATTTAACATTAAATTATCAACCTTTTGTTTTCCTGATCCTTATTTTGAAGAGAAAAAACAAACAAACCAAAAAACAATTATAACTGTCAATAACTACTAATAAATATTTAAACTGATACATGTGTACACACTGGAATAGCGGAACAAACAAACAATAGAGGAATTTAGGGGATTTTCATTTTCAACCTGGATAGATTTTTATTTTTTGTTTTATAAAAAGTATTTACGTTACAAGAAGTCAAGAGAGACTGCCTATTTTGTTTTTCATAAAAAAAAACCTTTATTTTCATGTTAAAAATGCACTTTCAATAAAATATTTGGAACTCCGTTTCTACTGCATTATTTTTATGTTGAGATGGTGTTATCGGCAGCTGCTGAAAGTAACTAAAAAAGTAACTTTTAATCTAACTTAGTTACTTTTAAAATCAAGTAATCAGTAACGCAATTTAGTTACTTTTAAAACCAAGTAATCAGTAAAGTAACTAAGTTACTTTTTCAAGGTAACTGTGGCAACACTGTTCGCCACACCCACAGCGTTTCACGAAAACTCACAAACTTCGTGTTGTGACATCATAAAGGCCGAAACCCTCTTCTGAGCAAATATGAGGTAGGTCCAGTTAACGTTGTTGGAAAAAAAAGTTGAAGAAAATTCGTAAGAAAAAAAATTGCCACGAGGTGGCGCTATAAGTAAGATGAAATATAAGATTGTAGATGTCTTAAGGGCTGGACTCTCATCAAATGTGTGAAATTTTGAGAAGATTGGACCATCTGGGTCAAGTTAAAGCAACTTTTATTGTCACGAAAAATCTTCAGATTTTGCGGCACCGTAGCGGCCACGCCCTTTGGCCAAAAGTTACAATATTCGGTGTGGGGCATGATCAACATCTTAAGGCTTTTCTGACCAATTTTCAACTGGATCCCTTCAACGAGCTAGGCACAGTAGCTAAAAACGTAAAGTATGACATTTATTGTTACCACTAGGTGGCGCTATATGTATAACTGAATTTTATTATATAGATGTTTTCAGGCCGTGACTATTAAGTTGTATGAGAAGTTTGAGATTTTTTGGAGCTTGTACATGGGAGTTATTAAGCATTTTGTCTTTCTGGACAAATGAAATTTTAAAGGCAATATTTGATGCCCCGCCCCCGTCATATAGTATTCCGAAAAGTCAAGATATTTTGCCCAGTTGTTGTCTCAGGTCTTGAGATGATACATGCCAAGTTTGAAGTCAATCAGATTAAAACTGTTTGCAAAGGGTGGAAAAGTATGACCACAGTGAATGTGCAAAAATGGGCCAAAATTGGACATTCAAAAATTCACAACTCACTTCCTGTACATATTTGCTACATGGTCCCAATTGACGTTTTGTGCGGCCCGGGGTGCTACAAGTGCCTGCCAAATTTCGTAGCTCTAGGTCAGACGTGCCGGGATTGGTTTTTATTTTTTTATGCTAGGGGGCGCTATAGAGTCTCGTTGTTATGACAACATCAGAATATCAAATTTTTCGCCGGGCCCGAAGAGTGTGCAAATTTCGGTGAGTTTTCGTAAATGTTTAGGTCCTCAAAAATGCGATCGTTTGCGGAGAATAAAGAAGAAGAAGAAGAAGAAGAAGAAGAAGAAGAAGAAGAAGAAGAAGAAGAAGAAGAAGAAGAAGATTTTTTACAAAAACAATAGGGACCTCGCAGCGGTCGCTGCTCGGGCCCTAAAAAGGCCAGCTAGTGGCAACAGAGTATAAGAGATCAGCCAGGGCCATGATGCAACAAGCTCTTTTTGTTAGTGTTTTCATCAGGAATGTGAATAGCGATGAAACTTAGCAATATTCGAATGCTAATACAAACTTACAATACTTTTTTTTTTTTTTTCCTGATGAAATAAGAGACTCTAATCTTTTTTTTGATAGGTCCCATGTTTTTATAGCAATAGAACACAATATTCTGTGGGCCTTGCAAAATCAGTCAAAATCCAGTAAAACAGCCCGGAGTGAAGGGGGTTTGCTTCAGTGAAAACGGATGGGAGCGAATGAGCTATTTTTCAACTACTACTACTACTCATCGCAGGCTGACTATATTTGCTATCTTCCGCACAAACGTCACCACGAAGAAAAAGAAGTCGACACAAACATGGCCCAACGTAACAACTCAGTTAGCTGATTTTAGCATTACACTTTGATGTATTTCACGGTCAGTCTCGGGAGCTCCCCTCTCCGTAATGGGTCACGTCCCCCGGGATATTCCGGAGGCTGTCCAATTAACGCCGCCGCCCCCTCACCGACGTCCACAAGGTCTGCACGTGCGACTGTTGTGCGCATACGCGCGTGGAGGAGGTCAGCGATGTTCACGTCCCACGCGAGATGCTGTCAGTCAATTTGATGATGAGTCAAGCAGCCCATGAATCCAATTCCGTACAGTTGTTGCTAATAGCTCATGGAGTCCACAGTGGCTGCTTTGCTTCCTCCCACTCACAAAATGGCTGACTTTGATGCAATTTTTGCGTGTCTGTTTTGTGAAGCCACGTTGAAAGGTTGCGCTTTTCCTCAGAGAGATGAAGGAATCAGTTGAGGTCCATTCAGCTGTGAGCGGCCACAACAGATATCGACGTATTTTTCCTTGTTTTTCTCCTGAAAATATTTTCCAATTAACATTTCTAAAGAGGAGATAAAATTGCACTGCATGTTCTTGCAAGATAACGCTTGAGAATAGAAATATTGTGTTTTGTTAGATTTATTTTAATATGCTAAATCAGACGCTATTAGGAATCGTTTAAAGCTATCACAAAACACCAGATGCTTCCTCAACTAAACCCTTCAAACATTTTGCCCAACGTTAACCGGTGACCTTTAGCGACTTCTTCTTGTGTTGAGATGAGCACATGAACGCGCGTTGCTGTCACTTTGTTGTCGGAGGGACATAGTGAATTCATTAAGCTGTGTCTCCAACACAGCAGCTTGTGATCAAGTGCATTGTGGGATTGAGATAAGGCAACGGAACTAACACAAGGACCCGTAATTAGCTCAATTAATTAACAGTAGGCTGTGTGCATGTTTGTGTGAGGGGGTGTGCATGTGGGTGTTAAAAGATAATGCTAAAACAGTGACAAGGACTGATTGGTTATATCATAGGTAGTGTGTTTCGTGTCATTACTTGTTGAGTGTACCATGATGATGATGTCATCATGATGGACTCACAGCACGAGGCTCTGTGCTCCTACTGTACCTAATGACTCCATGTGGTTTCCTGTGTGTTTACACACAGTTGACATTTGCCAACACACTGTGCCTTGTGTAGCCATCGAAGGAATTTTTTAGTTGAGTTAATAAGTCACACGCACACGCGTACACACGCATACATGATTGTATGTCACATTTGCAGTACACTGTCAGTATCGATCAGACTTTGAACCACTTACCTGTGATTCAAATACAAATTTATTTAAAGACATAAACTTAATTTTAGTATGAGTATTGTACACAAAGATTTCTGTTGGATTTTTACTAATAAATTTTGATGCTGTCAAATCAAATGCTCATCCTGATGATATTCTACATTTTTATTAACTATACATACGTATATATTAATGTCACATTTACTTGGTGCTTATTTTTTTTATTTTTTTTTTTACCCAGTGTATTGGAAGCTGGATGTTTAATTTGTCTCGCGCTATTTCGACCTCGGTGGCGGCTAGGGTCAAGCGAGCAAGTGCAGCGACTTTGTCTTCAGGTTTTTTGTCTTCAGTCGAGATTTTTCGACTTTTCTGACCTTCGAGAAACATTTTTTAAGAAAGCTAATAGTGACAATGCTAACTGTGTGCAAGGAATTGGGAAGGGGACAAGGAAGGGGATTTGAACTGTAAATGATTTGGGAGTCCTAAATAGGAATGATCACAATTTATACCAGTTGCAATTTATGAAATCAATACAATATAATTCTTGAAATGAATATGGAACAATATTAAGGTTAGCATGTTAGCGTAACCCTCGACAACCATTCTTGTTTGTGTTTGATTTGAGGAGTTATTGCTCGTCAATACTCGTCTTGTGGAACCTTTTGAGGTCTTGCGTGATGAAATGTCCACATTTTCTTTTCTTGTCTGCGGCTGCTGTATCGTACATTCACACAGTAAGTAGCCCTCCTGACCGTGTCATTTATTATGATTTTGTTATTATTGCGCTTTACTTGAACAACATGCGCTGCTCAGTGTGCAGAGAGAATACACCAAGTTGATTCTCTTCACAGCAGCCGTCACTTTGAGATGATTGTCATTCATTCGAGCACAATGGTTCGGATAGAAGCATGTGTAAACAAAATACATGGTTGCACTCGGGAGACCAAATTGCAACAAAGACTAAAGTGTGGCTATTGACTGCAAGTATTTTCCATCTCACCATGCACATCACATGTGCATATGTTTGAGAATCCATTTTCACAGCAGCAACGGGTTTCTCTTTGGATTGCTCTCAGTGGGTTTGATGATAAAAAAAAGAAAAGAAAAAAAAGGAAAACAAGCAATAAAGTGGTGAGGGCCAGTAGACAATATTAATAGGAGAAATGAACTGAGCACAGCGGGTGACACACAAATCGAAAAAGCGTAGAACTTTGTACGACACAAAAAAGAGGACACCTGTTGACTGCAGGTTGGTCACTCTAAACGAAAAATATTGTCGCTCCATTTCAGTTCTGTTTCGGGAAAGAGGGAAAACTGAGATGAAAAAGAGGAGGGGTAGGGAAGCAAAAGGTGCAGCGCAGATGAGCAGAAAGGTGCCTTCAATGTCAGGTTGCCATGGTAACTAACTTGTCTGCCAGCCATTATCATGGGATTGCTGGAAAGGTGTTGACAGTGATAGCAACAAGTCTTTTAGCACATTTCCACCTTGCGCTTTGCACAAAGTGTTTGTTTCTTTTCTAACTGGCGAAAGGTTTTTTGCTCCAACGGGTCAAAGGAAAATACACTCATGGACTAAAGCAGTGGTTCTCAAAATTACAGCAAGTACCAACTGAAACATGAGTTAGTAAAGAAGGAGAAGAAGTCAGAAATTCTCGCTTACAGGTTTAGTTCTGATTCAGGAGATCCCATTCCAACTGTCAACTAAACCTAGAAACTCTTAATGGTAGTTTCCCCGCAATGGAGCCTCAATTGATACCACACTAGTTGTAAACCAGACATGCTAATAGAAAAAAAAGGTACTTTTCCAACTGTCACCAGCCTGACTTACAGTGTACATTTTGAGTCGTTTATCACGACACAAATACATTTGTGTTCCATTCTGGCATTTATGGGCCATTCCACCAAATTGGTGCCATTTGCTTGTTAGATTGTTCTCAAAATAAAACTTTTTTCAAACAATGTAAAAAGCCCATCTCAGGCAACTTAATATTTTATAACACTGTTTTATTGAACTGAAACTCCTCATTCGAGTAACAGGCCAAATTGGCAAATAGATTAAAAAATAAAAATCCACATAGCATTTATGCTGGTTGCATATTGACACTAAGCATGTTACAATGATTGAAAAAAACAAAAAAACAAAACATAAACATTAATTCTGAAAATAAACAAAATAAACAAATACTATCATATAACACACCACAGACACAAGCTAGCCAAGATTTTGTTCCAGTTGCATTTCTATGTTTTCCTTTTGGGCAGAACACTGGTTAGCTTGTTAGCATGTCTACATAGCTCTCTCTCTCTCTCTCTCTCTCTCTCTCTCTCTCTCTCTCTCTCATCTCTTATCTCTATCTCCTTTTTTTATTTTTATTTTTTATATTTTTATTTTTTTCTTAAAAAAAGCATGTCTACATAGCTGTGAGAGTGTTTTGTTGTTGTTGTCGTCCTTTTTTTAAATTACTCCATCTCACCCATATAAATGAGGACAAGCGGCAGCGCTATAGGAAATGGAATGTCATTTCTTTGTTAACTAAGCAGTAAATTCTCTGATGACTAACAGCCATGCATACAGTTCAATTATTTCAACAGAAATAGCAAAATAGCAAAGTTTTCCAAAGTTTTCCCATACGTCTCCTCCACATGTCGTGTTTCTCTCCTTTTCTTCTTACTTTGCTGTTTGACAGCACTGTTTCGACTAAACTCGAAATGCATAAATTAGCCCAGAAGCACCCGTGAATGTACGAGCAAAGCTAATGCTACTCAAACTCTGCTGAGTGAAGTTTCACAAAAAAGGTTTCAATGTAGAAAAAAAAAAAATATTATCAAACTACGTAAGAGGTTTTGTGTTTCGTGTCACCACAATGATTTTTTTCTTCTTTTTTTTTTCTTTTTCCCCGGGACCTCAGTGTTTTGCTGGTGTCACAATCTTTGACAAGTCAGCGCTCTCTTGCCTTGATTGTTTTCCTTCCTGGCAGATATGATGTTTCTTCTTCCCCATCTTTACTCCCACGCAATCTTTTGCTCGAAAGTTTCTTATGTATGCTTTCACTCATGTGTCGGGAGGGAGTGGTGGAGTGGGGGGCACTCGTCACAGTCAATATGATAAAGTTTTACTTTGCTGCACAAGACAGAAGAAGTTTGTGACTGAGAGTAAAGTAAGCAAGGGAGGGTGCAGGCATGGTGGTGATGTCAAATTTAAGCTGCTAGATAGCAATCAATGTACGGAAGTTATTCGCACTTTAAACAAAAAAAAAAATACTATTATCCCAGAAGGGATGAAAGATATAAGATGGTTGATTGCTGTCGGCAGGCTTCCTCGGGCGATTGTATGGTGGTCATGGTATGTAAAGACAAAACAATGTCCTATGGTAAACTGTTCGGAGGATGAAACACAGCAGCATTTATTGATGGACTGTAATAGAGCTCAGCAAGTCTGGGCAATAATGAAGGATATTGGTCTTAAAATTGATGTTAATTCTACCACTATTATGTATGGATTGATAGAAAATAATATAACTTCTAAAGGTAAAGAATTATTTCAAATTGTTATAACTGCTGTTTGTGCAAAACTGTGGAAAACCAGCGGTGTTATGAGTATGAAGAATATAATAATTGATAGTAACTCCTAGGGGTGTGCTCAAAAAATCGATACGGCAATATATCGTTGCGGGCCTAATTACAATACACGTATCGATACGCAGGCATCAGAATCGATATTGCTCGTTAACTCTAAATAGGCAGTTAATGTTTGCCTTTGCAGCTTGCATTGTACCTAAAAAAATAAAGTTTGAAGTTAATTGCCTTCAATTAATGCAAAAATAGCTCAACGGTGATTGGACACTGTCTCTTGGCTCAGAAAAATGAAAGCAGAGGAAGAATATCAACATTTATTTACTTATAAACTTAACATAGGACGTGTCTGAAGGTACCAATTTTCCTATATTTTGTTTAAAAAATGAAATAGAATGTGTTACATGAAAAAAATGCTGTTTTTATTTCCCCAAATTTTTCAAATAAGCACATTTTAGAGCTGTAATTTTAATACTTTGATATTTTTGCTCATATCGGCTCATGCCTATGAATACATTTTCCCGGTGTGTCTGTGAAAACTGCTCCTTGCTCTGCAGTGCGTACACATTTAGACCAGGCATGCCGCTTGGTGGAAAAAACCAGAAGAGCTACTAACAAAACGATTTTTGTCATCCAGCATAATAAACATGTCCTTTAGGTACACTATGACTGTTATTATAAAATGCAAGTAAATTAATGTAAAATATCGGGATACGTATCAACTTTAAGATCATGCATTGGGATACATATGTATCGCGATACGTATTGTATCGTGACCCCTGTATCGTGATACGCATCGTATCGTGAGGTTGGCAGCAATACCCAGCCCTAGTAACTCCGTTGTCAGACAAATTATCTGCTTTTTAAGAAAAGAAAAAAATAAGGACAAAAAGAACTTTTTCCCTTGGCATATTTTACAATTGTAAAATGTTGGACTACTTGAATTTTGTGTTTTAATTGATTGTATATTTTGTGTGTAAATAACGTTTGCTTGTTTTGTATTTGGCATTTTGAAACTGTTTTGTGAATGATGTGAAACCAAATAAAGTTCTGTAAAAAAACGCAATCATGGACACGCACGTACACAGGTGGGAAGTCAGAGAGAGGCAGATAGAGAGAGGGAAAGAATGAAAGCGAGAGAGAAAGAAAAAGGAAGAGAGAATGACCTAGGGAGAGAAATAGGGACAGTGGGGAAGAGAGAGAAAAAGTCTCTCTCTCTCTCTCCCCCTTTCTCTTGTACATTTCTCCCTCTTTCTCACTCTCAAACACCCCCCCCCCCCCCCCCCCCCCCCCACACACACACACACACGAGCAAAGCGCAGTACTGTACAACAGTTGTGTCACCAGCATTCCAAAAGCATTCCATCCGCCAGCAGGTTCAATTACACGCACGTACACTCACGCACGCAAATGAGGGTACGCATGGCAGCCGGGGCTTCTGCTTGCCATGCTATTGCTTCTTCCAACAGGGCGGGCTTCGTAATGCAAAGAGACAGATTCAGGTCAGTCACTCACTCGGTGCGAGGATGATTCCGGAAGGAGAGAAGATGCTGCGTGGAGGCGAGGGACGACGCCGAAGCATCGGCATCTCAGAGTCCTGCAGGAAGATGACACATAATAAACATGGAGAGAGAGTGAGAAAAAGCGAGAGTGAGATGGTGAGGGGTAGAAAGTGATCAAAAAAAGAACCGAAAAGATGACGGGTGGCCAAGACGCATCATTGCTTTAAAAGGAAGCATTGAGAAGGAAAAGTGTGTAAAGGACGAGCAGGAGGGAGAGAAAACATTGTGGCAAAAAATATAAAAGGTGTAAGAAGTGGAGACAAAAGCGGACGAGAGTGTAATTGACATGGAGGGAAAGTGACAAGCAGGAAGATGAGAGCGGAGTGTTGAATGAGGCCTGTGGGGAGAAGCCGGCAGATAAGAGAGAGGACACGTTGTCATACAGGCTGCCATTCAGCACACTCACAAGAATCTTAAATCATTCAACACAATAGCCTGTGTAATGACAAGGGATTGTACTCTGCTCACACATTATTCATATAGTGTGTTGCCTTCCTTCTTTCATAGAACACCAACCACACCCGATGCGCTTTTCATCTCTCACAATGATTTTGATGTGACACCCCCTCACAGGTGCGCGTTTAAATGAACTTGACTAGAAGGCTGCTTTCTCCTCCAGATTTTTTATTTTTTATTTTTTGCACACTTTTTTTAGGCACAAAGCCTCCCTTCTTCTTGTCTTTGTCCTTGTACATGAGAGCGAGATGTGAAGATGAGGAGGAGTGACGTGGGTCAAAGCATCTTTCTCTTGGTGCTCTCCCATGTGAGGTTGCTGCTGCTTGGCGGTGGTGAGTGGGTGGGGGTGAAGGGGGGCGAAGGGAGGGGGTCTTTGTTCAGGAGACAGGTGGAGGAAGAAACCCAAACTCGGCTGCCTCATTCCCAGCAGGAATTATCATAGCAAAGAAGCGTGCAAATGTACTGCCACGACAAGCAGCCTTCGCGAGCTCTCACAACACAACAAACTTGTGGTTCAACATTTTCTTCAAGGAAACTTTGACAAGAGACCGGAAGAAGCCAACGCAGCCAGCGCCCGCGATTGTGGAGTAATATTTCAGTTTCTCTACTCATTAAAACACAACAAAAGCACACGTTTTACACACGATGTGTCAGCCACCTGCAGCTAGCAAAAAAAAGTTCACTTGGACTTGACTTGAATCTGGACACAAGCTCTTTAATTTGAAAGTATTTGTGATTCATTTAGGATTGACAAGCAGTCAGACTTTTCTGACCTCATACCAGGAAATGTGCACGGGAATGCCCCTTTGAACGCTGAGTTGTAAAGTCGGGGAAAAAAAGGACCCTGATTTCACCAACTGACTTCAATTTGATGTTCAAAATAAGTAACTTCATGTAACACAAAATTATTTGTATTGACTGTGCTAACCAGAACAACAAAAAATTTATCAGAATCAGCCATATTTGTTGTTTACATTTTTCTCAAACGCTTTGAGGTCGGAACAAGTGGGATGAATCCAACTTCCTACCTTCCTCGAATGCAGCATTAGTTCCCTGCTTCATTTCAGTCTTCGTTGGATCATTGCTTTGGTGCGTAGGCCCTCTCAGTTGTTACGTTCATGTGCGAGTCATTTTTGTTTACTACTTTGACTATTCCTTTTTTACATTAGTTCATTTATTACTGGGAGGCATGGTGAGAGTGGTTAGCACATCCGCCTCCCAGTATCGAGGACTCAGGTTCGAGTCTGGGCTCCGGCTTTCCTGGGTGGAATTTGCATGTTCTCCCCGTGCCTGTGTGGGTGTTCTCCGGGTACTCCGGTCTCTTCCCACATTCCAAAGACATGCAGGGCAGGTTAGTTGAACACTCTGAATTGTCCCTATGTGTGGATGGTTGTTCGTCTCTGTGAGCCCTGCGATATAATAACTTTGTAGTTTACCCTTTGATTTGATCATTATTCTTTTTTTCCCTTCACCAACCCCTCTTTATTGTCTTTGAGCAGATGGAGTCATAAAACCAATCAAACTATCTCCAGGGCCAGTTCATAGCAATTAGACATGTTCGATAGCATTTTTTTCCCGACTACTCGAGTATTTGCTGTCGATATCACTACCAAGTACCAATACCACTAGTACTTTTGATACATACATTTTGCCCCAGAAACAATGATAGCTAATTTCATGAAATATGTCCCAATATAGCATATTTCCTTAAAATTGCATGAATGGAATGGAAATGTTCTATTCTAATTTCTAGTTCCTGGTAATAAAATGGCCACAAGAGGTTGGCTTTGGGTATCGATCCTATACCGATACCAAGTATCGTTACTCGGCCATCCCGAATAGCAATGGTGTGGAAATGAGAATAGCACCAACACTTTTCAGTTGATACTGCATAACTGATTGACTGTAGCGATCTTGTATTTTCTGTAATTGGCACGTGACTGTTGCGGATAAGAATAAAACTATTTTGTTTCTTATTTCTTTCTTCCCACTTGGCCCTGTGACGATGCCGTAAACGAACTGAAGTGTTTGGTATTCGCTGCACAAAAGCCAGAAGTGGAAATAAAAGTCACAACAGCAAATGTTATGTGATGAAATAAGAAAAACTTAATTGTTCTCCAATCTTTTCTTGCTTCCTCCCCATCCCTCGAATGAGTCTCTCCGTGCAAAGATGCGCACACAAACTTTGACGTTTTAAGGTTGTTCTCTCCTCTGCTGCGTGGTGAAGTCTTCAACACGACTCGTGACATGACATCAACGACTTTAGCGCCAATTATGTCAGCACAGCATGGCAGAGTGTAACTCCCAAACCTGAGAACAGACTCGAGTTCAGTCAGAATCATCGCACTTCACGCTTGAAATGTGCACGCATCTTTTTTTTTTTTCTTCTTCTTCCCCCCCACTGAGGCAGGAGGGAAGAACGTCATGTCCTTACAGAGCGTCTCTGGATGTCTGCCGGGAATTCGCTGCGTACATGTTGCATGTCCGATATCTTTCTTTCATTTGCTACTGTACTTTTCATCCCGTGATGCTCAAGAGAAGATTTGTTTGTCAAGTATTTTTGGGGAACAGTATATTTTTTTCTTCTTCTTGTGCATTCAGGGAGCATTTTTGTCATTTTTCTCTCTGCTGTGCCAAGCTCAGCTTTAATGCTGATTGTTTTATTTATCTAACTGGCCTTGTTTCTCACCCAAGTCAAATATATCCCAGGGCGTCCAACAAGTTTAACAAGCTCATTCTATTCTTTATAAGGCTTCATGTTACTTTTACATCCCAGACAAGAGATGTAACATAATACTAGCTACAGTATCTGAAACAGTAGAACTCTGGTGGCAGCATATTACACACTCACGCACACACACGCATAAGTACACGCATGTAATCAGAGCAGTGTGGTCATGAAATCTGATCAAGACTTGCTGCCCTTGAAATACAGAGCCAGATGTTCATTTATGGCAATCGGCAGAGTTAATGTAATGTAAATTCAGCTAGTCACGTGCTGAACACATGATGCAAGGTTTGAGTATGTGTGTTTTTTCAATCTAATACAGCGGTACAGAACCCCATGCAGCTTGACGAAGTGTTTTTTAGTTTTTCCAGATAGCTGGTTGTGCTGGACTAGAATTGCTTAACACTGCTGAGCACTTTAAAACAACCACTGCTGTTTCCTTAATATGGAACCAAGGGGCAGCAGATACAATGAAAACAGCGGATGCCCCAGAATTGAACCCTGTGGAACACCATATGTTCCGTTCTACATGTAAATTCATATTGCACATATTTGTCCAACCACTTTCTTTCTTTTTTTTTCTTCTCAACATAGTATGAAGGGATTAAACAACAAAGAAATCACACAACGTACCATCACAACAGCCACAAGTTGACTACTGAGTGCACCAAATTCCCCGCAGCACATGATCATGATCACCTGCAGCTAAGCAGGTTGTATCATCACGAATGATTTCAGTTGGGTGTCTGTCTTGACCTCCACTGGCCAGTGGCGTCCAAACGCGGTCCTCAAGGGCTGGAGTCCTGCAGGTTTTGGATGTTTCCCTGCTCCAACGCACCTGAAGGTCATCAGCAAGCTCTGCATAAGCCTGATAACGATGATAAATGGTGGGACCAGTCCAAAACCAACCGCTGTTCAAAAGAAAGAAAACGGGGACACAAGTTCATCTATTCGACTGAAGAACTTTTTGGTCTATTTGGAGAAACCGACTTAAAAAAAAGATTTAAGTCTACTTTGTTAGTTTGAAATCTTTAATTAGGATGCTGATGGTTTTTTTCTACCATCAAACACCTCTCACTAAATGAAGCAGCATTTGATGCTAACTCAAATTAGATTCTTTAAGTGTTGTTTTCATTAGGCAACTAGAAAGCATTAAGCAGAGCACAGTACTGCAGCAAAGTTGATCTGTTAACAGGGGTGTGTTTGTGCGTGTGTGACTATACAGTGCAGCAGAGGATGTAAAGAAGGAAACTAATTCAAAGTGTCTGAATGTTTTGTCTAGCTTCACAATAAGCAATGCGCATTATTCATTTGTTACTGAAGTCAAGACTGGACTGCACTAAGTGTAAAAACAGGCTCATCTCCAGCTTCATGCCGGGACAAGTCGAGTTTATTGTGTTTGCAATTTAGACTGTCAAAAAGCATGTCTAAATGCTGGTGCAGGTGGTGTAATGCAATTTTGGTGGATTTAATCATACTTCATTCATAAATATGACCACTGCGTGGGACAATCTATCTCACTAATTGCAGAAATAAATTTATTGGACAAATTATTATTATTATTATTATTATTTTCCTTTTTTTTTTTTTAAATAAAAAATAAATATCTTAAAATAGCATCCCTTCGGACCACGTTTGATAAAGTTGGGTGCCCAGTCACATGCACCACCAACTATATCATCCACAAGAGGAGATATTGCAGTTTATGTGCATAAACACACTTTTACCCTAACGAGTCTGATTTTAACAGGAACGAGTGGAGCCGCTTCGATTGGCCGGGAGTCGGCTGCATTCCATCCCACGATGGTGCACAAATGTCCCCTCACGTTCAGCTAGACTGCATTTTGTGCTGAGCAGGAAAATAGGACCCGACATGTTGTTACATGCACGAAGAAAAATCCAGAAGGGCGCCAACGGCAATAAACGATTGCTTTAGTTCCATTATTTCCTTTGAGAAAAAGGAAGGTGAGGTGAAAGGTTCTTCTGTACCACAACATGCGCCAGGGGTGTCATACAAACACATACACACACATGCCAACATTTCTTTATTCATGTGTGGTCGTGTCAGTGTGGATGAAGCCGCGACCTCTGGCTTTTTGACCAAGAGGAAGGAGGATGAGTGGAAAGATGGGAGTAAGAGACGGCGTGATGAATAGTGCCGCCTGGAAAGAACACATCTTGGACACAGAGAAGAGGGATGAGGTCATTATCTCTGTCCTCACCTGTGGCCTCCAATCTACACACAAAAACAAACACCCGCACACACACCATCAACTTGGTGACTCTTCGCCGTATTTCCTCTTTTCACTCCCAGACAACTACTTTGTCCTGTCAGCGTGCAAACAGTCACAAATCTTTGTCTCCTTGTCAGTCCGACACTATTCGGAGTGTTTGGACTCCTCCCCTTCTGTCACTTTTTCCTCCAGAAGGAATGCACAACAATTTCACTGCTTCTGGCATGACAATTATATTCGCTTGTACCAATTCAGTTTCCAGACCCATTACTGCTCAATTTATGTCGCACCCCCGCACCAAACCTCAGCTCCTATTTTCCCCACAGTAAGCTGTAATCACGTCCATTGGACCATGATCACCCCTGTTCTTTGTCACCCCTCCCCACTTTGACCAAGCGGATCACGCCTCTTGAGGCGGCAGAGCAGAGAAATTGCCTGTTATCAAGGGTCGATTTTTCGTGCTCTTGTAAATTGCTTTGTATTGACACTCTGTCAGAGTGGGGTCGTCACAGCGGCACCGGGCCGCTCGACACCTCACGGCCGCGCCGCTGATCCCGGGGTGCTTCCGCCAGAACAGAGCGGGTCGAGTCGGTCGGGGTCAGAGGGGTGCACATCCAAATCATAAATTACTGTTGAAATTGGAGATGGGTTTGATACTTCTCAGGGTATGTCGGGTATGATATGCGGAGGTTATCAGTCATCCAGGTCTTGGTAGTCCACAAAGGTTGAATTGGAGGCAAGTGGACTTCTTCTATGTGGCTGCAGACTTTTTTCCTGGTGGCAAGGCAGATCATTTGTTACCCCGGGTTTTCACCGGTTGCGGTTGCGGTACGGTTGCGGTGCGGTTGCGGTGCGGTCCGGCGACGCAAGCAATTAGATTCCATTCATTCGAATGGTGCAGTTTACACCGCTTGCGGGTGCGTTGCGTGTCGACTGCGGAAGGCCTGCGGTGTGCCGCAAGCCTTCCGCAAGGATAGACCTATTTTCTATTTTTGCCGGACGCCGCAGCGGTAGGCCTCCGGCAAATGGCAAGCTAGCACAAAACACATCGAGCGGGACAGGAAGACCGAGGCAGTTTCAAAATAAATTTCCGGTTACCTTTCAGAATAAAACACTCGCCAGCTCCTATTTTGCAAGTTTTTCAGCAAAACGTGACGTGGGCGTCGCCGGGCCATGTGCTCATTCACGGTTTAGACACCAGCGAACATGGACGAGGAGAGGTTTATATTGGAGGTGGAAAACCACAAAATAATATATGACACGGCACATCCTTTTTATAAGGACTGTAATGTATTGTGAGTTTGATGTTCGCGATTGCTTGTTGTGCCCGTCTCGCTTGCCGTACTGAGCGGCAGCCGGACCCGGAAGACAGAAATAAAGAGTGGACCCGCACTGACCCGACTCTCGTTATTAATATACTTTACAAGGACAACCAAAAAAAGGATGCTGCATGGAATCTCATATCTTTCTGCTTCTCTGTTGAGCAGACTTTCTGTATGTTTGTCGTTGTGAAATGCCACATGATCGCGCGCGCGCGGTCCCGCGAGACACGTTGGGAAGTGGGCGGCGACGGAGCTGCCGGACCGCAGCTGTGCGGAGCCGGTGTGGATTGACAAAAAAATTGACCCGTCCGGAGCACGCAGTCAAGACGCACCGCACCGCAACCGCACCGCAACCGCATCCGGTGAAAACCCGGGGTTAGTGTTTTAAATTAGGGTGACCAAATGTCCTCTTTTGCCTGGACATGTCCACTTTTTCACATCCTATCCAGTATTCATTGTTGAATTAGACTGACACATTGCGTGACAAATGGGATGAAGAGTGCATGTGTTGCTACCATGGCTGGTTGACTGCGGACTGCTCCCAAGTCAAGGGGTATAGGGGAGGGTGGGTGCTATTATTTATTTATTTTTTTAATTTTCTGTTGTTTTTCTTTTAAGAAAAAAGTAAGTGAGCATTCAAATATGGTGCTGAGCTGTACTGGTGGCATACAATTTTAGCTCACTGGTAGCGCTCTGTGCTCTCAAACTGGAGGCGTGTTAGTGACATGGATTCGATACCCCCCCCCCCCCCTCGTAAAAAAACAAAAAACAAAAAACATTTAAAAAAAACAACTTGGGGTGAAAAAGGTTAGGCTTATAACATTATAACATTACATTATAACATTATGTATTAATTTGTCAAGTAAGACTTCAATACTTTTTTTGTACCCATGTTTTCGTAATTCAAAATATGGTCACCCTACTTTAAATGTAATTTCAGTTCTGATGTTAAATAAATAAATTATACCCATAACAATTTTATGTTCTATGTGGTATAGTAAATCATAATTACATTGGATTAAAGAAGCACATCTGATAATAAATACAATAAATTTACAGTAAATTAAACTACTGTAGTGGATTCATCTACATTTCTTTTTTTTTATGAACGTCTCCAAAAGGCCTGTTCTACACCATCTGTCTCTCCCTCCCTCAAATTAACTAAATGGAAGGACCACCAAGAGTGTGGTCAAATGTGAGTGAAATATTTTGACTTTTTGTGGGAGAGGGCTGAGTACAGATAACGGCCCAACTCACTTGGGGGCTCGGGCCCTGGATAAATACACGGATGGCATAAAAATCTTTTTTTTTCTTAATCCAGGATAGAAGAGAAATCTTTTAAACTACACCAGAGGTCACGGTCATTTTCTAAAATGGCATAAATCCCTATTTTGTGGGGAAATAGTTTGCCCCCCCAGGACAAGGGCTGTCACAAGTTTTGTATGTTTGGACTGCGCCAGTACAGTCCTGTTTTTTTTTGGTTTTTTTTCCGCAGGGAGGGAAGGGAAAGCGAACAAACACACACCAGGGGTCATGGCCAGACTGAAAGCAAACACTTGCAAGGATTCCATTTTTTGGAAGCTAATTAGTTCTGTGCAAAATCGTCTTTGTGGAACAATTTGAAAATGGTTTGACTTGGAGGTTTTAACAATTACGCATTTAGGCGTGATTTTCACTTGCTCTCTTGGGGAGATTAATTTGGAAAATGGCTATTTTGCATGTTCCTCTTGATGAATTCCTTCAATGTTTTAATGACTTGTGTGTTTTCTCGTATTTTTGAGCTCAGTCTGCCACAAAAGGACCAAGAGAAAAAAAAAAACCAGTCCAGTGTGTCTAGGAAACTACAGAAATTGCAGCAGCAATAACTCAACCAACACTTTAAATTAATCATACATCTGTCTTCTTAATAACACATTCTTTTCATCAACCTATCCCAGTTAATAGAATATAAATGTAGGCTACATCCAGGATAAATGACCAGGCAATCACAGGACTGAGTTAATGAACCAAACATAAACGTTTTTTTTGAATGTGTGAGGAAGCCAGAATACCTGGGAGAACATATAAACCACAAATACAGCAGGTCTTCAACCTAGCCTGAGCCTAGCCAAACACGATATTTAGAAAGACCACTGCTATGTCTGAAGCTTCATTTGATGTAGATTCGTTTCTTCGGAGCGAAGCGATCCAAAAGAATTCAAAGAGGGACGAGTGGGTGGCAGCAGACAGAACGTATTCATGTTTTGCGCAGCCATCGGCTTCAATGTGGTGCCATCTCACTGGCACGCTGTGGAAATGTCTGTGTTTCACACCCACTCTCGTGGTAATGTGGCACAATGTAGACGGCACTGGCACACGTCCCATGCCAAGTTCTTTCCTGGTGGAGCCAAAAGAGGACGCGCAGAGGCAGAGGAGGAAAGAAGGTGGCGAGCACAGATAGAAGAGTGTGAAAGGCGATGCAGGAGAGGATGTACGATGAGCTTGGACAGGAAATGGAATGATGTGAGGAATCCAATGTCGTTTGGGCTCCACTGAGTCCAGATGCAGTGTGAGAAAGGACAGAGGAGAAGACAGACTGATAAATGGGCAGAGAGAAAAGAGGAATGCCTGTGAGACTTTCCTTTCTTCCTTCTGTTCCCTCCGAAGTCGAGCCAAAGCCGGCTGCCCCCCGCCCAGCACACACACACACACACACACACACACACACACACACACACACACGCGCGCACACACCCCACCGGCAGACGTCCTCTCCACTCGGATGGCCCCACCTGCTTCCCCTTCCTTTCGTGTAACGTCCTCCCGCTATCTTCCTCCGCTGTCCTGACTGACACACAGCTGCTCATCAGCTCACTGTGCATTCATATTCCTCCAGCACGTCCTGAAGGAGGCTTCAAGATTCTATTACTGCATATTAAGGCCGCACTGGGCAACGCACTCCATGTGAAAACACGCCCAATTCATTAATGTAACGTCAAAATTGGAGCCGCAGCTGATATTATATATTGCCTCTGATCAAAAGCCTATAAGATCCATGAGAATTCTTCTCAGGCAGTTAACAGACTCGAATTTCAAGTTTTCAAGCTCCACACTTTCTAGAGTTAAATCAACACTTCTAAAATAGTTTAATATTTCACAGTGGTTGACTCCTTAAAAGTTTACCCTGACAAGTATTTGAACCGGAGTACCTCAAATCCTAAATTGGTGGTGATACCCACTCTGCCATCCAGCCACCACTGTCATGACTGGGTCACGCCAGGGTTAAGTTTGTGTCATGACCGTGAGGTCTGTTTTGAACTGATGTAATCGGCATCTAGTTTCAACTTTAAGCTCTGTGATGTCAAGAGCTATGTGATGTCGAGAATCTTTAATCTCTTTACTTTGTCAACAGCCAATCAGATAATTCAATGTCAGTTCTGTGACCCACATGACTAGCCACAGCCAATCCGATCAATTCACTGTCTATTTAAGCCAAACAGAGAAGTGTGTGTTTGTCGGATTATTACCTCGGTTCCTCTGTGCATCTCCACAGCCCAATGGGGCTTGACGTCTCGTGATTCTCGATGAAATCTCTCATTGTTTCTCGTCAAGTCAAGTTGTTCTACGCCTCTCGATGTTATGTGAATAAATAGTTAAAATCTTATTTGTGTCTGCGCTTTTGGGATCCAACCTCAGGACATAACAAACACAACTCATCATGTATTACATGAAAAGAAAGTGCAAAGTACAGGTGCAAAGATGATGTTAATTAACACCGCAGAGTTAATCTAAGACAAGGTTGATTAATTGTGGAATAACACCTACTATGGACACCATTTAACTCTGAAAACTATTACACTTTGGGAGTTAAAATCAACATTCAAAAATGTAACACGTGAATTGTAACACTTCAATTTTTGCTGTGTTAAATTACTTTAGTTAACGGTTGCATTTTCTTTCCTTACCGTACTTTTCTGGGAATCCACTCATATTTGCTGATAATGTTTTTCAGTCCTCAGAGGGATTGCAAAAATTAAGAGTAAAACGCTTTCCCTTCATTGTGTTTGAGTGCTAAGAGAGCAAGTAATGCATAAAAAATGCTGATGTGCATGTTTTGCAAAGGCAAGCCTTATCAGACAGTGAAAATGAATGATTTTTAAAACCAGTACTGTACATAACAATTTCTGGGTAATGAACGTTTGACAAATTAACTGTTATCTCCCACTAGGACTTCTGACTGCAAAATTATACGTGCTGGGTTGATGAACTGTTTCTGGTATTCTCATACAGCTTGCTTCCTATATGGAGACAAGGAACTGGGTTGGAAAAGAAAAAAAGAAAAAAGGTGCTGATTCCAGCTCAGCAGTCAGCAGACTCAACTTCCAACCTTGGAGATGGTGGTGGCGTGGGTTCAAAGCCAAGATGACAATAGAGTATATGACGCTTTTCCCATTACTACCAATGCTCTATAAGGGTTGCATATTGATTTAATGGTCTACAGTTTAGTCTTGACTAAGAGACATGAGAAGTGTGATTACTACATTTGTAAAGATAAAAGGTTTCCACAAGACACGGCGGGGTTGAGTTTAGAGTGCATTATATTGGTCATATTGTTTTATTACATGAATGAAAACAGATGGTATTAGATGCTGCCAATTCACAATTAAGCACACAATAAGTGACATGGAGCATACAAATTAGTTTTACATCAAGATTGGCAGAAACATCCCAAATCAGACATAAAACCAAAATGTAAACTAACTAAAGCGCATGTATTTCGCAAAAGCTATCAACAAGCAACAAAATTAAAGATAACAGTAATCAGCAAAATATTAAATATCCAAATTAAAGCGGTGGACAGAGCCACGGTACAAAGGAGACACTATATCAAATCCAATAAATAAACAGAACGTACACAAGGAATGAAAAAATACAAAAACACAAAAAAACACAATATGTATGGTAACTAAAGAGGCCTATGAGCAAATACAAGTAACAAATAGAGGAATAACAAAGACCTTGATCCAGACTACCAAAAAGAACGAGACAGATCACAGTAAGTAAAGGGAGCAATATATTATATTTTTTCCACCATTGCTGCACCTGTAAACTGATTGTCAGTCAACAGCGGGTGCGCCACATGAGACTCCGCCCGCCAAGGCTCACCAAAGACAAAACACAAAGTAGTAAAACAGCCGTGACAGTTTGATGCCGTCCCCTACAAAAGCATGACTACATTTGCTATGGATTCATCTCGTGATCTATTTGATCAGCATTTCCTAAGTCTTGATCCATCTCGTGTTTTGCAACCTTTCATCACCACTTCAAAACACCCGATCTCCACCCTGTTCGAGGTACGCATGCGAGCCCACATCAGGTTGCAGGAAGCATCTTCTGTCTATACGTGACGTGACCTTTGTTAATAAAGCTTCTATGTAGAAACTCCATACCTGCAACGACGAGTATATTATTATGACTTCATATCATTGAGTGTGCATCCATATCCTGACTTTGATTGACAAAATGCTTTGAGCATGGGTAATAACAAAGGAGCTTCATTGATATACATAATTTCATGCGCAGACAGGCACACACAAAAGGCAACCGCCACAAAGCTGTGAGGAAAATATGGACACATAATCAAATGTGTTTGGGTAGTATAGTATTGCTGACATTTGCCTACCCCCCCCCCCCCCCAAAAAAAAAGCATCAAGGCATTACAAAAAAAATAATTGTAAATACATGAAAAATCCTTCATTTATTTACTGACATACAAAAGTATTGACTTAAGCTTGAATTTTTCTAAACAAAAGGCTGATACACAATAAGGCAAATTGCCTAATACAACATCATCTCCATGTCAACCAGGATGCCAATGAACGCTGTAATACACACACGTGGCCTTATGATTTATTTATTTCTATTTTCATTGCTTATGGATGCAGAAAGGGGGGTGCTGAGGGAACGAGAGAGGTGGCAGAGAAGCATGTTTTTGAACAGGTTGCCGATGATCACAGAGCCTTGGGGCCACTGTTAATGACTTATTCATGGACCCTTCTGGCCCCTCACGGGCCCCTGGGACCACCGCAGATCCAACAGATGCAAGCGGAAAAGTGAGAGGGGCTGGCGAGGCAAGAGATGTAAGGAAAGCCAGAAAGAGAAGCGAGACGATGTCAGAGGACAGTGACAGTGGGACGACGGAGGTTGGGAGCGGCTTTGCATAAAAAAAGTGAAAGAGAACAGATGAACTGAGACGTCACACTGGTGACCAAGTCGTAACCTTTTTGCCTGCGACTCAGCCGAGGGAAGCAAGCGGCGGCGCACAAAGACTTCCTGGTCGGCTGTTGGCCCACATTATCACGCTCATCTGGAGCCGCACTGAAGAAGAAAGAAAATTGACTTTTATGTGCCAGAATGATGTGGATCTTGATTTTATTGAGCCCAAATGCACTGAGAGTCCAGATGTGAGCTATAGATAAAATAAACCCATGTCCAAGTGTTCCTGGGTTCTTTTGAAAGGCTCTACTATATACTTTACAATTTATCTGTTATTATTAGCAGTAGTGATTTGACACTTTTGCCATTATTATTTTTTCATCCCACACACGTGAGCATTTCTCTCAAAGGAAGAACTGAACAGACAAAGGGTGACAAATGTGAAGCTGCAACACAGATGAGTTTTGAACTAGGGAGAGAAAAACAAACGTGCATTTCATAATAATATGATAAAGTCCGGCAAAGATGATATGTTAAGCCTCATGAATGAATAAATATACAACCAGACTGCATGAGCCAGAAACTGGCACTGGTCACAGTAGTCAGTAAGACCTGCCTAAATGAAATCTTTAACAAAATAAAACGTATTTCCAAAGCCATGTCCACAGAGAAGACAGGAAGTGGAGGAAATATGGCAGAGTTGTGTCATTACCAGGAATTGGACCGAAAAGAAAGGACAGAAGCTTGGAAGGAGGATGCAAAGAGTGAGAAAAAAAAGGAGCAAAAATAAATATATGTATAATCAAGTACCAGATTTTTCTCGACTGTAAGGCACACGTAAAATCATTCAAATTAAAATTTAATTTGATTAATTCAATTTGTCGTCTTGAATTCAGATTCCTTTCTATTATGTTGGCGTTCTCATCCGCATCTAATCACGAGCAGGCGTCTATTTTTTTGTCATACCAGAACTAGAACTACTTCCTTTTTCCATGTATAGGAATCATGGTAAATGTAGCTCTAGTAGCATAATGCTTCGGTCGCATTTACCCTCAATGTAAGCTGAGCTAATTTCCAGTGTTACAGTGTGGGACCGGACTGACTGGCGTGGAGTAAACAACAGCTTCCAAAAGCTGCTGGGACCGAGCAAAACTGGTTTGTTGATGGGGAGTGCATTGTTGGCTTATGGCTGTTGAATTGTTAACCAAGATAGCATTTAGCATGAGCCAAAAAAGAATCACCAGTCACTAGATTGACTAGCATTGTTCAAACTTTTTATTTTGTCTTTCGGATGATACTGTCCTCCACAGGAAGTAACCCCCATGTAGTTGAACGGCGAACAAAAGCAACTGTGGCACGCAGCGCTACCCGATATAACCTAGCATAAAGGCTTGATTTGAATCTATCAAATAATAATACATTACAATTACAATGTACTATTTAACATACAATTGTTTACAAAAAAATAATGTGCCCTATAAGCCGTAGCACTTCATTGTATGAAAATGTTTAAAAATAGATTGATATTGAGACAAATACGGTGCACCCAATGATCCCAAAAAAATACCATATGCGTGTGTGTGTCCAAGTTTCCATTAAATGGCTTATCAAGAAGGGTAGTTTTGAACAGTCTGCTTCAGTCTGCGCAAAAGACACATCCTCATAATCAAAGCGATTTAAAGCTTTATTGATGGAACGGCGTCATGGTGAGGGAGACCTTCTCACAAGAAATTAATGCTATCATGAAAACAAAAGGATATTGCATAAAATAAATGCTCTTTCATTAAATAACCTTCCTCTTTCATATTCCTTCAACATGGCCTTTTTTTTTTACTGATTTCACATAGTTTTCATAACAACTGTAAATATCATAAATACTATTTAACCTTAAATGTTGACAAGCAGCATTTGAAATGTTGATCACTATTTTTTTAGATTCCTTTCCCCTGTTTCAAGAGAAATGCAACCTCAAAACATTGATGAGAATTGGAGTCTGCCTCAACTCCTCGTGGAATTTCAGACCTTGTGATGTTTTTGCACTTTTTGTTCAAACACTTGTTTACAAGGCTCCAATCGTACAATACCTCAGGTTGTTTATCTGAAATCTCTGTCTCCATCAAAGTTGTGTTCAAAGAGAAGATAAGGGCTGCGCAAATCCTTGTTAACCCGCCAGCGCAACACTTCACAGAAATTTACGTGTGCCTCATGAAAAAAAAAGAAGGTAGCGGCCGCGTGTTGATGGAGTGGCAGATAGCCACAAAGAAAAGTGCAAGGCTTTGTTTTTTTGGTTTGAATTGCGGAAGCGTGGGGCAAAATTTAAAATGAGATCTATTTTAAGAGACAGACTGTGTCACATGAAACGTTTTAAACTGGCTTCCGCTCCAATCTTGAATCATCATTTGCATAATTGATGGCAACGTTGTTGGTTTTTGCAAATATTTAATTTTGACCTAAGGTCTAATCTCATTTCCATGTTTGTGGCAGGTTACTCTTTCTTTGGATTGGTTGTATTAGTGTTTTTTTTGTTTTGTTTTTATGTCTTTTATGGTTTTTCAAGTAGGAGGGTCTGAAAATGACTGAATGAGTTAAAGAGTTTTAAAAAATGACATTATGATTATACTATTAGATAGAATTGCAATTAGTACTGACTGAGAGGTGAAACATTTTACATGCACATATGCTGCAACCTGTTCCTCACCTTCCCCTCAGTGAAGCAACTTTGATGCAAATCCTTAAAAGGGAGAACTGGCAGGTTAGCTGTGTATCGCCACGGCGATGCGGACTGGGAGAAATCAATTTTTCATAGAATGGCGGCTGGGCTGCTGCTGGGTGCCTTGCATGTGATATCAACAGAAAGGCGGGCCAAGGGGGCCAACAGACGCGCTCAAACAGCCGCGAGCCTGCCAGAAAAAAGCTCCAAGATGCAACTTGAAAAGGTGCTGCTCGACAATGTCGGACGACGGCCAGTTGGCATGTTTTTGTCATGAAGACAGTTAAGGAGTTGAAAAATATTTAGAAAATATTGAAATGGTTTTAGTAGGGACCAACTCTGTCTTTTCTTGCTGATGCTGCACCTCTTTGCTAATTTTGGACTTGTTTGTATATTTATGGCCGGAGCTACGTAGGTCATAATAGTAATACAATACTCGCAAGCAGGACCAAATCTATGTTAAAAGCGACATTTACAATTGTTAAGAATTAAGAGATTGTTCTTGTCAGGTTTTAGGTGTGGTTGTGGACCCAAATGCAGCGAAGCAGGGCGAGGAGGCAGAGGTGAAGTAAAAAGGGAATTGAATTAAACCAAACAAAAAGCAAACTCCAAAAGGTAAGTAATGTAAGACGGGGGAACAACAAGGCAGAAAACCGGCAGCATGACTGGGTTGGGGGCAACAACAATGAATCGACACAGAAATAGGGGAGACAAGAGACTAAATACACACACACTAATTGGCCATTACGGCGTCAGAGGGGGTCATTGTGTCAACCTAGGCCGCTGAAAATTTCTAAGTGGCTGGCACAAAAAAAGTGAAAAAGTGAAAAATAAACATTTGTTTCATATTGGTGTGCCATACTGAACATTTTGGTATCAATGTGATACCAAGTAAACAGGGCCAGTATCGACGATCATCGAAATGCTTATTCAAAATCAATTTTCAACCTCTAAGTGTTTTTGTGTTATTTCCTTTTTAAACAAAAGACAAAATTAGGACATTTATTGATAAATACAGAATATTTTATCACCCCCCCCCCCTCCAAGAAACATTACAACCATAACAAATATTTTAAACTTACTTTAACAAAGTGCACAAAGTGATCATAGAAAAAAGAAATACTTTATCATATACTGTACAGAAACTACAAATACAAAAATAACAAAAAGAAATCTGCCTTCCATGCACGTCTTTTCAACCTATATAAACAAGATGTTAAAGATTATCATGCATCAACAAATATAAAAAAACATACACAAAAATGTATATTTTTCAAATATAATACTGTATATGTTTGTGCAATCTACTACAAAGATGAGATCCTAAGTCACGTGACACAACACGATTGAAAAATAGGAGGGGCCTAGATCGATATTATAGCGTCAGTTTCGATCCGATATCGATTTGGTATCGATAATATTGATATTTGAATTGATATGCCCACCACAAGTGTTTAAAAATCTGTGATAAAACAGCGGCGCCAACCGTGAACCACAATAAATTACTGTATTATTATTACAGTATTACTGTATGCTTTTTTTTTTTTTACTATAATATTTCAAACTATTATTGCTTGGGGTATAAGTGTCTATTTTTTCTAACCTGGACATATTAATGATATATTATAATGATAATAGCCATCTTGCATTATTAAAATCATCATCATCATCATCATCATCATCATCATCATCATCATCATCATCATCATCATCATCATCATCATCATCATTCACATCATCTCCACTATCACATGTTTGCATGAGAAAGCTCCTTCACAACCACAGCAATTAAATTAAATATTAAACTTTATTTATTCTGCCAATTGTATCTTTTTCTTGATGTTGGCTCATTTATATGACTGCGGAGTTGTTTCTTTTCAAATATTTAAGTATTACTGGAGGGTCAACCGACTTGTCAGAAAGCCTCAAGCACAACTTTGAAAACCTGATGGATGAAATGAAACATATTCCAATCTTTTCCCCACACGCTCTTCTTGCCTCATTCACATTGTCAAATTAAATACTAGTTGTGACAAAGTCATTACTTATTTTTTAAAGTGAAAAAAGACCAAGCACATTCTTTCACATTCACACACATTACATATATCCTATAATAGAGATGAAGTTGCATGTAGAAATCATATAGATGATGTCATCACGCACACACCAGTGTTAACACCTGCTTGTATCCACATTAGCTTAGCATGGGCACTGGTGCGATGACAATAATCCATCATGAGTTGTGCCACCCTGGTATCACAACACACGCCCGCAGATGTTGGGCACACTTCCAAGGCCGAAGGAGACATTTCACACAGTACCCCCCGCTTAACAATGTTATTCTCCTCCTTCCTGTGACACGCACACACACAGGTGGACGCAATCACACGGATGTATAAACAGGACAACCACTCCCTCACTTGCACACGTGCGTGCCATCCTAAACAAATAGAAAGCTGACAAATGTGCACGTGTTTATTATTCATTGTGTGTTTGCCCTTAATAGTGTTCGGTCACATCCAGTGCCAATTACATCGAAATGTAGCAAGCTCCATTAGCTGACAAACATACACTATCTTGTCATGACACATCAAAAGAGAGAAAGATGAAAGTAAAATACAATCGAGCCGATGAAAATATTTGATGATGATGATGAGGAAAAGAAATCGACCTGTTTTTACAGTCAGGCCGTCATCATTAAAGTAGTGTTAGGGACAAAATAACGAACTATCCATTTTGAGTAATGTCATGCTGTAGTAGCCAACTGGGTGAATAATGGCTGCAACGACGTTTTATTGCTGAAATGTGAAGTAGGGGCTCCCATACATAAAGTGCCAGATGCAAATTTGCACATGATGAGCAGTTCTCATACTTAGCATAGTTATTAACTTAATTGTTCATTTTGACCAGATATTTTGCATTGTCCGTCAACAATATATGATTGGTTTTAAAGGCTTTGGACAAAAAGATTCTGATATCAGTTCTGACATTTTGATTTTTCAAAGAGCTCATTTTATTTGATTTATTTAGACCAAATAAAGGTTCTCGCAAATTGTCAGTACACTTGCACTCATTTTAGAGTTTTGAGCTTAAAATTATGGCAGCACCAACATTTCTCCTGAGAACCGACTCTTGCTTTCTGATGGTTTTTGGCCCTTCGACATTTAGGTCAAAAATTGCGACTGACAACAACAGTGGAAAACAAGCAGATTTCCCAAAACTTGTATGAGCTCTTGGTTATTTCACAAATCAATACTATTGGTCTGTCCTCACCAGTTCTGTCTGTAACGCGTTACTACTTTTCAGTTTTTCATTTGTAATAAAAAAATTTAAAAAAAGTTTTAAAATATGTAACTTTAGTTCTAGCTCACATTTTTTTTTAACAGCTCACAAATGTGTTTCACTTGGTGTTGATTGTTCACTAAATTAAAAAATAAATAAATAAATAAATAAATAAATAAATAAATAAATAAATAAATAAATAAATAAATAAATAAATAATCTTTATGATTGAAGCCTGAAATGTGTCAAAAGGTAGTTTAAGGGGGGCTAATACTTTTACATTTACAGTATTAACATATATAAACCATTTTATATTAGTAATAAATGAAGAGAACAAATAGATAATTTTTGTTCCGTGAAATCCAGAACCACTCATTATTATTTTTTTTTTATACACGTTTGTTACGTCAATAAAGCTGTTTTCATTTTTATTTTATTTTTTAATTAAAAAATATATATCCTTTATCCTTAAAAATCCCTGTTAAAAATGCATTTCCGATAAAGTATTGGTAGAAGAAGCTGTCATTTTTATTTTTAGTGGAGTTACTGGGGTCTTGATAAAATTTTCCTAAATCAAAACAACATATTTCAATTTTTACAAGATTGCAGCGGTAGATCAATTAAAGTCAGATACCCTGAAAATGCAGGAAAAAGTTGCCACAGTTAATTAAGTCACATTAATGAAGATACCTGATACCCAGATCCTTTGCCAAAAGCACACTGAAATCAAATAACGTTTTAATTAGTGCCTTTGCTCTCACTTTACATAACTGTGCATGCATGCATGCAGTTAATCACTCACGTACACATTGAGACACACACCCAACGGACACACACAGTTTCCACACCAATTTGTGTTGCCAACCACCAGCAAACTGGCACCAGCTCTTCACTTGCGCACTCGCACATACTCAAACACGCTTACATACTTCTGTCACACTCATTTGTATGCAAAGGGGCCCGCTGTGTGTGACAGGTTGCTATGGTTGCAGTTGCCAGGTTATGTGACAAGAAGCAACTTGCTTTATTTTGTATTGACACCAATGTAACAATGAGCTCAGTTGAAAAAGCAATCGCACACAACATATGCCGGAATGCAAATGAAATGGGATCATTCAGAAATCAAAAGTCTTAAAGCATAAGGCAAGTACAAAATACTTTCACCTCCACTTTGCAGCAGGTAGAAAGAGAGAGAGAGAGAGAGATGCTGTGTGAGTCATTGAGTATACAAGCAGATAATACTGACAGCTTTAGGTCACGAAAGAGGGAAGGGCACATCTGAAGATCTTTGACGTCAAAACAGAGAATGTGAACTGTATATTGAGCATTAAAGTGGAAATTGCATTAAAATTGTCTGTATGACCTGACAGTAGAATAAGATTAAAACCTTTTGAAAAATCTTTATGTAACTCCGGTTTACGTTAAAAATAAGAAATTGGACTCACTGTGTTGCCAGTGAAGTTAAACATCTCTCTTCTATTTTTAATTGATTGTACATTCCAAATAATATAACATCAGCGCAGTAACATTTCGTGTTGACAACTTTCCAACATGAATAAGCCACGCTAACATCATAGCTGTCATGGCTAATCATGTCAGCTTCAGTGCACATTATATGCGTGTACTTTTGTAGGGGACAATGCTTGTGAGGCAAGATTGAAATCTTGCTAGCAGCTTGCACTCATGTAGTATAGTGCACCTTTGATTTTATCCCTGCTCTCCTGCAGATTTTTAAATTAAGCAAGTGTTTTTTGTTGGCTTTTGCAGTAAACACTTTCAAGTGGCATGCCTTCACTTTAGTAGTGTGTATCCAGTACTGAGTTGTATTGAAAGTTATGCGGAAAAGTCGTTTTTCAGAATATAGTATTGTGAATAAGGTGACCAGACTTCCCAATATCTTGGGGGCAGTCCCGATTTTGAGTCTTGTTTTCTGTATTTTACCGACACCGTTGTTTTGTCCAGATATTAGACAAGTCACGTCCCGGCGTCCCTTTTTTTATTTTTATTTTTTATTTTTATTTATTCATTTTTTTTAAGCCTTGTGTAATATCAATCACATAGTGTGTCTTAGCGATTCATATGATAACCCATTTGAAGGGAATTTAACTGTTAAATCTTCACTATTACTTCCAAATTTACGTTTGTGTTCTCATTCGCATCTAATCGGTAGAAGGCTTGTTTTCGTTATACTGGAACTAGAACTACTTCCTGCTTCCGTCCTATTGCTGTGGTCGTGGGTGGTTAGAGCCAATGCAAGCTGTGGTTTTCTGGCGGCATGTTTTCAATGCGGGACCGGCGCGAGATAAACTACACAACCAGCTTCCTATGGCTGCCGAGAGCAAGCAAAAAAGATTGGATAATGGTCAATGCATTGATTGGCTAGCGCAGTTGAACTGTCAACCCAGATAGCATTTAGCATTAGCTAAAATAATAACCCCCCAAATTTGGTCGCTTTAACGTGACAAAGATTGACTAGTGATTATATTTGGCATTAATAATTACAGTAGCATCTTAAATTTTAATTTTGGAAAGGGAGTCTGGTCACCCTAACTGTGAGTTAGCCAATGTTGTATCCTCGGTTTCAGTGCGTTGCTGATCCGTCTGCTAAATAGCAGTTGCTTGAAGATTTAATTACCATCACACTGATGCTAATTTCTGGCTTTTCAAATTATATGTTAGCATTAAGACAGCCGACTTTGGCTAATATGGTACGGTTGAACAATTTGGTGTTTGAATGCACTTTTCAATGTTAAATTATTTTTTGTTTTATGAGTCAATTTACAGTAAACTCAAGGACACCAGCCGTCCCGGTTTGACCTGGTTTTGAGCCTTGGGTCCCCTTCGTTTTAAGATGCGGTGCTGATGCCAACAGATAATTTTTAGTAATGGCATATGAGTCAGAATTTTTTCTACAATTCATTTCCCTCTCTTAATCTATCCATAGAATTAGACAGATGACCCCGAACACACATTTCCCGTCCTCTCTTAATTGGCTATTGTTCTGTTTTCATCATCTCTCTGGGCACAACCATCTGGCCGTTCCAACAGGTGAGATTAGAGGCACATGCACAATTGCTTGCATCTCTCCTGAAGTGTGTTTGTTTGTCTAATACACTGGGGGTGTATGCTCTGCTTTTTTTTAAATAATTTATTTTTCCTAAATTGCATTTGCAACCATGAATGAAAATTATCTTGACCTTGTTACATTCCAGTAGATTAGCGAAAAGCTAGATGACCGCAGCGTGCAAATGGGAAATGGAGAGAAGAAGGAGCGGCGGGAAGCGATGTCATTTATCAGCAGTGCGACAGTGCGTGAACCGTGGTGGCTACTGTATTATTTTATGCTCCCTCTCATTTACCTTATTATCTTCTTATCTATACGCATCATTATGGAGGAAGTAGCCTCTGTGATGAATAGGCTTTTTGATTAAGGATGCCTGCTTCCTTTTGTTTTAACACACGGAGGGGTGTGATGAGTCTTGCCACGCACTGCATGATAATAAAGTTAAGGAATAGTTTGACCTTTAACCACGAGGAGTAATTATTTAGCGATTTCCTGAGATGGAAATATGAGGTGTGTCAGAAAAGTTCAAGAGTTATGCTCCAATCGAGGGTGGTCGGAAGTCGGAATTTTCCGAGTTCTAACCAGGAAGTGTATACGGGAACGCCCCCTTGAATTCGGAATTCCACATGCGAAGTCGGAAAGAAAAGCACCTCACCGACGGTCTACAAGTGACGTCACTTTACAATGTGACCCCTTTGGAAACACAGACCGTGAATGGCAAAACACAATTTACTCGAGTATAAAACTAGATAGCTTTCTTCATTCATAAATATTCGACATAACTTCACGTAATGCGACATACGTGACAGCATATGCCGCTATCTCCCTGCATGAAATTATACGGTGAAATACTGAACTGTATGGAATGCTTATGAAAAAAGATAAAAGCAATAAATGAAGCAAAATTACTAGAAGGTAAGTTTGCTGGAGGTCAAAATGAGTTTTAAGAACCAAAATAAAAAACTATTTATCACTAGCCGCCATTTTGGTTGTTTACTTTTGCCTCGAACGCTTTCAGGTCGGAACTGGGGAATAAACAACTCCGATATATCAGAGTTACGACCATCCTTGAATGCAGCATTAGTATCATAAAAGATTACAAATACAAAATACAATTTTGCTTCGTTCTGTATGCGAGAGAAGGCAAGAGTTGTAACTTGAAATTATGGCAGCACCAACATTTCTGACTGTTTTCCCATGACAATGCCGTGAGCATCTGACAGTTCCTGGCCAACAAAAAGTTCATTCATCAATGAGAAAACTTGAATAGCAGGAAGAACGTCATGACTGTGGCCTTGTAGAAGTGCCATTTTCATGAGCTGTGGATAAATGGAAACAATTAGCAAATCTCTTTAGTTAGCCTTTTACAGTCACAATCTTTGGAACTTGAACGTGCACGCTGCGTTTCTGACAGATGATGTGCCGGAGTCGGGCTATGCTCAACGGCCTGACTGTAATGAGCGCTGGCCACTAATTAGTTTGTTGCTGGATAGCAGATCGGGCTGGAGCGCAGAAGCTGAAGCCCTGTCACCAGAGCAGTGCAGCGAGGAGAGCAGAGAGCTCCTCTAATGAGCCCTCAGCGGTGTGTTTACTGTTAACCAAAGTCATGGCTTTACACTCCGTGCCCCCACTCCCCCCGTTCCCCCGCCAGGTGGTGCTTGCACACACCCGCAAACACTGTTGGATGTTGGGCAGTCAGCACATCTGATCTATATTCCTAATTCATGAGTGCAAATGCATGCACAGACAGACAGACAGGCATGCTTGAAAGCACCTCTCAGTTGTGTGCCCGTGATGGCGCCTAATTAATGTGGCTGCACTGCAACTCGTCGTCATGTGCGCACAAACAAAGCACTCTCCAGTCTGACATGATTGACTTGATATTAAAAACATCAGCTGTGGATGACTCCACAAAGAAGATTTTTTTTTTTTTATTCCCAACTGTACTGCATCTTCATATGTCTAATGAAAACAATTTCTTATGAATAAAAGGATTTTCAAAAATATTCTAATTGCATGATTACTTGAGAAAGACAACAACTGGGTGGCACGGTGGATGACTGGTTAGCTCGTCCGCCTCCCAGGACTGAGGATGCAAGACTGAGTCCAGGCTTCGGCCTTCCTGGGTGGAGTTTGCATGTTCTCCCCGTGCCTGCGTGGCAGGTTGATTGGGCGCTCCAAATTCTCCCTAGGTGTGCTTGTGAGTGTGAGTGGTTGTTCGTCTCTGTGTGCCCTGCGATTGGCTGGCAACCAGTTCAGGGTGTACCCCGCCTACTGCCCGAAGCCAGTTGGGATAGGCTCCAGCACCCCAGCAACACTTGTGAGGAGCAAGCGGTTAAGAAAATGCATCCGCACTAGTCTAAACATTGTATTTTGGTTAATATTGGGTTAGTGGGATATGTGCATCCATCTTAAGGGGCGGCCATTTTGCAACTTGTCAAGTGAAAATTGCCATCACAGTTGCTCAGGTCTCAGATAACAACCAATCACAGCTCAGCTTCTGAAAACAGGTAAGCTGTGATTGGTTGTTGCAATGGCACTGAGCAAGTGTGATGTCATCTTCAGTCGACAGCAAGTGGCAAAACGGCCGCTTCCCGAGATGGATAAAAACGGCTGGATTTTGCTGCATAACTCATATTCCACAAATGTAATATTAATCAGAATGTCATGTTTAGTCTAGTGAGGTCACATATAACATATTATTGGAATTAAAGGTTGAGATTGACTTCCCCTTTAAAGTGCACCTGCTACAGCTGGTTATAATTGATTTATCGTTTTCATAGCTGTATTTAGACATCAAAAATCAAGATATTAAATAGCTTAAAGTCAACAACATCTGTTTTCCCTGCTTGAAACTGCATATATTACTCCTCTTTACACTTGTCCTTGAATGCAAGGTCAGCGAATCACAAACCTCATTTCATGCTAGCCAATTTGCTGATGTAAACTTTTGGTGGCGGCACATCACCAAATAAAGTAAAAACAACAACAACAGGAAAACAGACACAACACAGCGTGGTAAAAAAAAAAAAAAAAAAAAAAATGTCGGACTATAAACATCTGTTGAACTGTCACCTCAAAATAGCATCTTAGCAGCCAAGACAGCGAGCTGCCAAAAAAATTCATATGCTTCTCATTCTACTATGGAAAGCCTCCACGTTTTGGTATGTCCTCTCAAGTTTTGTTGCATTTTGTTACTACTTCTGACTAGTTTTCTCATCCGCCTGTGATTGCCATGACACACTTTTTGACAGTTCCTGTTTGCCCATGCAATACCCCTGTCGCGTGTCACGTCCACGCCTGCAACATAACTTAAGTGTTGCATTAACAAGCAATTTGATTCTGTGTTGCGGTTCCGGCAGAACCACATACTTCATATCAGTATGACACATGGAACGTAATAAGTGCTCTTTGAGGAACCATTACATAATCAGTCTGTATTAGAGTCTGACAATCCACATTGTGATCTTACTACATCAGCCTATTAGTGCGTGTTTAAAAGGTGCAAAACCCAAAGTAGTTTCACCTTTGCCTCCTCTCCAAAGTCGTTCAAGTGTCCATCCTTTATTGATGTGTGCTGATGTTCCCATTTGTTTCATCGTGCAATGTCCCCAGGTGAGTTGGGACAGATAACAGTCCTCTCTTATTCATGGGCCTGTCGGACACGCTGACTGATGACCTCCATAGCTCGCCATAGGAACTGAAAAACACAACAGGTACACTAAATAGGATAAAAACATGTTCATTCCTATAGAATCACTATTTCTTTAAGTTCTCTTCAAATACATAACTGTACACTAATGTCTAATACAGCCATGTTAACTACAATGAAATAATTGCAAACTTTAGAAGTTTGCTATACTCATATGGAAGACGAAGCACCAGACATGATATGGGGAAAAATATATTGTGGCCACAACAGTAGTATGCACAAAAAAATGATCATTTGTGGCCACAAAATAGGTATAATGTGCCCATGAAATTACTAATTTGTGGCTTCAAAATTGTAATTTGTGGGGTTAATGTCATTCCAAATGTACGTATTGGAATCATAGAATCATGGAATCATACCTACACTAGAAATTGCAATACCTTAAGGTAAGTGTTCTGTCTTCTTTTTGTTTTCATGAATAGTTGAGGTATTATATTAATCATTATATTTGTCTTTTCTATTTCTTATACATATTTTGTGGCCACAAATTACCATTTAGTACAAATTTTACTGTCTAGTATCTACTGTATATTGTGGCTACAATGAAGTGTAGTTTCACGCCACTGTAAATAACACTAGTAATAACAAAGCATTATTATTTCATTAAACTGTGCAAGTGTTCCTAAAGTTTAGCCTGATTCATGAATATGATTAGGTCAACAAAAGCTTTTGAACATTGCTGACCTGATCCTGAAATCTTGTTCAAGACATGACCCTGTGAAAAGATCGAACTACACTGGCATCTGAAGGCGTGTTGATCCATTCAACAGTTCCCGCCCCCCTTTTCCCTATCAACATGGCTCATGTCTCCGGTCTGCATAAGTGTCTGACCGCTACATCCTTCCACATCTCCATGTGAGGCCTCGATTATTTTTTGTCTATGACGGTGTGTGAGGTGAATGCAAATATCAACATGCTCATTCACGTTGGGGCTCTGAACTCTGCAGTGTGCGTGCAGGTGGCGTAATGAAGCCTCACCGTGTGAGACTGAATAGGTGTGGTTGAGGACAGACTGAGTTAAAAACAAAACACATGAGTTTGTGCAGCAATTTTATTACAGACTTGTCACATACTGAGCCAGCTGCAAAAATTCTCATATAGATTGCATATGCTGCGTATATTCTGAAAGGACAAATTGTGTGTGTTCATCAGTTTTGCATATCTTGCACGATATATATATATATATATAGACATATTTTAAAATCTTAGATAAGATGCTCTTTAAATTGATTTATATATTTGTTTTAAAAAATCCCAAAAAATCACCATATAATGTCACAAATTTGCCCCAAAAAAAGTCCGAATTTTTTTTTTTTTAAAAAGGCAAAAAAGAAAACATTCAAAAAGTAACCATAAAATGTTCAAAATCAAAAGAAGGCAGATAATGAAGAGAAAACATTCAAAAAGTAACTATAAAACGCACAAAAATAAAAGAATACAGAAAATTACCATATAATGCACACAAAATTGTCAAAAAAAGTCTGATAATTAATTTAAAAAAAGGCAGAAAATCGAAAGCTGAAATTTTTTTGGTTCTTCCATGGACCCTCACATGCTTGAGGGCCTGGGAAAGTCTTCTCATTTTACCACTGGCGGACCGAAGGCGTTATCTTCTACTCACCTGACAATTTCGTGACAGAAATTAGATGAAACTTTAGACTAGGTGAAACCAGGTCTAAGTTAGGGCGCAGGAGGTGTAACACATCCATTAATCCATCCATCCATCAATTTTGGTGAATTTGATCAAGGTGCAGGCAGGCAGATGTTGTATTTCATTCATAAATATGAAAACAGCGTGCATCAAACTCTCTGAATCATTGTAGAAATAAATTAATTGAACACAACATTTCAGGAGGTGCGTTTGGGGATTGTCGCAAATGGACACGATCGATCTATAGGTGGAAGGCGGTCACCGGTCTCCAAGGTCCCCTGTGTTTGTCGTTTATCTTTGTGTGTAATCATCAGTCATATATTTTGCTTTCGAAATGACATTGTTGGATATGGTGGAACAGATCTGTAAAGTGACCACACAAATACATTTGGAGCATTCTCATTATCAATCTGGCGTGGGACATTCACAGCTGCGCTACCAGAGACATTTGGTGCTGAGGAGAGTGACCAGGCTTCCGTGAGTCTCTGATCCACACGGCGCTCTTCAGTGCCTGCTAATTATTCTTCACACCTAATCGGAGAAGGAGAGCGAGGCAAATGATGGAGGAAGACCAGAGCGGGAGATGGAGAAGCGATTAGCGGCTAGTGTGGTTTGAGCGTCCTTACAAGAGCAATTAATCACATGTAGCCACCACCTGTCTTGTGTTGTCCCTTCTGTTGCTCCCAGCATTGCCTACAGGATGACAGTGTTTGTACAGTATGCGGCCAGCTGGGTTACCAGTCGACTGGTTTGCGGGTCTTCACTGGGCATCAGGTATGAATAATAAATTGCAAAAGACAGAAGCAGAATGTCTGTATCGTTAATTACAATCTTTTTCTGGATAAACTTTAGGTATTTAAATACCGGTATGGGTTTTTTTTTGTTTTTGTTTTTTCACTTCATGCTGACTTAGAAAAGGATGTACTAATTTACAGCTAAATACTTGAGATATCCATGCACAATGTGTTATATGACATAATGTTCTATAGATGTATTTATTTATTTATTTATTTATTTATTTTTTCATACACATAAAATGGTCCTTTAAGCCGCTCAGTGAGATACGGACTTCACCAGATGCCCGTTTTATCTGCCAATAAAACTAGAGATGTTCAATACCACTTGTTTTTATTTTTTAAATCAATACGGGTACAAGTACTCAACTTGAGTAGTCACCGATACCAAGTGCAGATACCATTAGGAATTTTGAAATATTAACTTTTCGAACTAACACAACAGATAACTTTAAAGACCTATAAATCCCCCAAAAAATTAAAATTGCAGGAAATTAATGGAAATTTTATATTCTTTCTGATTTCTAAATTCTATTTTTTCTGGCTCCTCATAAATCGCCAACCATCCACCACCACTAAAGAAGACCAAACAAGAGGCAATAGCAACAGAATAATAAACTTTTTGTTGTGTTAGTCAAATGATATGAATGTTGAAAAACAGTGTGGTTCAATCTGACAACTGAGATTTTATTTAAAATTGTGAATATTACTGATCTGACAAGAAGAACGTGTGTGCGTGAGTTGCTATAAAACAACTAAGTGGTCTGATTGTGAAATGTGAGAGCACTTGATTCAAACTACTCACAACTGACAGGGATGCAACGAAAGGGCCTAAATGCTTGATTCTCAAGTCACAAAAAAAAAAAAAAAAAAAAAAAAAGATTTATTGAATAGTCAATAGTGATATAAAAGTATCAACAAAAATTTACAGCAAGACTGGACTCGTAAAACTTTAGAACTCAACAAGGCTGGTGATGTAACTAGGAAAAAAAAGTTGCAACAAAAAAAAATCACAGCAAAGGGATGGAGGCAAAAACTGACTAGTAAAATGAACAAAAAGTATGGATACTTGGACATGAAACAAGATAATGCTTACTATGAAGTTCTAGCTCAGGAAACGTGGCAGGAAACAAGACAAACTGGCAATAGAGACTGGTCGACTATTTACAGGGGATTGGTCTCAGGTGGAGACAATCAGCATAACCAGGAAATAAGGGCAGGAAGTAAATCTTCTGACACAAGAGGAAACTATAACTCCAAAATAATTGCTTTTAAAGACAGGACTAAAAACTAAGAACTTTACATAACCGACGAGACATGACAATACTGTGACAACAGCGTTTAAATTAAAGTCTTGAATCCAAAGCGACTATTGTCTTTTAACACGCGGATGTATCTGGTAAAACAGGCTTTTATCTTCATCTAATGTCAGTGAAATTGGTATTGACTCATTCATAAAGCAGCTTGTCACCTGGTCCATTGAAGGAAATGTCAAGTGTGTTATGGGAAGTCCAAATACTTAAATCCCCAACTCTTGACACATTCAAATGTCATTAGCTCGCCGTTGTTTCCATCTGCGGCGTTCGCCCTACCGAGCAACACGTATCATTGAGTTGTTAATGGGCTAGTCATATTTTTGTCAATAATCAGATGCGCTTGTAATTCAGGCTGAGACGAGGTAACGTGATCCGTCCCAGTTGGTTTGTGCCGCTCCTCTCAACCTTGGACAGCATCCTGAGGCATCAGGGAGACGTACATGGCCAAGGTGAAAATTCCATTTGCAAATCCCCACCATCCCCACAGCATATGGACACACACATGCACTCCGCCTTTCCCATCATCCCTCATTCTGCCCCATCCTCAATCAAAGCCCACACCCTTCTTACATCCACGCTGTGACTCTTGGAGAGGCCTCAAAGAGCGACTATAATTACAATCAGCGCATGGCCTTTGCGTTGTCTCTTCACAAAGGCAAATTCCCCATGCAGGCGTCACCATTCATTTTCTTGCTGCGTGAGATTGATCTTGTCCTGCAGCACATTAAAAATTCAATAACACAATGCACACAACATCCAGCCGGGCCTACAAGGGCTGAACATCAGGTTGAACACAACTACAATGAGGAAAGGGGTATGCATTTACATGAGAACCATCTCGTCCTGTTAAAGTTTTGAGTCATTTGTCTTTTAGTTAAGTTTTTCATGTTGCTGACAAACCATTGACTCAAACCTCTGAGGAACAACCTGGGAGGAGGAGCTGGATGAGGTGGTGACCAGGATGTGGAGGGTCTGAGAGAATTTGTCTTGGTTCTTGCAGTGTGCAAGTCCCCAAGAGTGGGTAGGGGAGTACCAATGATTTTTTTTTATTTTTTTTTTTTTTTAATCAGTCCTAATTAAGGATTTCGATAGATAACACGTTTTTTTTTTTCAGACCAATACCGATACACATGAGATTTTGTAGAGTAAATTTGACCCTAAAAAGACTATATTTGGTCCCAGTCTAAACTAGAGTAAACTTTACACCTGGAAGACAGTAAAATATTATATAATATTGAATAATAATAATGATAATAATTGAGGAACAATCACGGAAGCTTCAGGTTGGGAGATGGCCAATCAACCCGCTGACTCATGCCGGTCCTATTGTGTATCAGTATGTCACTGGTGTCAGGTGGAATCCTCATAACTCCAAACATTTTTGGTCTCCGTTTGAACACACTAGCAATGTTTTCCAAATGTAGATGTGGCATAGCTGAAGTGATACAGTAGCTGTCTCCCATGCTGAAGGTTGTGGGACCGTTGCTGAACCCTTTTTTATTTTATTTTATTATTTTTTAATTAAATATAATAGTTGACCCTCTTCCGAATGTAAAGTGTATTATGTTTAGACTGGGACTGAATATAGTCTTTTTAAGAGTAAAATTTATTGAACGAAATTTACTGTGTACATAAAATTCCCCATCCCCAAAAAGACATAATTTTAAAGAAAGACCTACAAATCCCAATATAGTATTTTTCCTTAAAAATGAATGAAATTAATGGCAATTTTCTATTCTTCTAATTTCTAGTTCCTGATTATAAAACGGCCACTAGAGGGCGACGGATACTGATATTGGCCACTGTCACGAGTACCAATCCCTTAAAACAAGGCTGATATCGTCACCGATATTGATACCTAGTATCGGTACTCGACATTGGGACGAGACCATAAGTACCTCGCGAATAAATGTCGAACAGTTTGACTTACGTTCAGAGCAAAATGTGACCAACTTGACATAGTGAAATTAATAACCGACCAAAAGGGGTCAGCATTTGTCAGACGTCATAAACTCCGCATGCAGCCAGATGACATCATTGAAGTTGGTGCGTGTGCCATCGGAAATCTGCAAGGCTGATTCACTGTTCATGTGTGTGCGCGTTTCACGCCTTTTGAGTCTGACTACGAGAGAACGTGTCACAGTAACTTTTTTCTTTTCCAGCCTCTTCAGTCAAGTCATCTTCATACAAAACATGTTTTTTCTCACAGGCTTGGAGGATATGTTGCAATATTCAGTTAGTAGGATATTTTGAAAAGTTCACAGAGAAACTCTGGTCTTATGCCCAAACAGCAGGCTTTTTGAAAACGCTGTGGAGTATACACATAAATCCAATCTAGTATACTGTAGATCATACTGCCAGCACTGTACAATCTTTTTTTTTTTTTTCCTTTCAAAAGCTGTGCTTTATGCTGACCCAGGTCTGATCAGAAATGATGTATAGCAGGCCCAGGCAGCAGAGAACTATAATCGCCTGCCCCAAGCTTTTAATACTGTTTCTCCGTTTCAGTTCGGGGGACAATTACAGGCAGGTTAAATATATCATTAAACTGCTGTTTCCTGAAGTGCCTCTTGCTCCCTGTCAAAATAACGTATGATGCATTGACGAGATTGATTTTAAATGGAAGCCAGCGGCGTGCCTGAAAAGCCTGCTTGCAGGCATCTGTTTTCATTATGCATCACATCCAGTCCAGCAAATCTTTCCCGCTTCTTGGATGAAAACTTGGTGATTTGTCATCCAGGCTTTTTCCCTCTCATTTTCTTTCAAGCTTTTCTTTTAATCTGGAGCCTCATTGATGGACTTGGTTGGAATTCTGCAGGCACCAAATCAACAGTGACAAAAGTGACGTTATAGTAACTAACAGCACCCTCTGGTGGTTAGTTTATTAGTGCAGTTTAATTGTAATTAGACTGTTTTGGCCACCTTCTTTTAAGACCCATGTTAATCACCAGATTAAGTGGCACATAACATGTTTGAATTCCTCCACAAATTGACTCGATTCATGTGTGTGCATTAGCAAGTAAGTTCCTCAATATTAAGTGCTATTTGTGATTGTAGGTCGTTTGTGTATTCTGGGGTTAATGTTGCCTATTTGACCTATATGTATAATTATGACCTTATCTAATTGGCATTGTATAGAAGAGATGTTTATTTGTATTTTTTGCATTACAGAAACTATACCCCCCACACACAAGCAAATTAAGCAGTCCAAAGACCAAACCTGCTCTGATTATTGCTCACAAGGACAAAATTCTGATCTAATTGGACAAATTGCAGTGGTTATCACTCCCATAAATTAGTCATATTAGCAAGTATTTTTTCACATCTCCATCGAAAAAATATTACTTTTTGATATTTCGATATTCAATTTGGATATTGTTACATCTAGGGATATTTGATACTACTTTTTCTCAGACTGATACCAGCACAAGTCCTCAACTCTAGTCACCGATACTAGTACCAAGTACCGATACTGCTGGTAATTTTGATACACAAAATTTCCCCTAAAAAACAATGGCACAATTTTAAAGAAAGACCTTGTGATCCTGACATCCTTTGCTTAAAATTGCATGAAATTAATGGCAATTTTCTTCTAATTTGCAGTTCCTGATTGTAAAATGGCCACAAGAGAGGTGCCATTGCAAGTACCAATACCTTAAAATAAAGCTGGGTATCGGTCCGATTCGTTACTTACCCATACATAGTTACAATCAAAAGTTAATAATACAGTTAGAATAATTAGGCACATTTCATTGTGATAAATACCAGGCTGTGAGCGAGCATGTTTTTGACCGATTTAGTTGCTTCTTTTTTTTTTCATTATGCAGTGCAGCTGAAATCGTTCATTGAGCGTGGTCGTGCGGGCTGGGAGCAGTTCTGATGGCAAACATTGATCCTTGACTGCGTATCTTAATGAATTCATGGAACAAAGTGAGATTAGAGAGCGGAAGAGAAGAGAACCAGAAAGACAGTAACAGGCGGACAAAAATGGGAGGGGGTGAGTCAGAGTGCAGAAAGAATAGGGCTATTAAAGGGAGGGATGAAATGGTATTGTTCCTCTTTGCCTTCTGGGAGTTTTCGGGTCTATGTGAAGCTTTGCCAGTTCGCTGAGCCCAACCGTGTGCTGCAGGGCGCGAGTGCGGCCTGGATGTTTATTTGTGTCTACGGGGGGAGGATATCGAAAAAGAGTGTGTGCAGTAAAATGTGAGACTTTTCGGGGGGGGTGAAAATTTTCCAGTGTCAGAGGACAGCCTTAATTACAATTGCATAGCAGTTCAAGCGACAGCCAAGCCATGCTTAACTAGACTGCACCAAGCTCGGACCAAGTCTGCTCTAAGCCGTGGCTAATTGGGCCAAAGGAAAGGAAAATCCCCGCCCCAGCTGTGACGGGCATTGGGTGGATATGGAAAGAGAGAGGAGACAGAGGGAGATTAGTTCCTCCTTGCATCCATTTACATGAGCACTTGCTGGATCAATACCATTTTCGATTCCACCTTTTTTTTTTCGACAGCCCACTGCGTATGTGCAACCCTCTTTATTGGCTCAGCTGTTGAGCACCCCAGATGCTGCATTCACCCAGTTGAGTTAAATTTGAGGTCTGCAGACGATCAACATCCAGGCAACTAAATGGGAGGACTGTGTGGAGAGGCTCACACCGGTTATTGCAGCATGTACTTGTGCTTGGCTGTCAATTTAAAGATAGGGATTGGATCCCGGATGTCCACCTCCCAGCTGCCTGGAGCAGCAGGGGGCTCACCAGCCCTGCCAAAAGGATGGCAGGGGAGAAGATGCTAAATAATTGCATGACTTCACTGCAGTACCACAGATTTCATCATCTTGTCGGCTCCGTTTAATTCTTGAGTTTGGCTTCTGTTTGGCCCTGATTAGCAAACTTTGAGCTTTTTCTATTAGTTAAGCCATATGTATGCTAACATTACTATTCAATAGGGTTTGGTATCTCAGGCAGATAGTTTGATGCATCATGAAGAAGGTTTCTAAAGATTTCCCAAACTCTCTTTTAGATTTCAAGAGACAAAATTTGATGAATGCACAAGGGGTCATTACTACGGAAGAGTGGAACTGCCACTGTGGAGTAAAAAAAAATTTGCCTGGCAAGTACGTTCAAAGATATTTGCTTCAAATATGTTTAAATTAGAGGTGTCAAAATTAGTACATTAAAGTTCTTTTAAAGGGGCTGTCTGCCGGTTTCCCCCGCTCTGCGATTGGCTGGAGGGGTGTAAACACTGTCTTTCCACAGAAACGTCCCGCTGGTTACAAAACAAACACAAAATGGTGAAATACAGGCTGGGGGTGTGGGGGTTTAGGACAAAATCACTCCCACACGTTATGAAAATCCCATATCTATAAATTGAAAAGTTAATTTGTTTAAATCCTGTATTTAAAAAAGTGCATTTTCCTGAGTGAAACCGGCAGACTGCGCCTTTAACATGACTGATTTTTTTTTTAACGCACGATTAATGATTAACGTTCACTAACAATCAGACATCATATTGCTCAACATAAATGGCAACCCCACGTAGTTCGTTACACTTCCTTTCCTCAAAAGGTCTCATTGGCACTCATTGGGATTCGGCGATGAACTTGAACTGAACGACTGTTGACCACAGAACAATCCAAGTAAGCCAATTTTGCGCATGCACGTTGTCAGATAGGCTGCGTGACCAACAGCTTTTTTGCCATTCAAAAGCCGCACGTACCGGAAACAACGTTCACGGAATTAACAGAATTGATTTCTCATTGTGTATGCGCGAAACAAACTGTCGACTTCTCCGCTCCCCGGGAGGAAAACAGGACAAAATATACAGGAATTTAAGACCAAAACAGTAGAACTACGGTATTGTATTTTAGAGGACACTGACAGAAATATTTTCAATGATTTTATTTTGAAGAGGTCGGGCAAGCGCCGCCTAATAGCTTACTATGACGGATCGCCACAGTGTATGTGTGAATAAAGCTTTTGACCTCAAGGCTAATATCAAAGACGCAGACTCTCATGCATCACACATAAAGACACATACGTATTCACTGCAGGCCCCCTGCATTTGGCCGGCTGAGTGACAGCATGACTACCGCATGCAGTTTCTCCATTATTCAACAGCATTAGCAGAAAGATGAGAAGCAACAGACGGGAGCAGAAGAATGGGCTGTTTGTGCTCAGCCATGATGTCGGATGCCAGAAAGTGTTTTCAAAAATAATGGAGTCTGTCGATGATGGCTGAAGATGCGATTTGCCATGCAAGGAAAAACAAACGAGAGCAGCCATTACAACACAGAGTAGACAAGGATGAAGACACATCAGAGAGAAAAAAACAAGTCACAAAGATGAATATTATCAGTCGGAAATGACAGACTATATCAATATTTGGTCGAGGAAAGTTTTGTATGAATTAAAAGTGCCGGGTTTAGTTATTTCAGACCGTAACTTGGGATATTTTTTCAATCTGAAAGCGGTAATGAAAAAATAGGTTTTATCTTCTACCTTTTATATCCTGCCTCAAATGAAGGATAAGCTTAGGTGATATCCTTTGCTCCTGATCCGTGTGATTAAAAGGTCATTTTGATGAAACGCCTGTAGATAAACCTTTGCATTTCCAGCCCAGGGCCAACATTGACCGTGTCGTTACAACCGTTGCCCACGGCCATTTTTTTTTCTCCTTTCTCACATTGATGGAACGGCTGTGATTGAAAGATGAAAAGATGCAGAAAGTAGCCAAATTCTAAAATGTTCGGAAATTTTCTATCCTAAACAAATCACACATTGCTATAAAGTGTGGCGGCTGGATGAAATGCACCAGAGTTCCGACAGGCTCTGGTGGATGATGTGGTGCTGTCCTAGTTAACATTTCTGCAGCATCTCATTAAAATCAGGGACAGACCATAGCGGGGATCCCCATTTATAAGAGGAAGCAACCCCCCAAAAAATTCTTGACAATATGTTCGAGGCAGCCCCACTAGTCTAAATACAGTATTCTGACTAATATTGCTTTAGGTGAGCTGTGATTGGTCATTGGCTAAGCCATGAGCAACTGTGATGTCATCGTCAGTCTCAAGTTGCAAAATGGCTGCCTCCTGAGATGGATAAAACCGGCGGGATTTTGCTGCATAACTCATATTCCATTGTTATATTTAGTGTTGTTCCGAGACCGTTTTTTAGCCCCCGATACCGATACCCAGCTTTGCAGTATCGGCCGATACCGATACCATACCGATACTTAAGGTTTTTTTTTCCTCAACATGAAAAAGCTGTCCTGCTATTGGTTCAGAGCATTCAAGGGCCAATAGGATATCTTAGATCGACATGCAGTGAACATGTCACATATCAGTGAATGTCGTGCACGAGCAAGACACGAGATGCTGCATCCAAAATCCTATATTAACGTTGGAATTAATGGTATCGGCATGTTACTTGTGAGTACTCACCGATACCGATACCACTGTTTTAATGCAGTATCGGCACCTCTGCCGATAACAGTATCGGTATCGGAACAACACTAGATATTCATCAGAATGTCATGTTGAGACGAGTGAGGTCACATATAACATATTTCTGGAGAGGCTGAGTCCAAGTCAAATCTCGGACTTAGGAAAAGAAGTGTTTTTCAATAATTGTTTTCAATTTCATATATACTGTTTTCAGTGTTTAAGTTACTAAAGAAAACTAAAACAAGAATACAGTCATGTGACAGAATCAGAATAATTAGTTTACTGTATTGTAAAAAATAATAATAAAAATATCAGTGGTAATTTCCTCAAATATCAAGGACCAGTTGCCCACAACCCTACACATATGACAGTCGTATTGATTATAGATAAAAGGATGTCATAAATTGTGGACACATTTGTAAGGGGAGGAAATGTCACATCTACAAAAGCAATGAACATCCAAGGAAAGTGTGACAAGTCATAATGAAAACTTTTCTTCTTGGAAAATATTTTCTCTCTGTATAAATCTCCCCCTTCACCATTCCCTTTGTTGCCAACATTATTCTCCCGTTTAGTATGATAAAAACAAGTGCAAATCATTTCTGGCGAACGTTAGACTGAAATGGGCTTTTGTGTCTCTGAAAGGCCAGACTGTGATTGTGAATAATTGAGAACATCGTACACAATACATTTGTGTGATTTCATATTAGCCGCCTCCAATAAACAATGCTTGCAGTCTGAGTGGGTTCGATTGGATCGCAACAATAAGCTCGACTCTACAGTGTTGTAATTATGCAAATGTGACGCACGTTTCAATCAAATTGTGTTCATAAAGCTCACTCATATAATGACTTTAATTAATCACCGGGTATTTACAAACTTAGGGAAATGATTGAGTGCGAAGAGGAATGGTACGGTGGCCGGGAAGTGTGAAACAATTTTAGAAACACTTTGGGTGATGTAAGGCATTGTTTTGATAACAAAAGAGGAAGAAAAATGGAGCCAATTGCTTCTTCTCAACCAGGAACATTATGTATGTCCATGTGTATCCAATCTAGAATATTTGATGTATCACCTTAGGTTTGCTGGTTTCATATCATCAAAAACATTTTTTTTTTAAAGGTTTATTAAACAATGAGTTCATTTCTTCTACCGGAGCAAAGTGCATTCGCAATTTATTTATAAGTGTCGAAGTCAAGTGAATTTAATCCTAAGGAAAATCCCAATCAAAATATGCATTGAAAAGTGGATCCTTTCATACATTTTCTTTTCTTCTAAGAGGTTGTTTTTAATTAACTCTCAGAAAGGGCTCCATACCATACGTACTCAAAAGCTGTGTATACAAAGAAGTGAACACAGCCAAGGGTAGCCAGGTGTCGTTATCAATCCTCAGAGGAAAATGTGAAACACCTGCGAATCGGTTTAAGTGTGATGATGAGGAATTCCGAACTCTTTGTGGATGAGGCAAATATGTCTTCCCACTGGGACCCCTGCAAAAAAGATCATGCTTATTAAATATGCTTGGTTTGAAACTATGCTAATGGTTTATATGATCAAATGTAGACGAGCAATTCATTTAAGTGATTCCTGCCTTATGTCCATTTTACATGCGCATGGACTCACTGAAGAACATTTCAGTTATTTTGCACGTGGCTTTGCCTAACTTTACTTCTGCTACATTTGCCATCCAGTCTTTAGATTTGATGACAATTAAATATGATTATAATATTTATCATTCATTATAATTAATGATGTCTCAGTCAGCCCTGTGATTGAGCAGCAATCACTCCAGGGTGTCCCCCATGTTTTGCCCAAAGTCAAATGTAGTAGGCTCAAACTATGCAGAATATGGATTGAAGATGTGATGTAATTTAATTTGATCTTATTTTTTTTTCCATTGTTGTTGTTGTTGTTGTTATTTCAGGTAAAAATGCTGCTGTTCTTTGCCCCGCAAGTGAGATTTTGCTCCATTTCCAAAAACAAAATATGGCACTTTTTCCAGATTTAATCTTCAGAGTGCAATGTTTCCTCTCAGTTCGGCATGGCTCCGTTTGTAAAAACATTTCAAAAGGCAATTCAGATTTTATGACAAGCCGTGTTAGTTTCAGTGATGGATCATAACTTTTCCATGAGTTTTGAAGAACGTTATCTAAGCAAACTCCTTTGAAGCTCGAATGTCATAAGTGCATATCAGAGGAGGAGAAAAAATGTCAATAAACGACCACACGGGAAGAAATTTATGGAGTGAATCCACATTCTTCTGTTATCTAATCCACCCTAATTCCGTGTGCTGTCACATTCGATCCAATGGAATATATCAAGATTTGACATATTCTCAAATCATTCCATTTCGAATGTTGTAGTGACGTGATCATCATTATCATTTAATCGAATGTATCCTCTGGAAGATGTCATGACTTCCAAGTCAAGTCACAGCTTGCACCAACAAGGGTGTTCAGGCTAAAATAAGAATCCTGTCAGCCATTCATTGCTATCTGTTTTTGTTCCTAATGGTTTCAGAATGATTGACTAACACACGAGTTTGAGGTTTAAAATAAAAATGTTTGTGATGACTGTGTTTTGGTTAGGGTCATTGGGTCATATTGTGATTGTTTTTGGTTTGGGCCATGGGGTCATTGTGATGTCGTTAGTTGCTATGCAGTTGCTATGTCCCTTATGATGACGATAATGATTTGTCACTCTTATTTTGTCTAGTAGTCACACTTATTTTGTAGTGCTATGCAGTTGCTATGTCACTTATGATGATGATAATGATGTTGTCATTTAAAATGCTGTTTCTATGTCTCTTATGACGATGTATTTGTCACTCTTGTTTTGTCTAGTCACTCTTTTTTGTAGTGCTATGCAGTTGCTATTCCCCTTATGATGCTGCTGCTGTCATAACTATGCAGTTGGTCTGTCCCTTGTGATGATATTTGTCGTCACTATGCAGTTCCTATGTCCCATATGAAGATAATGTATTTGTCACTCTTATTTTGTCTAGTAGTTCTTATTTTGTAGTTCTATGCAGTTGCTATGTCACTTATGATGATGATGATGATAATGATGTTGTCATTTGAAATGCTGTTTCTATGCCTCTTATGACGATGTATTTGTCACTCTTGTTTTGTCTAGTCGTTCTTATTTTGTAGTGCTATGCAGTTGCTATATCCCTTATGATGATGACGTATTTGTCTGATTTTGTCTATAGTCACTCTTATTTTGTAGTTGCTATGCAGTTGATATGCCTCATTTGATGATGGTGTATTTGTCATCCTTATTTTGTCTAGTCACTCTTATTTTGTAGTGCTATACAGTGCGATTCCCCCTTATGATGATGATGCTGTCAACTATGCAGTTGCTATGTCCCTTGTGATGATATTTGTAGTTGCTATGCAGTTGCTATGTCCCCTGTGCTGATATTTGTAGGTGCTATGCAGTTGCTATGTCCCATATGATGGTAATGTATTTGTCACTCTTATCTTGCAGTTGCTATGCAGTTGCTATGACCCTTATGATTATGATGTTGTCAGTTGCCATGAAGATGCGAGGGACATGTATTAGCCACTTTGTCGATTCACTCTTATTTTGTGATATAAGCCTTTATTTTGTCACACAGAATTGTGCCATGTGCCTACGTCAATGTTTTGTTTCTTCCATGCAAGCTGTTCTTGCATGTGTTCAAGGTTTCGTCCAAGTTATCTTTGAGGTCATCTCTGGTTTCCCAACTTCTGTGCCTTGTCTGCATTGGGGTCCTTAATCCACACCTCATGTGACAATGGCACTCTTGTGGCACTCCACTGCCTCTCTGCGTGAAGTCATCGTAAATTATGTCAAAATGTAGCGGAATACGGAATATGAGACCTAGAAATGTTTTACGCATGCATAGGTTACCTCATCAGAATTTTTGAGGAGAATAAACTGAAGATGGTAAAGTTTTTTTCATTCTTTCCATTCTTTACTGAGCTTGTCATGTTGACCAATTAATTGTGCTCTGGCTACTGCTCGTTAAGAGTCACTCAAAAAAAAGTCATATGATGCATTGATTTTTCTTGCTATATAAATCAAGGACAACAAGGGCAGTTTTGCTTTTAATTAAGTCTCACATGGAGCATTTCTTGTCACTGTGGGAGAACATGTAATGAGAATAAAAGAGTAGAGTGGAGCTATCCAACTGTGTTATTTATCTCCCCATTGCTCACAGCTGGATGGATCTATTTAGCTTCAATTAAAGTCAGTATTTCAACACCCCCTTTTTTCTTTTTTTTAATAACTCAACATTTGCCCCCACCCATATTTGATACGCGCGCCACCGGCCAAATGCGTCAAACCCTTGGGACACATCTCAAGGTCCTCTGTGTTCCTCCAACTTGATGTCACCACAATTTCCAAAATTCACCAAAGCAGTTACCAGACAAGTCTTTTATTAGCCTAGAAATTCCTCTATCACAAATCTGCCTGAGGACAGTGTTGGCTTTGGTTTGACTTAACACTGCAAATGTATCCTTGTACACACAAACAGTTAGAGCTCCCAAAACTATGTGCCGTTAGAAAATTTCTGTTTTGTAATTTCAGATTCATTGGGCTTCAACTTGCTAATGGAAAGCCTGACCCTCAAGGCTGACGATTGTAGTGAGGAAGCAGACAATAGGAAGGGCAATCTTGACATCATCAGGGTACAGCATCTGATAGAAACTGAATGAGAGCAGCAGAGGAAATGAAAAGAGAAGACCATGGGTACTTTGGTGTAATTGCCTACACCAAAAGAAAAAAAAAATCAAATTGAGAGAAAAAAAGAAGAATGTCCCCGTATTTGATGATATTTCATTGTTTGGTTGCGACCTTTATTTAACCAAGACTAGTCATGACTCACAATGTCATTTAAGAATGTGTTTTGTAAGAAGTGGGCCAGACCAAGACAGCAGCAATACTCCCAAATTCTAGTTTTAATTTTTTTACAATTTTTTGGAAATAATCCAGTTTAAGAGGACACAAATGGAAATAGCAAGGTTCGATTTAATGCTGGCCATTTGTCTTTTACGATCAATCAAGGTCACAGTGAAGAAAAAGATATTTTATTATTTGAAATTGTAACACAACTTGCTAATGAGCAATTTGCACCTTCTGTACCTTTTCAATGAAGTCTTTTGTGAACAGTAGATTGTGATACCTTCATACCTGCCCTCTGAAGGTTGCTGCTGAAGTCACTAGTATTTTGTTATTAGTTCTTTATTAACATCTGTCATTTTTCTGTCATCAGCTTCTCTGGTTTACATGTTGATTATACCTCTGGTAATCATTGAAAATGTAGCCAGCACAGTCATACTGTGTATTCTAATACTGTACTTTTGCTCACATGAGGTACCACCATCTACGCTGTGTATAATCATTTTGTTGGACATAAATATTTTCAAACGCGGCAAACAAACAAACAAACAAACAAACAAACAAACAAACTGGAATTAGCTTCATTGTTACTTTTGCTGGGTAGTGTCCATTAAAGTGGAAGTCAACCTTAAACATTTTTTTGACAATATCTTATACGTGACCTCATTAGTCTAAACACAACATTCTGATTAATATTACATTTGTGGAAAATGAGTTAATCCAGTCATTTCTATCCATCTCATGGAGTGAACATTTTGCCAGTTGCTGTTGACGGAAGATGACGTCACAGACTACATTTACATGCAGGCAATATCCCTTTAAAAACCCGAAAACTGGCAATATTACGCGACACCACTCGTAACGCTTAAACAATATTTATCTCCAGCTTTAACGTCCGTGTAGGAACATTAGCCGAAACACATTTTGTTCCACTTTTCTCAAACGAGTAAATCCATGCTTCTGGCGTGGACCAACAAAAACCACACTTCTAGAGCAAGGAGGAAACCGACTACTTTCTTTAGCGTCGTGTGTGACATGAATATAATGTCTTTTATTGACCATTGAAAGTTAGAAGCGGAAATGACCAATCACAGCTCACCTGTTTTCTGAATGTTACCGGAGACCTGAGCATGACTGTGATGTCATTTTCACTTGACAGCAAAGGCAAAATGGCCGCCTTCTGATAGTAATAAAAAACTGCTGGATTTTGCTGCTTAACTCATATTCCAATAGTTACCAGAAAACCATATTTAGACAAGTGGGGCTGCATAGAACATATTGTTGACACGAAATTTTGGGGGGTTGACTTCCCCTTTAACATATGTAAAGAATAGTAATAGCAATTTTCTTTTCACTTTTAAAAGTTCACCCTTGGCTTAATTTCATTGTAGATTTCTACAAAGCTATTTTGTAATTTACACACATGCATGCACAGTTGGGATCTCTTTATTATTCAAATGTCTAGCAGTGCCCTCCAGGCCATCAAATCACCTGGCAGCTCTCGTACACCCCCAACACTCGAACACTCTGACAGCTATCGTTAGCTGTATTAATAGAACACACATACACACACACGCATAGAATACTAGGGGGGGCTTGACCGACTGTATATTGCTCTAATACCGTTGTGTATAACCTGCTGATTGATATGCTAACATTGTGCTGCTAAAAGCTCAGAGGCAGAACGTTAATTACACCCAAGAGACCAATGTCCACTTTCTTGTGTTTAGCATGGTCTGGCATGACTGTTGTGTGGTGAAAAGTATGACTGTCATCAATATCAGAGGACCACAAAAATCAGTGTTGGACATTTCATGTTACTAAATCTTGTTTATACTAGGGATGTAACGATAACAGCAATATCACAAAATCGTGATATTAAAACTGCCACAATATTGTCTTCTCATGGCGATGTATTAGAAGCACATATGTTAAAAAGGCAAAGTTGCGCAATTTCAGCCACCTCTGGTGGTTAATTTATTAGTTGAATTTTAATTAGGCATGCTTTTGCCACCTACGTTTAAGACCCACGCTAAATGGCAGCTTTAATGTTACCCGTACTACTTAACTATATATATAATTATGACGTCAACTAATTAGCATTATATACGAGACATTTAAAATATAATGACTGGCTAAGCCTATTTCTTTGTCACTGCTGTTATGTACAAAGTCACAATCGTGTGATTCTTTTCCAATATGAGTTTTTTTTTTTTTAAACAATAAAGTGATGTTTTAATAGTATTGTAAGCTTCTTTATATCACCAACCCTCCCACAATATCGTGATAATCATCGTATAGTGAGGTTCATATTGTGATATCGTAAATGTGAAATTTATAAACTCACATTTTGCTCAGCGCTATCATGATACAAATGTTTTGTTGATTTGATTTGATTTTGATTTGATAAAGTTTTGTCATGTTTTCCCCATGTGCATTTTGTTACAGCGTGTCTTGCTCATTACGGTTTTGTTTCCGCCTGTTGTGTCAACCAATCAGCTCCCCCCAGCCGCTCATATCTGGTCAAGGTGTTCTTTTCAGTTTGCTTGGATTTAGTGTCTACAATGAAAAACTTGTGTGCATGACAATCGTTATGAAAGCAACCCATTTTGACTAACCTCCATGTCCTCCATAAAAGCTCATTTAAAAAACACGACTTTGCTTTCAGTTATCATCTTCCACAGCACCTGGAGCGATCACAAGCTTCAGCCGGCTCCCTCTCCAACCTCGCGTTCACACGCCTTTTAGCAAATTAGACCGTTTAATTAGGAAAACCTCATTTGTATCAAATCATTTACATAGATCAACCAGCCCTTGCCAGGATATTCTAATTGATTATTGTTGCCTGAGGATCTCCGTGTGCGTGTAAATATTGCTTTATGGTGATTAAGGAAGGAATCTTTATCACTGTGCAGCTCATGTTGTCAATATTCAAATGTGTATTTTACTGTGTTTTACCCATTATGGAAAACATTTGCAATTCTTGTTGCCCATTCTGTTGTAAATCTTTCTTTTGATCAAACTCAGGCTTTTGTGTGTCCTGAAGTGGCTCTTAGCGCACTCTTGTAGCGACACGCCATTCAATCACCTCTGCGTGGCTGCAACAACCAACAGGCGACAATGTTGCTTGATTCTTTTCATAAGCTCCATTTAGGGATAAAAACCTTTCCATCCTTGCTCCCCATTTTGACCATTTGATGAGGCCTCTCATTCAGCTTTTGCACAAAGCTGAGCGAACAAGAAAGTGTGCGGAGGTTTGTGTTAAAGGGCGTAGAAAAAGAGACTGCCGATTAGAGTTGACCCGGTGGTACGACATGAAGCCTTTCAGCTATAAGTTCCTCTTTCCGTCCCTATTCACCAGCTGTTCGTCAAAAATACATTCAGGAAGACTAAATGGTTACCATGACACTGAATGTGTAAATGTTTCCACTCATTCTTTCTTTTCACATCTGATCCTTGTTAACAGCCTTTTTAATAATCATGATAGACTGAGTTGAAAAGGGAATTGATTTATGAGAAGTTTGAATTCAAACTAGACTACACTATCCCTCCCAAAATATATACAGAAGGCCTTTTTACTTTTTGACTGTCTCCAGAGAAGGAAAAAAAATCTTTACATATCAAAGTGTTCATACAATAATGTTGTTAGTGTTGCCAATACTTTCAACCATATTTTTAGACTGTCCATGCACAGACATGGCTTGTTTGTTTGGTTGTGCAGTGGTGCAAAGCATAATACTGAGAGCGCTTACTCATATTTTAACTTTCTCATTGAGATGGGTAAGGCAACTAAATTAAGAGAATGAGCAAGATAGTACCTAATACTGTGACAGGTAGTGGTGCAATGGATTTAAAAAAAATAAAATAAAAAATAAATACTACTCACAGTTCAGATGAAATCACAGATTTGAGTCACAGACCAGATCGTTTTTTTTGGATCTGAAAAGAAAAAAAAAAATCAAGATAAATAGAACTTATTAGATAAATAGAACTAGAATAGAACTCTTCATTTGCTTTAAAAAAAAAAAAGTGAAAAAAGTCAAAGGAACACACCATTAAGTGCAATATAAGGCATCTTCTTATTTTTTTTACATGGACCATAAACGAAAAAGATCAGGCACACCTTTAATCACTCCCAGCCATTTTCACTGAAGCAACCCCCTTTGCTCCCGGCTGTTTTATTGGATTTTGACTGATTTTGTAAGGGCCACTGAATCTTCTGTTCTAGTGCTATAAAAACATGGAGACTACCAAAAGAAAGATGAGAGTCTCTTCTTTCATCAGAAAAAAAAAAATATTTGTATCTGTCTCCCTTTCGCAGCAGTTAGCATTAGAATATAGCTAAGTTTCATCATTATTCACAAACCTGTTGAAAACACTATCAAAAAGAGCTTGTTGCAACATGGCCATGGTTGAGCTCTTATACTCTGCTGCCACCTGCTGGCCATTTTATGTAATAACTACCATTGCTTTAAGCGACCTTTTCATGTCAGAAGCTATATCAAAGCCTTCTGTATGGTCTGGCACTAAACAAACAAACAAACAAACAAACAAACAAACAAACAAACAAACAAACAAACAAACGTATAAACACGTTCATTGGGAGTGCAGGACAAAGTATTAAAAAAACGTGTTTATACGTTTTTGGGTTTGAATGAGTTAAACTAATTTAACAAATTTAAATGCTTATTTACACATTTAAAAATGTTTTCCCAATGTACCCGTTAATTAATGGCCTCCACATAACTGTTCTCGTTCCTGTATCTGAAGAGATAAGAGAATCTTTAACTGACCACATAATCAGGATGCACTTTCTCAGATATTCTCTTGAGCACTACTGAAGTGGGCCTTACGAGATCAGTGGAGCAGACAAGTCGTACTCACTGGTTAGAAGAAGAGAGAGGAGAAAGTCAATAACGCTCTGTGAGAAACGGAGCAGAAAAAAACACAAACAGACCAGGAGATAGTAAAACACCTGCAGAGGAGTGCACACACCCATGTACGTGGGCATACATAATCAATAATCGAGTCAAAATGAAAAATCTGCATAATCACCATTTGTTATAGAAGATGTAGTCACAATCTTACACAAAGTACCACAAAGGTAATGGTGGAGAAAAAGTGCTGTTTTTTTTTTTTTTCAAAACCTTTAATTAAACATATTGTCAATGACTAAACAGCATATTTCACCCTGTGATACACTGGCAGCAAAATGTGAGCACAATTCCAACACTGCTGTCATCTTTTCACACAACAACTCAAAATTGAACACACGTTTCTAATGATGTGATCAAACTAATTGGACAAGATAATATCCATTTCAGCGTGCACATGTGTTTCCATCTACAATGGACAGAAACATGTAGATAGGCAGAGGAGTTTGGATGAGAGAAAAGAGCTCAACCCAATTTGTTGTCATTACAATCTACTGGCTGCTTATGTTTGTAAGTACATTTTTCTCAGTTTGGAATGAGGGTTGAAGGATGGCTCTTTTTCGTACGTCTAAACCAGTAAAATGCATAATTTTAATGTAAACACCTCTAGTTCATGATTGGATCGCACATAGCCAATCAAATCGCAAGTTGATTTACATGATGTTCATGTTAAAAATGTTGCATATAAGCTTGTTTACAGTGCATTACTGCCATATTATCCTGGCTTACACTTACATTAGTTTACTGACAGATCTGCCACATCCAATATGGCGGACAGTGGACATCCTGACATACTCCTGCAATGGAGAGGCATATGGGGTATATGCCACGGAAAAGGCGGGATGTGATTTTGCACATCAGTTTGTTTCCGGTCCGGGTTGCGAACGCGCAACCGAGGGGCACAAAGCCCAAGTATTTTTGACGCAGCCCACACGTCGTAAACTGAACCGGAAACAAACTGATGTGCAAAAACAGTCCCGCTTCTTCCGTGGCATATACCACATTGAAAGTTAACTGTACGTATGGGGAGGCATGTAGTTACTGTTTGAATGTCTATCAATCAATTAGATGGTCCAAAATTATTTGACTGTTTATGTTAGGCAAAAAATAACAAATTAAAAAAAACTATTAAATGAACATTTAACGTAATGTGAGTACGGTCTATGACATATTACAGTCGGGACAAATAAGAACGGTAATTAGTTTTACAGTTTGTTGATTATACATCGTTTCTTGACCTTGTTAATCATGTGAGCTTAGCTTAGCATAGTTCCTGTTAGTGGCAGTAACATGCAACAGGTGTGGCTTCTCCGACCCGCTCTGGCCATCTTCTGTCTGAGTCATATGCTGACAGCAGGACAGGTGACAGTCTCCTCATTGTCATTCAAACAGTCAGATGCTGTATGAAGGTCAATACTTTGAAGGAGGGCAGGAGAGGAACAAGCCAATCAGAAGGCTGAGATGAGACAAAACTGTGATTGATTGGCACCGTGGGGTGGAGGGGTGAATACGTCTAATAGAATATGCATACCAATGAGGAGCCGGGAGAGGAGAGGTCTTTGTTGCCACAGCAACACACCTGCCATTGCTGAGTATCGCTGTGCTTCATTGATTTGAGGACTATGTGGTTTTGGCTGAGAGTCAGGTGAGTGTATGTTTATTAAGTAGTTGTTTATTTGTTTTTTAATAGTGTCTCAAATCTTGTGGCGATTTTTGTTTGAATCGCTGATCATTTACAACAAAGTCAATTTTATTTATACTGTAGCGCTTTTCACATTAACATCCAGAATCACAATATTCTATAGTTTATAAAAGAAAAACATTCACTTAAAACCCAGTATAAATAGGAATGGGTCTCAAGGTGTTGAAATGATACATCTCGACTGAGAGACAAGCTTCAACCCAAAAATGTTCTATACAATAATATGTTGTATAAAGCTTCACTAGTCTAAATGTTTTTCGCCACTTCAGGGGGCGGCCATTTTGCCACTGAAAATGACATCACAGCTGCTCAGAGCTCAGATAATGACCAATCAAGGCTTCAGAACACAGATGAACCGTGTTTGGCCGTTAACTGAGACCTGAGCAACCGTGATATTGCTGCATTTGAGGATGGCCAGAAGTCTGACTTTTCCAAGTTCAAACCAGGAAGTGTGGACGGGAACTTGAACTCGGAAATTCCACTTGCGAAGTCGGGAAAAAAAGGACCCCAAATTCACCGACGCACTACAAGTGACGTCACTCTACAATGGCGACCACAGACCGTGAATGGTAAATCCCAATTTATTCGACTATAAAACTAGATAGCTTTCTTCATTCATAAATATTCGACATAACGTCACGTAACACAACATAAGTGAGAGTATGCCGCTATCTCCCTGCATGAAATTATACGGTGAACTACTGAACTGTATGGAATGATTATGAAATAAGATAAAAACAATAAATGAAGCAAAATTGCGAGAAGGCAAGTTTGCTGGAGTTCAAAATGAGTTTTGAGGACCAAAATAAAAAACAATTTATCACTATCCTCCATTTTGGTTGTTAACTTTCGTCTCTAACGCTTTCGGGTTGGAACTGGGAAAAAAAATAACTCGCATAAAAACCAACTTCCAACCACCCTTGAATGCAGCATATCATTTTAAGTTAGCAGCAAAAGGCAAAACGGCTGCCCCCGGAGAAGAAATTCTCAATCACTCGATGGGGGTCATTACTGAACACTTAACAAAATAAAAGCAAAGATGTGAATCTCAGTGTTCCTCCAAATCAATCACACTTGTCCAGTCAAGAAGCAATTACGTTTATGGTTCATTTTCACATTATGTTGTGCAAACGGGACCAACAACATGTGGAAAAGGCAATTAGTTTTACATGTTTACAGTGTTCTCATCACTAGTGTTGACATGAGGCGTTACAAAATCTGCATTCCGCACAATTTGCTCAGGTCTAAGTCTTGAAGGGGAAAAAAAAATGCACGTACTTACATGTCATGGTGCATGAGAAGTGATAGCGATCGTCTGGTCAGTCTAATAAAGATGGATTAAAAAAAAAAAAAACAGAGAAAAGGGGTGGGAGATGTTAGATTTCCAGGAGATAGAAACAAAGATATTAGGAAAAATATTCCCCTTTGCACAACCATATGGAGAAAAGGCCTCATCTCCCCACTCCCCCCTTTGCGTCTCTTCTCCTCTCTTCGTCTCTCATTTATTTCAATTTGTCATGCTTTACTTTTCCCTCAAGAGAGCACGCTAGCTGGTGAGCGACCCCATATAGGCCGCGAAATTGTGTCTGCGCTCAGGCTGTAATGAAACATTTAGATGCAGCGGAGAGTGATGGTTACGCATTAATGCAAGCGTTGGTGTCACCGACGCAAAACCCGCAGCTCCAAGCAGCCGGCGCAGCTTGCCACTCCAAACAGCGTGTGGTCACGAGAGGCTTCTCATCAACTCCCATCTTTTTGGCCCAACTTTGGGTCAAGTGGCTCCCAATTGAGTGTGATGCTCATGAACATTTGTTGATGTCTGATGAGGAAATGGTGGTTGGTAATGCACACAGTTGTACTTAATAATAATAATAATAATAATAATAATAATAATAATAGCGATACACAAAATGGAGGATTCTGTACAAGACTTCAATAAAAAAAGAAAGTTCCCTAATTGAGAGGCAACATTATCAATGAAAACAGAGCACAATTTCCATAACATATGCACAGATTTCCTATATTTAGCCAGTGTGTAAAATTTTAAAAATGTGTTACAATGAAGCCCCACCACATGCTAAATACTATTCACTGTTAGCTTTGCAGGCGTTTCAAAGCAATGAATAATTAGGACATAAGTATAAAGCAAGGCCCTTGCCTTAGGTTGCGCACGTGAAACAAAGAAACAGCTCTGTTCACTTACATACAAGTGCTGGGCACAGATTTTGGCATATGCAAATGGCCACCCATTATGTTGGATCAAAGGCAACAGCACTGTCAATATATTAATTGAATTGTTAATTTGTTTCCATGCATATTGCAATGGATTTAACACTGGCGCTACAAATATATTTAAACCTTTATTTTGTGTGACTGAACAGCTGTAAGGAAATCATTGCAATTCATGTATTTAAATCCAGATGTATTTGTGCACATTGTCATTTGGAGCTCCCTTTGATTCAATTCCAGTTTTCCCTCACTGCCATTCGTGAGATTCAATAAAACACTAGAAATCCATTGAATTTGACTGTATCCTTCGCTCTTTTTATTCAGTGCCAGTTGTGGCTTCCGGCACAAGTGAGCGAGTGTATCACGTGTGTCATTGAAAGACAAGGACACAATACTTGAGTTATTGCGAGAGATCAAAGAAAGGCCTGTCAAAAGGCGCTTTTCTACTGGGAGCAAAAGCAGGCTGAAACTGGTAGAAATGGGCTGCCGTGTGTCACTTGTAAGTTTGCATGTGTGAGAGAGACTGAAGCGAACTTAAAGGGATCTCAGGCAAGGATTTTCACAATATGCTACTGCAACATAGTAAAGCACAGCCTAGACACGTTCGCAATGCTAACGGCTAACGTTGGACTCGTCTGCTAGCTAGCTTGTACTAGCTAGCTAGCTTGCTCATGAAACCAAAATATAAGCGGCTTAGTATTATTTATTATGACATATGTTATTGTACTCAATATAAAATAATCTTATTTCATTCATTCTTCATTCATTGAATTAATTATTACGATTTCAAGGTAAACAGACCGCTCACAGTGTTACTCGTGTCAAATATATAGAAATACTGTATAATATCCTATTTAAAACAAGATAAAAAGGAAACATTATTCAACACATGCTTGAATTGCAGTTCACCGACGCTGCAGTGTAAATGGCAACCACAATAATAAACACAATATTATTAAATGAAGAATACCTTTCGTCTAACTATAGTGAAACTTTATTATCATAATATGTAGAGAAGGGTGAGAACGCCAGGTGATGGTATAGGTATAGGTATAGGTAAGTATTGATATTCGTGAGGGTGGGACTTACCAGTTTCGACAGCCCTCTTGTGGCTATTTTAAAATCAGGAACTATAAATGCGAAATAACAACCAAAGAAAATTACCTTTCATTTGCATGCTATTTTAAGGAACATGTTAAATGTAGGATAAAAATATATTTATTTAAAATTGTCTGTCATTGATTTTTGGGGAGAAATTTTATGTATCAAAATTAATAGCGGTATCGGTAGGTATCGGTATCAGTAACGGTACTCAAAAGTCGTACTGGTAATACCTAATAATAATAATAATAATAATAATAATAATGATAATGATGATAATAATAATAATAATAATAATAATAATAATAATAATAATAATAATAATAATAATAATATGCAGAATTATTGACCTCTCCTGAAATTTTGTAAATTTACTCAATACTGTACCCATTGAAGACACAATTACACTTGGGTAATTAAAAAAAAGATGGAAAGCAAGAACTGTGGTCAAATGAGCTTTTGATGAAAGATACCAGAAATGAGCTTGTCATACATTTTTCATCCCAAATGAATAATGTCCTGCGAGTGACACCATCCTGCAGGATCATTGCTTGTGTCAGCAGAATGACCTCGAGCAATTGTAGAAGTTCTGCTCCATAGGATTATAAATCGCCTGACAGCTTTGCAGAATCAGTTTAAGTCCATTCATTTACACTATGCAACCAGCGCGGCAGCCTTATGACATAGCCATCATGGCTAATATAATTAGTCTACAGTTATAAAAAGAAAGTCGGTAATGAATTGTTTAATTCTGGTGCGGGAGTAATCCGTTTTACAACATCCAAAGTTGCAATTGGACTGAGAGGAGATGTTACACTTGCATGTTGAGCGCAGCGGCAAGTGTGATGGACAAATCCTACATTAGCGCGTGAGCTTACAGCGATAACGACAAGCGTGAACACATCTGGAGCTCTAACTCTCCGTCCTGTTGGCCCTGTCAGTCTTAGCTGGCCCTCAGGCAGCCGGGGAGCACAAGTGTGGGTGGGAGTGCCTCGGGTCTTCCGCTGAGGGAGCCCATATAGACTCTCCTGTCTGCTGGAGGGTGAAATGAGCCCAGGTAGAGCATACTGAGTAGTGGCTGGTGTAGTGAGACCAGATGGAAGGATCTTCCACCTTTACCCTTCCTGCATGTTTTCCAGATGATAAATTGTATATCTGGTATGGAAGCTAGGACAGTCTGTCATCTTTTTTTTGTAGTTGGTAGGTCCTTGGCATGTGAGTGTATCACAAGGCAACTGAAAATTTGCATATAGTTGATTTGTGAGGCTGATATGATTTAATCATAACTGTCATTGCAATGTAGATCCAAGCATTCCCATAATTTGAGTTCACTGATTTCTTTTTCATCGTGACATTATTATTTAAAGCAAGTAAAGTACGGTAATAAACCCACACTACTGAAAAATGCTTGGTGATAGGTCAAAATATTTTTTTAATAACCTAAACCGTCTTAACATTTTTCAGAGGTTTATCCCTGACTTGTCTGCAGTGTTCCATTCATTCATGGCGTTGTTTGTTGAGGAATGTTGTCTGACAAACCTTTGATGTAATTATCCTGTCTAGACCAGTGGTGTCATACATTAGGCCCGCAAAGTGGTTTAATCTGGCCCACAATATAATCTTGTAAAGTAAAGTTAAAAAAAAAAAAAAAAAGGAATAATGTCGGACCAATTAATCAGACGGCCAAAATCAAAACATAAATATCTAATTTCACAAGCAATCATCAGATGAGCAATGCAACTTGTACAAAACAAACAAAAACAAAAAAATTAAAGCTGTTTAAAAGTCCCTAATCAAAGGTATAAGAAAAAAGCAAAGTTTTTAACCTGGATTTGAAAGCATTTCCAATCGGGGCTAACTTCACTTCTGTTGGCAGCCTATTCCATCTGTGTGCAGCATAATAGCTAAACGCAGCTTCACCATGTTTGCTTCGAAAGCTGGGTTCCACTAGTTGGCCCAAGTCTGTCGATCTCAGAGCAGTATACGTATTTATGAAAAAAGTGTTATCGAACGGCCCTATTAAAAATATTGTAAAATGCGCTGGATCCTTTTTTTTTTTTTTCCACTTCACAATTATGCACCATTTTTGAGTTGTGCTTTCTCTGAAATGCCACTAAACTACATGCAAATGGCTTGGTGCAAATGAAACTTGTTTCCTACTTAGCACCCCTCCCAGCTCCATACAATGGGCATAACCCCCCCTTCAGGGACACAACAACACCCCCCGCACCCCTCCTGCCTCTCGAACACGCGCAGCTTTGCAAATTAAGCAGAGTGTTTGTGACAGCTTGATGCTAGCGGAAGCAACGGCAAGTGGAGCTTTGGATTGCAAATGTCCCCTGAGGGAGCCGGCCCCGGCTTGATATACTTAATAAACTTCATATCCAACAGACTGGCAGAGGCCGCATGCTGATGCTTTTTTTTTTTTTTTCCTTTCCCGCTATATGTTTCCCGATATATGGAGACTTGGAGAAATAAGCATGGCGAAAGTTGGAACACTTTAACAGAAACGAACGGAAAGGTGAAACTGTGTTTGCATGTGTTTGTCACTACTTGATTTGGAAGACTGAATAGACCATGTTTCAATAAAGCAAAGCTGAGTCTACAAGTTCATTCTTAGTTTATTTATCTAGCGTCAAATATGTATGCGTTTACTTCCGTGTCCAACATAATCCCAATTGTAATAGAAATAATCCATTCCAAAACATTACCGTCATCCATCCATTCATTATTTGTACGAGTTAACGTTGCAGTGCAGTGCTACTAAGTACTAGAACACTAATAAGAGTCTAATTGATTCATATTCATACAAAGCAGAGTTGATGTGGTTGTTTGCCCTACTGTTGTTGTTATGGAGACTGAAAAGACAAACTTTTAGCAATTTATGTATTTTGTAAATTAATATGCATGAGGCATATTTTAACAGAAAATTCTGATTGAACTGCAAATTGTATGACCTTTAGAGAGTTTGACTTGCACCACAACTGTAGTGTTTGACCTTTTAATAGCTGTTAAATTCAAGCTGGTCTCAATTGCCCCTGTAAGAAGACAGATTGCAACGGAGTCCTCCAGACTCACTATTGTGTTCTCATTAAGTCTCTGATAATTAGCAGCTCAAAGCATGGGGTCCAAATAGAAATAAAACTGCGACTTCCTTGTTAAACCTCCCTTTGCAAATTAAAGTGAGAAATTGAATTAAAAGCCTTTCTTGGCCAACAATAAAGTATCTAATGGGGGTAAAAGCAGTAGGCTAGACTCTGATGACATATCCTCATAAGTCTCATCTCTCGCGTGCTGAACATGCTATTTTTGATGTCCAATTAACCAGAATGCACACCAAATGTCCCTTGAAATCCCATTATCCAGACAAGGCAAATGGCTTCCTCTCAATTTTACTGCCAAAATTCCCACGAGCTCTTCCTTGAGCCGTCACCTTAGCGTGGTGGTGGGTTTTGTGTCGCTCAATGATTCTATTGGCTGATCGGTGCAGCCTTTGCAGTGATGTGGACTCCTGTCGTGGTGAAGGAGCTGAGCCAAAAGGTGAAGCTCACAATTCACAGGTCAACCGAAAGAACAAAATGACACAAGTGGCTGAAATAAGTTTCCTTCGTGGGGTCCAGGCTCTCCCTTAGAGATACAGTAGGGTGAAAAGCCTTGTCACCAGTTTTAGAGCCACTGACTGCGCCTCTGCATCGAGAGGAGTCAGATGCATGGAGGACCAAAACTGCCAAAATTCGAAATAAATAAATGACTAAATGAATAAATAAATAAATGACTAAAAGTGAAAATAAAAATGAATACAAAAAAATATAATTCGAAAATTATATCTAAAAAAACAAATATAAATGGAAATAAATCCGTTTTTATTTTCATTTTTAGTCATTTATTTATTTAGCTATTTATTTATTTATTTAGTTAGTCATTTATTTATCTATTTATTTAGTCATTTATTTATTTTGAATTTTGGCGGTTTTGTGCCATACTGCCAATTTGTTCAAATGAGGGGGCGGTCCTAAGCATGTCTTGGGTTGGACTCCACCGTTGCAAACTGCCTGTCATTGGTCGAGTGAGCAGCTTGGCGAACAAGGAAGTTTCGCCAGCTTGCAATGGAGAGCTCCAGCAATGGTCTGCTCTCACTTGTTGTCTAACAACTCAAGTCGCAAGTTGAGGTGACAGTGGACACAATCGTCGTCCATTGCTGGAGCTCTCCATTGCAAGCCGGCGGGACTTCCTCGTTCGCCGAGCTGCTCACTTGACCAATGACAGGCAGTTTGCAACGGTGGAGTCCAACCCAAGACACGCTTAGGACCGTTCCATCATTTGAATAACATTTCGACTTGGCAGTACGGCCCAAAATTCTAAATAAATAAATGACGAAATGAATAAATGACTAAATAAATGACTAAAAGTAAAAATAGAAACAGATTTATTTCCATTTATATTTATTTTTTAGATATAATTTTCGAATTACATTTTTTTTATATTCATTTATATTTTCACTTTTATTCATTTATTTATTTATTTAGTCATTTTTTTCAAATTTCGGCAGTTTTGGTCCTCCATACAAATGAGGTGGCTCGGGCATCTGATCAGGATGCCTCCTGGATGCCTTCCTGGTGAGGTGTTCTGGGCATGTCCCCCAGGGAACAAACACTGTCAAGATTATATCTACCGATTGGCCTGGGAATACCTCAGAATTCCCCCAGAAGAGCTGGACGAAGTGGCTGGGGAGAGGGAGAGTCTGGGCTTCCCATGTAAAGCTGCTGGCCATGCGACCAGACTCTGGATAAGCAGACGTAAATGGATGGATACATAGACATTTCCATGAGCTTCATCTCCAATAATGCCAGTAATTTCTTTTCACAAAGAATAGATAAGAGAGCGTGTTAAAATAAAAAATAAAAAAAATAAACTTGGTGTCATACAGAAAAAGCTGGAGGCAACTTTCAGCCCCATTCTGGCCAGGAGTGATCTTGAATAAAGACAAATCTTTGTGTGCATGCCATATTGTAAATGTTTTCATATCACTGTAGAAATTGAAAGCAAAATATGTCGTCTCATAACTGAAATAATACACTTCTCTCGCTAGAAAAATTGTCCTTGAGCAAGATACTAAACCCTCACTTGCAACATCAGTGAATTGAATATATGGTACAAAAGAACGATTATGTAAATGTTTAAAGGGAAAAAGGTTATATACTGTAAGCGCAATCTATTTACCATTTAGGCACATGCATTATGATGTTACAACAAAACTGATTAGTTGCTCAAAATTCGGTAGTACATCATTGAACTAAGACACATTTAAAAATCGTATTCATAATTCCGTCTTTGAAAGCTGCAATTCACACAAACCGCATAATATCTGCTGCAGAGCCACTGCAGTGTCTGAGGGAGACAACGTGAGTCTGGTAATTGTGAATCTCTCTCCGATTCTCCGTCGGTTGTTGTGCTGTATCGAAGGTAAAGCAGTGTGCTGAGGTAGTCAGAAGCCAAAGCGTTCCCTCTAATAAGCCCCTGTGGGAGCGGTATGAACGCTACTGCAAGTAGATGCAAGCCGTCTGCAGAGTGAGAGCAACAGATACTTTTAGCAAGGTGCATATCAAGGCAAGTGTGAATAGTGACTGTTATAGAATAACGACCTCATATTGCATTCTTCTCTGTAACAGCTTATTGCTAAACACGCTGGGGTTACAATAACATGTCACATTTAATGTTATCTACGGCACGTAGAGCAACACCTAATATAGAATATTATATTGACTGCTCAGTGCATTTTTGAAGTAGTAGAATTTTCATCTGGAAAAGATTGGTAGGATACCATCCACTATGATAACAGGTAATTATAGTTCAATCTCACTCTCTCAATGTCACCAATTGCAAAACTTATAAAAATCCCCAAAAGCGTATATATTTCAACAGATGATGATGGACGATTAAGCTTTTGTTTGCCAACTGCCAAGAAACCCCACAGAAGGACAAAACATTACGTACAGTCATGTCTTGTGCTTACATTTTCTGTTTGCAGGTCACGTGAAGAGCAAATGAACAGTCACAGAAATATTTAAGCTTCACTATTAAGATTCATGTAATTTTTTTTTAATGTAACAAATTCCCATTTACTTTTTTTTTTTAAATTTGAACACAAGCCAAAAAAAAAACAAAAACATATGATACATATTCATGAGTCTAATAAAGTATATTTATTTGAAATGGATAATCCTCCCGTGTCAGAATTACTGATTTGACATTTATTAAACACGACACAAAAAGTTCACGAGGAAAGGAACGGACTGATACAATTCACTTCTGCACAAAAATCCTCTCCTCACCCTCTCTTTTTATTTGTTTTTTCCGCCCCTAGTTACATGTTTTGTTTTGTTTTTTCAATTCTTGCAGCAAATCCATCCATCCATCCATTTTCTTAACCACTTGCTCCTCACAGCTGGCTTCGGGCAGTAGGCGGGGTACACCCTGAACTGGTTGCCAACCAATCACAGGGCACACAGAGACATACAACCGTCGACACACACAAGCACACCTCGGGACAATTCAGAGCGCCCAATTAACCTTCCATGCATGTCTTTGGAATGTGGGAGGAGACTGCAGTACCCGGAAAAGACGCTCGCGGGCACGGGGAGAACATGCAAACTCCACCCAGGAAGGCCGAAGCCCGGACTTGAACTTGCGTCATCAGAACTGGGAGGTGCGCGTGCTAACCACTGATCCACGCTGCCGCCCATTGCAGCAAATAAATGATAAATATATTTACAATTATTCCTATACTCAGGTTTATGTATTTAGTATTAATAAAGTATAATTACTTTTTTTATTTTTACATTTTAGGGACATCTGCATTCAGTTTCATCCTCAAAGCATAAAAATGTAAAAAGAATAAACAAAAATGGGGAAAAAAAAGGACTTAAGTTCTTTTTCACATAGCAATATATGTATCATGTATAGGTTATCTGATTATGTAATTCAAGCAATATACTTTGTGTATTTTAAATAAATACTCTATTATTAATTTAGAGTAATTATACTTTAATACTAAATTCATAAACCTGATATACATTTCAAATAAATAGGCTTTATTAGACTAATTAATATGCATCATATAAGATTTATTTGGTAGGTTTGTGTTAAAATTATCTAAAAACAAAAACAAAACAAAAACACCACCTGTTGGTGCGTTGGCTGTGATGGTGCAATAAGGTGCCAGTCGAACCGGGCAGACCCAAACATCTTGTGACCGCCTAATGGAGGCCCATGTCAAAAGGAGCTTCAAGTCCCACATCCATTGTTGAGGCAGGTGGTTGATGCATGGTGTGGTAAAATTCCTCAAACTCGGTGGTGGACACTAGCAGTAAGTCAGTTGCGTCATTTCTTCCAAACATGATGCCAGAGGGTAACATATCAGTGTCAAATTTATGAAGAGCAAAAGGAGAAAGCGATGTGAATAAAAGATGAAGAGGGATTTGCGAAGGTACCTTCTACTTAACCCTTTTTTGTTGACACACAACCCCCTTCTCACAATGGCCATACAAGGATGTCATCATCTACTGGGGAAGATGTTATGGGAGCCTGAATGTGATTCATTTTCCTGGAGGCTCGGCCACAGTTCTGCAGAACCTTTCATTTTCTATCAGGTCCGTAGATCTCCCACCCTTTATAGCTTGTGATTCTGCAGCTGGGGTCTTGGGGCTTATCTGTGTCCAAGTCTTATCGCCCAACTTGTCCCTTCAACCTGACTGCAGGAGGATTAGCTCCGGACCTTTGTTCGCTTCAAAATTTCCCTTTAGCGAAGACGGAAAGCAGCCCAATGTAAGACAAGATTAAACTGGTTCTGAGGGGGCTCTAACCATGTTTTTCCACGGCTTGGGCAGATATGGTAAAGGTCACTGCCTTTCTAATTTAATCCTCGTCATTTTACAAAGACAAGGAGTAAATTCCACTTTCAAAGACACCGAATTTTGATAATAAGTTCAGTCTATGAATGGTATTTTAAGTCAAATATACTGTAGAAGCTCATATTTGATATTTCATTGGATGATTTGTTTAAAATAAAAGGATGGAAAATGAATGGTGTTAAATTGGTTATTATGACACATGCCGTGGATCAGGGTCAGTCAGCGGCTATACAAGGCGTGACCAGAAGAAGACAAAACATAGAAAGTTGAAGACTCTAATGAGAAGACCTTCTGGGAGGAATTGCAAGCTCAGCCAATTAGTTGCTGAAAGGCCAGCATTGACCTCTGACCTTGTCTGCTCTACGTCCATTCTACAGAGAGTTCTCATTAAGTTTGATGTGAAATACTGTAGTTCCTCCTGTCTACAGCTGAGAATTGTACGCGGGCAACACAGGCCACAAATGGTCCAGATTTCTACTCACTAGTTGGATAGTACTGAGAAAGAGGGACTGAGAAGGGAATTGTACTGAAACTGGAAGAGCAGAAGAAATGAATTGGAAATTGTCAGTGGAGGGGTGGGAGTGGCCTAATCTGGCCCACCTTGCATGGGGTTTGCATGTTCTTCCCATGTTTGTCCTCTCACATTCCAAAAACATACATATCAATCCATCCATCCATCCATCCATCCATTTTCTTGACCGCTTATTCCTCACAAGGGTCGCGGGGGGTGCTGGCGCCTATCTCAGCTGGCTCTGGGCAGTAGGCGGGGGACACCCTGGACTGGTTGACTGGTTATAAAGTCAAATGTATCATATTAAATACAATACATTTCGAGCCTCACTATTTCACGAGAATATTTTTTCCCCCATTAAAAACTAGGGGTGTGCCAAAGAATCGATTCATAAAAGAATCGAGATTCTCATTTATTAATCGAATTGATATTAATATCCAAAAATCGATTTCATTTAAATTAGAAATGAAGAAGAAGGGGCAAAGGCAGTTGTAGCCCACATGCTGTTTTTGTGGAAAAAGGCACTTACAATACAAAATTAATAAATGTTTAAAAAAAAAAAAAAAAAAAAAAAAAAAGACACTTTAATGTCTCTGTCATTTTGTCTTGCAAAGCAGACTGGAGTAGATCATGACAATGTTGTGCATATCTGTAAATTGAAGCAGAAATCATTTGTCAATCAAATAATTTTAATAATTTTTAATCAAAATTGAGACTCGAAAATCAATTCTGAATCGAATCGTAGACCCAAAAATCGTAATCGAATCGAATCGTGAGACAGTCAAAGATTCCCAGCCCTATTAAAAACCCTGACATATATAATCTGATACATGCATTGCACGGTTAATCCATTAGAGGGCAGTATCACCCATCTGATGGCTTTTCCAGTGACCTTGCAAGATCGCTTCAATTGAGCAAGGAGAGACACCTATACTTAATAATGGGAAATGTTCTTTTTGATTTCTAGAAATACTAGTATGTTTAATATGTCTGTTTATTATTATATTGTTGACAGTTACTAATGTACAAATTTAAAGCATTGTAACGGAATGTATCAAAAATGACACAAATCAGAAGTCATATGTGAAAGTTGATATTCAAAAAAATAATAATAAGTTTGTTCGTTCAAAAGGACCAATAAATACTCTATTTACAAAGAATCTGAATTTTCCCCTAAGATATTTCATAGGGTTAATTTAAATAGTTCAGTGGATACCCTGCCATTGGCCCAAAGTCAGCTGAAATTGGCTCCAGCTAGTCAGGATAAGTGGTACATAAAATTGGATGGATGGATGGATGGATGGATGGATGGATGGATGGATGGATGGATGGATGGATCTTGCACCTCTTTGAAATGCTTGACCATCTGCAGGTTTTTATTTTGGCCCACAGCACAGACATTTGGACAGCATGGCAGAGTTTGCACAGGAGCACAGTTGGAAATCTGTCATCGATTCTGTTTGCGTGAAGGCACTGCACTCGTGCCTCACCTCGTTCACAAGTGTGCGTCTCAGTCTGGAGTTGTCCTTTCCGTTTTCATGGGAACTGAGTAAGAAATCAGAACAAGAGTTAGACACTATTTTGTTTGCAATATGAGTGTCACATGCTCAAACTTTCAAAGTCAATAATGGTAGAACTCAAAGTTGTGCATTGATAATAACATATTCAAAATGGTACAACTCTAAGGGTGATGACATTTTTATTTTTACAAACTTTTCAGAGACTGAATTTGCAAAATTGAGAGATCAGGCTGAAACTACATTAGCTATTCACTATTTTACCACATGCAAATATTTTTTTTTTTAATAGGGATAGGCGTGTAGCCATTGGTATCAGGCTGATAACTGGCCTTATTTCAAATTATCGGTACTCAGGACAGCAGCTGATACCAGTATCGACGACTTCTTGCTGTTTTGCAATAAGGAACTAGAAATTAGAAGGATAGAAAATTGCCTTTAATTTCATGCAATTAACAAAAAAATATTAGGATGCAATAGGTCTTTCGTTAAAATTATGCCAATATTTTATATATTTATTTTGTATTTTATTTTTATTTTTTTTTGGGGGGGGATTGTGAATCAGAAACATCGGTACTTGGCATCAGCAGGTCTGGAAAAAGAGTAATATGGAACATCCCTAATTTTTACAAAAAATATTTGCAGAACATTTTTAGACATGCACACAAATATATATATAAAAAAATGTCATAAAGTGATTGTTCACATGACTGAAAGTATGAAAATGTATATATATATATATATATATATATATATATATATTTTTATTTTTTTTTATTTTTTTTTTGTTTATTTTCCCCCAAGGAGCCAAGGAGCCTCATATGGCAAAATATTGAGTTAAAAAAAATCCACTCGTCTCGTTCCACCCACACTTCACATCTTGGAAATTGAAACAGTTGAAGCACAAAAGAAACTGTCAAATCATTTTTTTAAAAATCCCAAACGGCTGTAAGAAAATTACAATAGAGCTGACAGAAAATGGCACGGTTACAATAGGTATGAGTAAACTTAATTGGCTGTATTGTTGTGGGACGAGTGTTCAAAGTGAACTTTTCCTCTTTCCACCCCAGCGATAATAAGTGTATCATTTGAGCTACATGTGGAAAAGGTACCCTGCGGAATTTATGTGCTATATATTGAAGTTTAAGCTCAATGATTTTTCAAATTATGCAAAATGCACCATCAAAGCCCCCTTCTAAGTCTTCAGCACAATTTCTCAGTGTCAAAGTGATTAACCTAAAAGAAAGAAACATAATTTATCCGTCGTTTGCATGGCGGGTCACCAAACAGCCGAGGCGGCCGTACGCATGAGGATCTATTTTGAGACACAGAGGCGAGAAAAAAACATGATTGACAAGCAACAGCTGGGAAGGAGGATAACACAAGGGTGGGATGCAGGAACACAGGTGTCAGTCACGACGCTTCATTAAAACAAAGGCTGCATCTTTGCGAAGATATAACGCTCTCATGTCTTTGACAACTTTTCAGCACACAAAGACCTTGTTCACATAAGAAGACTGTGAAGTCACTAATACACACAATGCTGTTGTATTAGTCGACTTCACAACTACATTGTATTGGCAGAAATGTTGATGTGAATAAAACCACTAATTAAAGGAGACATATGGAAAATTGACTTTTTAATGGTATGTACACATATTGGCTCTCTGAGTACCTGCCTGACCATCAAGTGTGCAATTAAAGATCCAAAACAACCTACTTAGAAATTATGTGTTCATTTAACGTCAAAAAGTTAGAATGACAGCTGACTGTCTGCCCTGTGATGAGTGTGGGATGTGCTAAAAATGAGCAGGCCTAGACATCAAAACAGTTGTGGACAGCTTGGATTGACGTGTGAACAAGATATATCATATATTTATCTAATCAGAAATGGCGCTATTTATGCACTCTGAACTACCCAATTTCAAGAGTTCCTTCTGGGGGAGTTCAGGCAGAGATGTTGGCACCTGTCATGGCTACTGCTTGACAAAGGAAAATGTTATCGTTTCTAATTAAAAATTCATTTGGGACTAATAATGAGGATACTGACATTGTCACTTACATAAAAACGACAGTGTTGGGGGTGGGGGGTTGACTGTGGTTTGTGGGGTAACAAGTTGTATCATTCATGACTTGTGGGGGATACAGGGTGCAACAGTGTCTTCTAGTGGCCAGTATTGAAATTACAGCATAAGAATAGAGTTTTATTTAAAGGAAACATACTATGGAAAATAATATATGTGTATTTAAATACAGTATATGACTCAATCCATTTATTTATTTATTTATTTAAATCCCACTTACTTAAATTTGGGTCACAGATGCATACATTTCAACTTTTATACAGAAAATTATAAAACACCTATTTGTAACTGTAGTTTAACACTCAAGACACATTTAATACAACAGTGTCCTTAATTATCAATGAAACATGTTGAACTGACATTAAATTTAAAAAAAAGTGCATAATTGCTTGAGATTAAACATGTAAACACATTTGAACATTAAATAATGTACAGTGAACACTGAGCAATTTCAGAGTGGTTCTTTTCTCCAACCTGCGTTTCATTCCTTCTGATTGGATTGTGAATTTTCGTCGCTGTATTGTTTACATTTTCGCTTGCGTCATTGACGAAATTGTCAATTTTAATTATTGTTAATGAATGGCTTTTATTTTAGTTTTCGTTTAATTTTCGGCGGGGGAAAAAAAAAATCGTGACAAAAATGACGAACATTTTTCGTCAACGTTATCACCGTAACCGTAAAGCTAACGTGGATGTTTTTGGAATGTGGGAGGAAGCCTGTCATGTCGGCACAGTGAGAACAGAAAGCCCACACAGGAAGACTGCAGCAGAGATTTGAACCCCAAACTGGAGAACTGTGCGGCACACATGGCAACAACTTGAGATCTGTGCGGCTGTAATTACATAGATATATAAAATTCAAATTCAGGGACGTGTATTCAGGTATATCAAGTGTTGCATTGCCGCCCTCTGCTGGTCGTTCGCTGCATGTGAAAAACAAAAGAAAACCAAAAGAAAACTTGTAATTACATTAAATTATGTTTGGATTTGAAGTTATAGTAAGTTTGTTATTATTGTACATGTGAAAGAGGGGACCTGTGCATATCGTGTAGTACAAAATTAGTATTTATTTTGATGGTCAAAAAAAGAACACAAAGAGGGCGATCTCATAATTCTAAAATTCGTTTGCACATATAATTGTATAGGAGCGGTGTTGTATAAGGTCTCAAGGATTCGAAACTGAGTGGTTGTTGTTGACTGCCACCGAAACACATTAAAGACGTATTAGTAAGAGCATTTTTCACCATCACACTAAGAGCTCAAATTTCTTTTGGTGTGGAAAGCACTGTGTGAGAAATATGTTACATCAAATTTAAATTCTAAGTTAAACTGACATCAGCGATTGGTAATGACACTGGTGCAGTTGTAGCATCACAAATGACACTAATGAAAACAGACTGCGAAAAATAATATGACGACAGGGTTTGGTAAGTGTTTAAAAGATAAACGTTTATATGAATGCATAAAAATGCTATTTGTGGCTATGTCCATCCATGCAGAAAAAAAACAGACACACACAGTACATGCCTTCTCAAAGAAAAAAAAAACATTTGTTTCATGCACACTGTGCTAGTCCATATCACGCACGCCTGCACAAACATTCAATCACAAGGATTAGGAAGCACTCATGTAAGAAGGAACACACAAAAATACCAACTGCACCCTTACAGGGATTTTCATTTGTTTATATGTGCGTGCACATGTGATGTTTTAGTATTGTAAAAAATATATGTCCTGATTGTACTCAACACAGTGCATTCCATGAGTTCCAATTAGTTCTCACTTGAAAACAAATTCCACCATATGAATTAATTGTAACTGAAATAAATGTTTCCATATTTAAACTATTGCCATCATAAAACCTTTAAATTAACAGGAAATGGTTTAAAGGGGAATACACAAAAAAAAAAAAAAAAAAAAAAAAAGCTTTATACTGTATTGCATTTGGGGAAGATCAATTAAATAAGCAGCAAAATCCACCCGTTTTTATCTATCTTAGGGGGCAGCCATTTTGTCATTTTCTGTCAACTGAAAATGATGGATCAATCACAGTTGCTCAGGGCTCAGGTGACACCAACCAATCACAGCTCACCAGTTTTGTTTTGGTCATGTGATGTTTGCAAGCTGAGTCGTGATTGGTGGTTACCTGAGCCCTGAGCAACTATTTTGTCATTTTCAGTCGACAATGTGGCTAAATGCCCCCCGAAACGGATAAAAACAGAATTTGCTGCTTTATTCATATTCCACATGCAATGTTAATCACAATACAGTGTTTAGACTAGTGGGTTGCATAGATCATATATTACAAATAATATTTTCGGTTGGCTTCCCCATTCAAGGGAGCATTTTATGAAAATTGCTTATACAGTCGTGAAAAAAATAGCTATCATCAAGGGTAAAAATAGACTAACCACTGCTAATAAGACGCTGAAACAATAACATGCATAGTAATCCATATTTTTCTTGATCAAAGGTTGCGATGAATTTGCAAAGAAAGGAAGGATGAGAGTCAGCATACACATGCTGTAGCTCACATTGTCACATAATGTTGCCTTTCCACTGCACAATAATGTCTTAGCTCACATTGGACGTACTTCAAATTAGGGCAGCAGTATAGTTAAAAAAAAAAAAAAAAAAAAAAATGGGTTGTGGCTTGTCTGCTAAACTACTTTGGATGATCAAAGGTTCAAGTGAGAAAGAAAAGGAAGCGATGTGTTGTCTTGATTGCAACATAGCTTCCATCTCCCTTTAAAATAAAATGCTGCTGTTTGAATGACATCTTGATATGCACTCAGCTTAGGGGAAAAAAGAAAACATCAAAGCATTTGTCATTTTTGTGACAGTTCATCAAATTCTAGCGCAAGACCAATGAAAGGTGGGTATGGGGGAGAAGGGGCAAAAAAGCAAGTCAGAGTGAGGAATGTGTGCATGGAGCAGCTGCACAGCAAATCTGTTTATTCTGCACAATTTGGCATCAAACACAACAGACTGCTGAGGACCTGCTAGTGCTTGTGGTCCACCATTAAAATGGAATTTATTGCTGCCTTAAGAGTGAGCCCTCATTTGCGCTACTTACTTTCTCCCAGGCTGTGGTAATGGGCGTGCTATGAGGCTTTTTTTTTTTCTTTTTCCTCCACCACTTCTATCAGCAGGCGACAGACATGTCGTCGGAGGCGCTCATTAAAAACCCAAATGGCCTCAGCCTGGGAACGCTGGCGTGCCCACATAGCCGTCAGCCATTGCTGGCATCACTGCCATCTCTCCTGTCACCTGAAGGAACGGCGCCCAAACATCACATTTAAAAGCCTGTTCTGCCCACGAACGCGGCGGTGGCATTTCACGCAAGTGCCACTCACTTCGCAGCACAGCCGAAAAGATGTCAAATGATTTTTTAGTGCTTTATTGTCCACCACTTCCCCCGCACAGGCCAGTAATTTTTGCTTCAATGTGTTGCCATCACAAAAAAAAGAACATTTTCGACATGTGAGGCCAGTCACTGACATGACACTCTCTAGAGAGCAGGTTTTATGTAAAAAAAAATCTTGATGTTAAACCATGTGCTTTTCTTCCCTCATCTTGATTATTTATTTATTTTTTTTAGCCTATTCTGTTTACATAGTCGTGCACAATGAAGGATCTGAAGGCCTATGTACCTTTATATGCCAGAGCAGTTTTTCTGTGTGACAGGGGAATTTAATAGTCTCACTGTGGCTACTGTATATTATTTGTAAATATGTATTACTTACACTATAAACAAACAAGCCCCATCACTGTGCTAAAAACTAAGAGCCATGTGTTGCTTATCAGAACTTGCGATCGCTAATCTGTGCATCCAACAAAACCCAACGTAGGTCTGCTTACCTTTAGACATAAGATGGGGATGTAGCTGTTTCGTTCACATTGTCTGGCGGTTTGAAAATGGCTCTGGATCTTTGTCACCCTGGACCGAGAAACTCTGAGGGGCAGATATACTCTATGTAAACGCGTTACATAACAATGGGGCAAGAGCACAGTGTTCCTTGCGCATACTTTTTTGGAGAAGAATATAAAAGATTAACTTTGTTTAATTTAATTTCACACATATGTGGGAATTCATGTCAGAGACCCAAATAGAGAAAACCTTCCTCCAATAAGTGAAATCTGCAATATAATAATAGCTTAGGCTATCTTATTATTACATTTACAGCACTTAAGGTCTTGAAACACATCAAAATAATAATACATATACAAACATTCAATGTGTAGATGCGGACCTGTCGCCATGGGCGGGCCTTGGGGGTCCGTGCCCGCCCTGTCAGTCAGCCGTGCCAGCCCTAGCAAGATGACTCACCAAGTATTCGTCCTATCAGTCACGTAAACTTGCGTCTTCTGTTTTAAGTAAAGCATGGCGTGCCAGGGACGCGCACTCTGCAGACGTGCCTTAGCCAAATCTACTTCCGGGTGAGGAGGGAGGGCCAAGATGGCGCCGTGAGAGGACGTGTTTTGCCGAGCTCGGTTACCAACGCTATTTCTGTATGGTGAAATGTTATAGACCATCTGCCCCTGGTAAGATAGAACGTTAGAAAGTCGACTCTGCTTGTTTATGTGTGAAACGATGAGTAAAATGCCGAGCTTGGGCAATGAGAAGAGGAAAACGCGTTCTGGGAACGAGAAGGCCTTGACATCCTGCAGCGAAGAAGTTTCGGCTAAAGCGGCTAAAGCTAACCGTAATATCCTTATGGACAGTTGCCACGATTATGCGTTTAAAGACTTGTCTCTCAAGGTGTTGGATGAAGGCGAGTTTGAAGAGAATCCAATTACCCCAAGTAAGTCACCTCCTGGTAAAAGAGGCAAACGTGACGACGTTGGCAGTGAATTTAGTGACTCTACTGTTGCTCCGAACACCATTGCCTCACTTGCACTGCTGATTAAAGGCCTCAGTATGCTTCTGCGAGAGGCTCGCGTCGAGGCGTCACGTTGGAGCTCCGCTCGTGCGTTTGCCTTCCGACTTGTGCGCAATACACATCGGTGTCTGCTGGAGTTTCACACCAAGTCCCGCTGTCGCTATGGCTGGGCCGCCACAGAGTGGCGATTCCTCTGCATTTTATGACGGATTCAGGAAGTTCAATTTAATTCAGAAACACGAAACAAAGCCAGGGGGAGAGTAAGTTCATCACCGTGGCAATTAATTATTGCCAATTTGCACCGGTGTCGGCCCTAAACTCGCCAAAACACAACAGCCGTGCGCTTAGCGAACACAGTTTTTTATTTTTTTATTTTATTTTTTATTGTTGTTTTCCGCCTCTCGTCCCAGGCACATATCCACATGCACAGCCGTGGTCTCCGAGCAGGAAGTCGATTTGCGGCGCCAGTTGCCTTCACGGAAACTATCTGGGCGGGGGGCGGGGAGAGAGAGAGAGAAAAAAAAGAAAAAACGCCATCGAACGGACCAATCAGAAGCGAGCGACGCCCCGCCATCGACATGCGTCCAAGGATTGGCGACGTGTGCACGTCGGCCGGCCGCGAGCGACGCAGCACTTAAAATTCATGGCTCGCGTCGATGAGCGCCGTCGATCACATGATGAGAGCAAACGTGGAGGCATAAATTAGGCTTAACAATAGGTCCGATAAACTTGAGGCACTAATTCAAGAAAACAAAGCTGTAATTACGGATATGCAGAAAAAGATCCACTCCATCGGCGAGGAAGTTAACTCAATGAAAGGGAAAGTTGCTAAGGTTGAGCAGCTCTACCAAGAAGAAAAGAAACATGCTGACAGTTTGGAAAGGAGAGTCGTTGACATGGAAAGACATACTCGGCGCGGGAATCTGCGAATCAATGGCATATCTGAATCCATAGACAATCAGCAGGTCCGAATGGAAGTGATCAAAATCTGCCAGGCTGTCTTGCCCGAGGATAAAAAGCGTCTGCCAGAAGTGATTGACACCGTCCATCGCCTCGGCTCCAAGGATTCTTCGAGGCCCAGAAGCGTGATTATCCAGTTTTCATCTCGGGTTCATAGGATGGCGTTGTGGAAGGCTGCGAAGGATTCCCGATACCTTCGCGACAACGGCCTGCGATTCGCCGAGGACCTTTGCAAGATCGACAGAGAAAACCGGAAGAAAATGTGGCCACTGATAGAAGCTGCTCGCAAGGAAGGGAAAGCTGCTTACTTTGTTGGTGGTCGTGGGTTTATCGAAAACAGGGAAATTTTCCCCCCACTTTGACACTCTTTGGACATTGGGATTTTGTTTTTGATTCTATAAACTCTAATGGGGGCAAGTTCATTTGATGAGTAATAGGCAACGATATTCCAGATGGGTTGGGTTTCTTTTGTTCGTTGTTTGGAAGTCGTCATTATACATTTGATAGTGGATGGGGTTTGAAATATTGATGTTTTTTTGTGGTATGGAATTTCACATGTTTTTGATTGTTAATGGTACAGTTCTTGGTGCTATTCTAATAGTGTTAAGTTACTTGCGACTTACTTGTCTAGTATATAGTTGTTCTCTTTACTGTTTGTGTGATGGTTTTTTGTGTGTGTTGTATTTGACGTGTTTGGATTTTGATTACATTTTTGTCAATAAAAAATAAAAAATAAAAAATAAATATACTTCCGGGTAGATAGTGCGCATTTGCCGGCTGGCGCTGGGACAAAGACTGAGCAGTGAGCACGTTGTGCCGCTTTAATGGGAGCCACCAAACGCCAAACCTCGATCCAGGATGACACAGTTGATATCAATGGGAATCCTGAGTCCACTGGTTACGTTTACAAGTGAGTGTCAAACTTCTATTTTAATTAGTCAAGCCACACAGCACGGATGAATTGTAGCAATACACAGTATGCTGTTAACAGACCCAAGCAGTCACACATACACAACAACAACTATGGAGCATAAAATTATTTATCACTAAAGCAGTTGCAGTACAATGTGAGTTGAATTCTTTTTTTATTGCCAAGTTTGTTCAAGTTGATGACTGTCACTAAGTTCTAATAAAAAAAAAAACAGCACTTTACACATCCTTCTGGATTGATATTCTGCTTAGTTTTCCACTGAACCCATATGTTGTTTCTGTATATCATCGACATAACTCAACCTTATTTCTAAATCACTTTAAAACAGCCATTGCTGCATACAAAGTGCTGTGCATGGAATAGAAATTAGTCTTTTAGTAGACACAAGAGAAATAAAATAACTAGTGCTGTCAAACGATTAAAATTTGTAATCTGATTAATCACACTTTTTAATTTTGATTAATCACGATTAATCAGCTAAATTATTTGCTTAATATAAAATAAATACAAAATACCGTAATATTTTGACATTAACGCATTTTATTATCTGAATGTCATTTGCAAACATTGATTAAATGCATGTACACAATTGCATGCATGCGTGTATTGTTCAAAACGTAACAGCATCATATCAATTGGGTGCAATTAAGCAATTATTAATTAAACGGAAATTACTTTTGTTTTATCTAAAGTCCCGTTGGGGTGTTTTTTAAAGCGAAATTTACCACCGAGCATTCCAACTGGAGTTACTCCGCTCATTTTGGAACAACAGGCGTAGGAAATGCTGTGCATTGACCTAATCACGGACCTGCGCAGCCTTCAATGTAACCATCCGCGGTTACGTTCAAGGCTCAAGTGCGGTAAAAAATAAATAAAAATAGTGCGATTAATCTGCGTTAATACGTGATTAATGCGACATTTTTCTGTGATTAATTAATCTATTAACGCTTTAACTTTGACAGCCCTAAAAATAACAAAAAAAAATTAATTTGAGTAAATATAAGTAGATAAGTATACACGCAAATGAAATACTAAAAAAAAAAAAAATTCTTTATAAGTATATAAATAAAATAACACAAAATACAGAAGGCACCATAAAAAAAAAGTAAAATGATGTGAAGTCTCATGCTGAATCAAAGATCAAAGAATAGAGATGTCTGGCAAAAATGAAAGGAAATTTTGTCCATATCGTACAGCCCTAATCCAACACGCAAATTAAGGCAACTGCTAGCCAATTCCAGATAGAAGGGGCTGGGTCACAGAGTCATTCATTCGGACATAGTTGTTTACAGAAGTGAAGAGTGGATTTGTTTCAAATGAACTTGTGAGTTGAATAAATGCAAAATGAACTACACATTTTTTTTTCAGTTTGTCTTTTAGATTTCAGAATGAACTGCCGCTTTTAAGTGACAGAAAATATTTCTGAACACTTTTGCAGTTGTCACAATGCCACTGTTCAACCTGATGAACATTAGATTTAGGTTGATAAAGTGTGCCCCCCCAAAAAAAGGTAATGCCCCCCCCCTACAATTTCTTTCTGGTGACGGGTCTGTGTAGATGTGTGGATCCCAGTGTTTACTGTAAACAAATCACGATTTTTCCAAACTAACAACGTGAACATATCTCACAATATAGATCAATAATCATGCCCAAAGATGAACATTATCAAATTAATAACTTGCAGTTGTTATCTGTAAACATTAAAAGCAGGACTGAAAAAGGACTGAATCGTTCAATAACATTTTTGTAATCGTAAGTTTCTAATTGCTTCAGCAAAAACGATGCTGGCACTTCCGGTTTTCTCTTCTTTAAAGGAACACTTTACTTATTGATCCATTTTTAGCAGCAAAAAGTTGCTACTTTTTCAATAATTAATTTGGTGACGTGATTATTTTTTTATGTACATTTAATAACTTTTAAACCGATGTTAAAATGAATCGAACGCCGGCATGTTTGTTACACGTGACTAAATAACCCGGATGTTTACGTCACTAGTGTGTAAACGCTACACTATGGAAGCACTATGCAACGCAGCCGTGCATCTAGCGTCAAACCCGGAAGGATTAAACCTTATCGCTTCGATCCAACACGACAAAATAACCCTACCGAAGGAAAGTCTGCCTTGGATGTGAAAGTTGTGGCGCCAGATGGTCTTTTCGGGCACAAAATAAACTTTAACGAACGAGTGAATCAGGCGGGGGGGTGGTGCGGGAGCTGCACAGGAATGGACAATCCGCTAATGAATGTGTGCTGGCTGGAAATGAAAGAACTCGAGGATCGGTTCCTTGCGGACAATCTCAACTGCCAATATCCAACAGGTAACGTGACACACAGCACGAGCAATGCAAAACGTGTGGAACTGACGAACTATTTCAGGAAAAAGAAAAAATAGTAAAATTAAATGTATCATCGTTACAGCGCCCAACCTCCCCTAGCTGTTTTTTTTCTTTTCTTTTTTTGCGTAGCGTCCCGATGATGTAAACGAAAGGTTGCAAGAAGGTTGTGTATTAACCGTGTTTATTTATAGACAGAATGAAGTAAGGAAATGCGAGACGCCGTTACCTAGGCTGGTTACCACAGGAAGAACAGCGGGACAGAACACAAATGTAGTACGTCGCACACGACACATGATAATGACACTAATCCACATTCTATAAATTTTTTGGTAAAATAAGATTATGAACATGGTCAATTTGTGAAGTATAAACAACTTACGAGCTAATAAAACATAACGTCCTCGTCCCCGTACTTGACGATGTTCACACTCAAATGAATTATGAAATAAAACAGTCCGTGCAGTATAATAACGAAACATGCCTACCTTTCGCTTTAAATTTGCTTCGCTTCTCCGAGATCTTTCAGTGGCCGTAGGTAGGGACTCGATTTGTGCCGGCTGTTGGTGACAGTGAAGGCTCCGTGTTGCTAGCAGTTGCGGAAATAGCCGCCAGAGATCCTCCATCGGCTGGATTATTTCCCACGTCTGGTTCTTTAAAGATACTCGGTACTGCGTTGGGCTTTAGTATTAGGCGTGTGGCGTACCCCATCTCAAATTGTAACATATTTTCGAAGTCCTCATGCCTGAAATGTTCGCTGCACACACGCGCCTGCTTGTCCTTGCCGGGAGGTTGACAGCACTTAGCAAACAAACCATTGTCTACTCAAGTGTTTTTTTTTTTTTTTTTTTTTTTTTTTTTTTTTAAGGGGGGTCTCGCGGGTTTTTCCTTGCCGACGCCTTGCAAAATTTTGCAATACACAAAGGCATAAGTGACAGTTTGTGTCCTCCCCGTTGTTATGTCTGCGTGAACTACTGTTCGCCAAGCGAGTATACACACTAGTGACGTCACCACTCGGGGGCGTTGCAACACGGAAGTACTTCTATGTTGAAGAAAAGTTAAATAAATCAATATAAGGGTGTATTCTTCAGCTCTTATGCATTTTTCGTAGCTAAACTAACTATTTACTGCCGATCAAGCCATACATGTAAAATTAAAGGAGCCTTCCTTTAAAATTTATAGTGCCAAAACATCGTCGTATTACTCCACCTAAAGGCCAAAAGCGGGATTACAATTCAAAATAAAGGACAAAGTTGAGAGTTTAAAAAGTGGAATGGACCAAAAAAAATATATATATATCAGAAGCATGCAGGAACCTACGATGGAGTGGTGTTTACTGTGCTATGGTTGTATACAAGCCATTAAAAACTCAATTATTCAGAATATTGACTGCCAACGCCTCTATTTGAAATCTGCTAAATTGCACACAGCAGGTGTTGCGCTCCAAAAATATCCTAGCGATCCGGACTGGAGGTTTTGGTAAGGTAACTTTTCTGTCACAACAAAGGGCAGGATTAGCTTGTAGACAAACTGACCTGAGCATACCTCCCGGTTCTTATCAAAAGTAAAATAGGCCAAAATCCTGCAGATACAATGTTTTGACTTTCAGCCATCAATAGGTCTCCAAAACAAGAAAATGTGTACCCACCGTTTGCTTTGATGCCGTATGACTGACATGGAATTCAGCATGCAGAGAATTACCAACGCCGCAAACTTCATTACACGTTTCATCTTTGCCACCACGCACTGACCCGTACATCACTCAACACAAATAAAAAAAACTTTACTCATTGTTCAACCCTTCCCAAAGAATTACTTAAAATCCCACTCTAAGATCAAGATATTGGCTAGTGGAAAATTCTTTGGTATGAAAGGGATTGTAAATTAAAAAAAATAAAATCAAAGATATTCCATCCATCTATCCATCTTGTTGACAGCTTATTCCTCACAAGAGTCGCAGGGGACGCTGGAGCCTATCCCAGCTGGCTCTAGGCAGTAGGCGGGGGACACCCTGGAGTGGTTGCCAGACAATCGCAGGGCACACAGAGACAAACAGCCATCCACACTCACAAGCACACTTAGGGACAATTTGGAGCACCCAATTAACCTGCCATGAATGTCTTTGGAATGTGGGAGGAGACCGGCGTGTCCGGAGAAGACCCACGCAGGCACGGGGAGAACATGCAAACTCCACCCAGGAAGGCCGGACTTGAACCCGAGTCCTCAGAACTGGGAGGCGGACGTGCTAACCAGTCATTCACCATGCTGCCCGATAATATTACATGTTTACTCTAAATACATTATCAAGATACATCCTAACATCTTGGGAATGACTGCAGTGCAGAATATAACAGTATCAGCATAGTATGATTACCTAGTGTGCATTTGCCACTTCAGTGTACAGAGACAGAGGAAAAGAAGAGAAACTGTGTGGTTTCAAGCCATAATAGTCACACCACCACAATGACTAATATACATCTTAATATATCCCTGAGATGCCACTCCAATCAGTCTACGTTTGCCAACCATTCAAACAAGTGAAGTACTTGTCAGTCAAGTTTTTTGTTGAACGAGGAGGTTCAACTTTTCACATTGTTGAATTAGGGTGCCCAACACTTTAAACACATACAATTCATGTATTTACTAGTACGTCTACATCAATAAGTATACGACTGTAGGCAACAAGGGTACGCGCGCTTCCGGGTATACAAGGATTCATTTATTCACCCAATAAAATAGACAAAAATATTTATGACTGCAATATAACAGTCGTTAATATACCAGATGGCCACGTTACAATCATTTACCAACCCAATAAGATCCAATCCAAACAATTTATTTTATTTAGTCTCCCTTCAAGGGCAGCATGTTGTTTTAGAGGTTAGGACCGCAGCACAAATCTGACGTTTGTGGTTTGAATGTCAGGGGCGAGCTTCCTGTGTGGAATTCACATTTTGCCTGGTGCTTGTGTGGCTTTTTTTCCGATTACTTCCAAAAGTCAACCGGGATATGTTCCAGCTCACCCGATACCATAATGTGGACAAATGGTGTAGAAAATGGATATGTACAAAATTGAAGCTCAATTTTGATTGATGCAGTGCAGTATTCTGTGACTGTATGATCTAGTAAGAAAGGGAAAAAATATTTAAGAACTGATTGGCTCAAGAAAGACATTGGGAAACATTGCTCTAGTATTAAAAAGGATGGCATCATTTTACTTTGCTAATCAATTTCATGTCATTTCGGGGACACATCATTATCATCATGGCAATCGGTTTCCCTTAGTTACTCACAGTTTACACTTGTAGCCAGAGAGCATGAACTCAGGGCCCCATAAATCTCATCGGCCAATGATAAATTCATATTTAATGACCATGGTCATTGTCTGGAAAGAAGGAACATTCTTTCATTACGGCCGCCGACGCCCGCTGCTTGGTCGAGATAATTGATTTCTCTGTGGTAACAAGGTATCGACCACGAGTGGTAGCCGGCTAAGATGGCAGTTTGATTCAAAGGCGTGGAGAAGGAGCGTACGCTTGTGTGTGTGTTTGTGTGTTGTGGGGGGGAGAAAGATAGTGAGAGCACTGAAAGGCAAACAAGCCACACATTTATTTGTGGTTAGCATGTCAAGTTATAGTTCGGTTTTCCACCATTTTGTACATTTAACTCACCAAGTGGAAAACATATTGATTTCATAATTCTCTGAAAGTAGAAAATAAATCTGTGGGAGCACTCCACTCCACTTGGCAGTGCTCCTTCATGTTTATACATGTACCGTGTTGTTGCCCTAACCAGTCCGCATGTCATGTTTGTGAAGTGTTAAAATGTTTGCTGTTGCAGACCGCATTGGCTAGCTGAGCTTTGACTGACAGTTATTGAGTTGAAGTATCACAGGTGCTGACTTATTGGCTCTAAACTGGAGTAGCCAGACAAGCCCTACAAAGCTGGAGGATGATGAACATAAACGCCATCTGAAAACAGTCAATAAGTGAAGCTTACAATACAATGACGTATTGATTGCATTCATCTCCCTGAAACTGTAATCATAGTGTCCTCCTACTGCACCACTAACCGCACTTCAGTATATAAATAGAGGACTTTGATACCGTCGCCGTTGTTGTGTGTTTACAAGCTTACAATGTAATTTATCTAAGCGCTCTTAATTGGACTAGTTACTCATTTGGCCCCTGCAGTCCCACAGCAGAGTGGAGCTCGAACAGCACACACTCTGGCTAGAACACGAAGGGAGCTCCACACACATACATAGGGAGCCAGCTGTTTGATGCCTGCTGCAGGCGAGCGTATGCTGCACGGTACGCCATAAATAAATACAGCATTCCCACATGAGGGACACATCGACACACAGGAGGCCTCATTTCAGGCTAATGAACTATTAATGTTGATTTGAAATGCAAACATTTTGGAAGAGTCTCCTCTGCAAAAAGAGAGAGCGAGAGAGAGAGCGAGAGAAAGAGCGAGAGAAAGAGAGAGAGAGAGGAGAGAGAGAGAGAGAAATAAACTGGGACATCTTTTAATATTTCAGCCATATTTAATAATATTTAAGGCCAGAAATCCAGTATTCAATGAGATTAGAAAGGCGTCTGTCAGTAGGTGTGCTGCCAGGAACCAAACCTGCATGTGTCATGAGTATGCCTTGCAAAGGAATACACACGAAGAAAAGCAAAAATGACATGTAATGCTTTATTATTTTTTTTACCTCAACCATGTACTGTGTTCTTTTTAGAGATCCACTGGACTCCAGTTTGGGCTAGCAGAACTGAGTACAGAATGATATTTGGCAAAAAAACAAAACAAAACAAAAACCTGTATTGATTACTTTTTTTGTTTAACTAAAACGTTTATATTTAAAATAAAAAAATAAAAAATAAAAATAAAAAAGCACAGCTGGAATACAAACGCATCCCTAGTGAGCTGTTCTTAGTAAAGACAATCACAGACGTTTGTTACAATTGAACAATCAGAATGAAAGAATAATACAATAGCAGCCTCTAGTGGTGAGTACATCCATTCAGTTTGTTGCATAGACAGAGTGCAAAACACTGCATAACTCCCATTCAGTATCAGTGTTGAGATTAGTAGTGTTACTTAGGCATGTGCATTAGTATGATTGCTTAACATAAACATAAAATACAGTGTTTAAAGTGTGTTTCAGCTCAATGGCAGAATACTCTCAAGCTAAGTTTTTTTTTTCTCTCCCTTTGTCCCCATTTCATATGCCGCTCCATCCCTGAGGGTGTGGTTACAACCACACATTCATCAATGGACGATTGAGCAGACAAAAGAAAATATTCTTCTAATAGGTGAGTTGCGATTGCTTGGTCATTAAAGCCTCAAAACGTCATTAGCACGTGGTGGTCCTTAATAAGTAAAGACTTTAAAAAGGTAGAAAAATTCTTCATGTGTACAAATTTGATTAGAAAGAAAAAGCATGTCGATATAAAGCATTCTTAAGATACAATTGCACATATAGTTTTACTCACATTCTTGTGGAATTGAGCTTGTTATTGCAGCAAGTAATACAGAGTTCGTTATGGGATTTCTTTGTAAACTCCAGTCGGTCTCTATTTCAGGTGTGGCGACTCGAAGAAGTTGACCCGGGCGTTAGCAGATGTTTTGTTCTTGCTCGAAAATCTAAAGATTGTGGACAACATGTTTAGAACATTGTGCATATTAGGATGAATCAGACACGCCAACATTTGAATTTCGCTAGTGCCTTTATGTTTTTGTTTTTTTTGCTCTAGTTTCATCTCTCCGCAAAATAACATTTTATGAAAATTACAGAAAATCTACTGAGTCTACATTAAGCTTGAATTTTGGGCCTAAATCGCTATATTTTATTAAAGACTATGCATGCTCATTAAAAAGTATGTTTTCAGCTGGCAGAACTTTGCCTTTTTTGCAGACCTTTATATTCAACAAACTATGGCATAGCTATGATAAGTTTATATCCATTAATATTTATCTGATTTGTATGACTTCCTGTCAAATTACATTAAAACCATCTTTTTTAGGCAATGGTCATTTTGCAGAATTAACTAAAAATATTTTATTTATTACCATAGAAAATAAAATATACACACACAACATACATTGTAAAAGTTTTGATAAAAAAAAAAAAAAAAAAAAAGATTTTAGCTAACTTATGTAGTCAATGTTTAATGTGATGACAGATTGATAACGGAGGAAGAAGAAAAAAGTTGATCAGCTGCCATGTTTTTCTTTTCACTTCATCTGGTAAAAGTTTTGCAATTTTTGGACTTGATTCTGAAATTACTTATGCAGATGCTGTTATAATTGGTGCCAGGTTGGCAACAGTATTGCAGATATTAAGATGCTACTTGTTTCACCTGGGAGATGTGGATAAATATGCAACGCCAACTACCGAAAACAATACATAGAGAATGAAATTTTAAGCAACCTTATTGTCAAATATTCTGAATAGGGACAGACTGATGATTTGTATCCTGCACTGTTCATTATTTTTTGAAAACAAAGATGTCTATTGTCTAAAGAAAAGAAAAAAAAAAAAAAAACGCGTTGCAAACTGAAAAGTTGTTTAATAAAAACTATTGGCATTTAAACAAAGCGTTGGCGCTTGTATTCAATATTTTGACAAATATTTCCCTTTTTACGGCAAACAAATATTAGCCCCTTTGGCTACCGTACTAATAATCAATAGTGGCCCTGAAAAATACTCTAATTCTTTCTAATACTGATGTTTTGTTGTTTTGAAATTTATTAATTGGTAAATTCTTGCTTTGCGGACCCAGTAGACTATTAGATAAAATTCCGAAATGTTACTAGTACACAAACATTTTTGCTTTTAAGGCCAAGTTAAAAAAATAAATTAAAATGAAAAAATCTGATGTTTTATTTGTAAGGGATTTGATGCACCCCATAACACAAAGGCTAGTGTGTGCAATGTGCATGGATGAACTTACAAGGTGGTGCTGGACAGAGTCTGCATCATACGCTTTGACAGAGAGCTGGAGGAGGGCGTCTTTGTCATCAACTGGTGCTCAGGAGTGGTCAGTGGTCCAAGCATGCTTACTGCAAAAAAACACATTCAGGTTGGAGGTACAGTCATAGTACACAACCATGCTTGGAAATTATATATAATCATAACTGTATGATCTTGATACAGTGATTTACCATTATGAGTTGGAGTCTCAGCGAGGTTAGCATTTTCCATGTCTATATTATCTGGATATGCATACTGACTCCAGTAGCTTGCCGGGATGCTAAACAAGCGCTCAATTACCTGGAAGGAGAAAAAAATTAGTCCAACAGAATCCCGAAGAGAACAAATACACTTGCAGTATGTTACTTGATAAGGAATATACTTCACCCGTGGTTGTTTGCTTGTGTCACTAAGGACAGTCATAGTGTCTGGGTTTGGAACCGCATGGCCCACAAGGGTTGGCCCAAACACCCTGGCCAGGTTTGTCACATCCATCTTTGTATCCACACTCTTTGACACTCTGGTGGAAAAGTATGACATGCCTGACTAACAAAATCTCACAGGTGAAGACAAGTTAAAACTTCAAAATTTAATGAAAGTTACTTCAGCAGATGGATCATGATGCAGGCCAGGGTGTCTCGGTTGGGGTGAGGCAGATCGCTGATGGCGTGGTACAACAAGGCAAGACTGTTCCCATCATCCTGGATTTCTACAACAAAATTGCAAGGAACATATTATGGAAATTGACTTTTTATTGTTCATCGCTGTGTGTGGAGAAGTACTTGGCCACCCATCAAAGTGTGAAATAAAACCAACTATATTTTTTTTGTTACTGTAACAGACAATTTTTGAAAATGGGCCTGTGAACGGGCAGTTCTACACTTTTACCCAACAGTTATCTAACATATGTCCAGTGTAGGTAGGAACTGCTGCTTACACAAGTTAAAATGCTTTCCTTTTTTTACAGATGTACTTTTAATAGTATAAAAAGGCGATAAAAGGTGGGCTCACTTCAGCCAGAGGGTGAATAAAATGTACTATAGTTTTATATAAATCCCTGGGCTATTGTGATAGCCACATGGCAACCATTGTAGAATGTGAACAAAAAGTTTTGCGTCTCCTTTGTAGCCAACCTCTTTTTTGTTTTCTTTTTTTTTTTTTGTTTACTGCAAACAGTGGATAAAGAGAGGAATCTGACCAGCTGCCTCCATGAAGGTTTTGTTGAGGCGGAAGGTGAGAATTGGCTCAGGTAGGTTCCTGAGGAAGTCTTTAAGAACCCCTGTGATGACGTTGATGTCCTCTACTTTGTTCAGCTGGGGCAGTGTCTTTCCTCGAATCAGCTTCTCCTTCAGTGCTTTCACCTGACGCTCCTGGCCAGAGATTCTGTACAGGCCAACCTGGGAATAGGAGAGATTAAGAAATGTGGTGCTGTGATACAGTGAACAAGAATCTAACCCCAAAATGAATTTGAATTTTACAAAAAATAAAAAATAAATCTATCAGGAAGGTCACAAGCAAAGAGGCTCACTCACCTCACGGAGGCCTCTGCGCTCAATCTCTTTGATGCAATAGATGACTAAAGCTGGGATCCTTGGAGACGTGTCGGGTGCAAAGTCAGCCAGGGTGCTCTGCAAGCACACCACGTGAATTCATATTGTGGTATGAAGACTCACAAGTAGAGTGGGAAGCAATGAGAAAGATATGTTGCACCTCTGCAGTCCTGATGGGAGTGCTGATGGACGCAGGATTGCAGGGCAGTGGGCAACAGTCACGGCACTCGGGATGAGTCACCATCCTGCAGTCCTGACAGCGAAGGTACATCTTGCCAAACTTTGTTCTTTTTCCACATGGTGCACAGAACTCTGATTTGATTACCTTTATGAGAGCATGGTTAAAAAAAAAAAGAAAAAAAAAAAGAAAGAAAAAAAAACTTTTACACAAAGCCAAAGGAAAAGAGGGTGACAGAAAACTTGGATATTTCTGAACTTTTTAAAATTTCCATGGCACTAAAAGCAAAACGTTTAGACGACAAAAAAACAAAAACAAAAAAACGAAATGCCATAATAACCTCTTTATATAGACCCGATACATATAATGAAATGTAGTAGATTTTCACTGATATTTCCGCTGTTGTTTTGGAGAATGTAAATTCAAATGAACACAGAAGTACAAAGTAGAACATAATATGTAAATAAATTATAGACAGTAATATTGAGTGACCACATATTGAACCAAAGCAAATAGCTTGGTGGAAAAAATGTTATAATAAAAGCTCACTGTTTTGGTGACAAACAGATGCTGCTTTCCTCCTCCTCTCTTCGCTTTGGATGTTTTGAGGAAAGGTGGCAAATACGAGACTGGTGTGTTGGGTGCTTCACTGTTGGTTTCAGACAGTTCAGTAGAGGTTAATTCAGCCAAGGCTTGGGCAGCTGTCAGAACAATCACAAGACAAGATATATAGTCACAATATTTTATAAGTACAAACTGTATATGGATTAATAGTCACCACTACTGAATCTAGAAAGGAGTTTCTCACCACTCTTCTTTCTGCTGCGCGTCTGATACGGGACTGTCTCGATAGTGGACACAGCCTCAACAGCTCTGCCATTTATTGGCAAAGTGATGGTGGTTTTAGCAACTATGGAGTCATTTATCTGTGTATAATGACATTTTCAAGAAATGTTCAAAAAGAGCAGACACATTAATTGTCAATATTATTGAAATGTACTTACGCGATCAGATGCACGTCCCGTGGAGCGAGGTTTCTTAAACGCCTGTGGAGGAACCTCAAGTTTTTGAGAGGAACGCTGTGGATTACAAACGAAGTTTTTAAAGTAGCTGTATAGTTTGACTTCTGAAAAGTTTAAAACACTGAGGGAAAGCCATGTTGTGTACTTTTTTTTTTTAATCTGTAAAATTCAACACTTTCTAATATTTCATTATTGTACATTCCATACCTTTGGGGTTTATTATTTTTGATCTATTTTGCCTCTGTAAGTTTGCTTTGTAGTTTGCTTTTTGAACTGAATGCCACATGAACATTTTCACAGTGTGAAAAAAATAACGGTGTATCACAAAAACCCGGTTACCAAATTAGGACAAATTTAAGACTCACTCGTTTCGGACGTCTCCGCAGTCTCACAGTCTTCAGGACAGAAGAATCGCAGGCCTATGGGAAATTTGATTTAACTTGCAGCCGGTCTACTTTAACAAATGCAGAAACTTCAAACAATATGGAATAATGTACCATGGAGTCATCTGTTTGATCAAAGCTGATGTCTGACATAATTACGGAGGATGATTCATCAATGGTCATCAACCTGTATGACAACCAGCATCAATGTGCAATTATGTGAAACTTCTCGTGTGAGGGACTTCATGCAACGTGAGAGATATTGAACAACACTTTTCATACATTATGCATATCATCTTGGCATTTGGAAAGGAACACATTTGTCTCAGTTAAAAAAAAATAAAAATTCTTAATTTCAAACCACAGTTAAAGAAACTAACCTGCCGGAGTTACGGTTGGACTTAGCAGCCTTTGCAGCCTGAGAATGCGCACTGAGGAAGGCCAGGGCAGAACGCTGCTCCTCACTTAGGTGGATACTATTACTGCTCTCTGCTAACAGCATATCCCGGATCAGCTGTAGTTGTCGGTCCTGGTGGTATGATGAGAGGGATACATTTAAAACTTATCGCATTTTAAAAAATGCATGGCTTGCAGCATAAGGATGAAAACATGGGACAACCATTCAAGAACAAGAACAAAGTCAAAGTGGTACAATTTGGAGCTGAACACATTTTATCATACTGTATTTACAAAAACAAAACAAAAAAAACAACAAAAAAAACATGGCAAACAAAAGCTGAAATTGATGGTCATGGTCATGTGAGACATCAGAATATCTCCTTTAAGGCGCCACAAGTGCATCACAAGGTTTTACGATCGTGACAGTTTTAGCCTGGAACAAATTAGCCTGTGTATGACTTTGGAGCTTCGACTTTACATTAGCTTCATGAAACAAAACGTCACAAACCAGCTTCTCATAGACAGCTTCAGCCTTCTGCCGCCGTCGGATCTCCACATCCACTTGGTTACGGGCATGCTTCAGTTTGACCTCCAACGCTCCCCTCTTGGTTTCTGCTTTAGCCAGCATCTCTTTGCAGGACAGCAGCTCCTCACCTGACTGCAGCCACTTCTTTCGCCAGTCCTCAAAGTTTATGGACATCTGGAGAAACTCTAATGACAAAACGGAAGAAAATGTGCAGTGCTTGTGTTGTTACAAGTGGCCACAACAGCCATTGTGCAAGGAGCAGTGGTTCAGATGATGCAAGTTTCAGGTCATGTGCATATTAAATTTAAGAGTAGACTCTCGGAATGACTACTATATAAATTTACTGTGTTTTAAAAACCGGACGGGAAGCTTGAAAACAAGTCTCAATCACTCCCAGCTATTTTCACAGAAGCAATCCCCTTCACTGTTTTACTGGATTTTGACTGATTTTGCAAGGCCCACAGAATATTGTGTTCTATTGCTATAAAAACATGGAACCTACCAAAAGAAAGATTAAAGTCTCTTCTTTCATCGGGGTGGGGGTGGGTATATTTCTGTTTCCGTTTTGCAGCAATTAGCATTAAAATATAGCTAACATAGCCATATAACAGACAGACTTGTACTTTTAGAGTAGTAGCAGACAATCCAATCCCTACTGGACCAACACTGTGTAGCAGCCTTCACCTTCACTTGCAAACACTGGGGAAGTGTGGCAGTGCCAGCAACTTACGAGGTTCGACGCTCTCAATCAGACTGTCCGCCTGAGTCTGTAAACTCTGGAACTGGTTGTGCAGCTTCACCACTGCCGACTCCATTGTGTCCGTCTGCGGGTAGTAACGTTAGCCTACATGGAAAGCAACGTTAGCTTGGGAAGCTAAAGTGGTCAGTCGATGACTCGCTACAACCGATGAAGTTAAACCACACAAGGAAGGTAACCACAAGATTTGGAAACGCATTTGCGGTATTCAGACAGTTTTTATGTATTACTATGAGATCAATCATGTTAACGCCTGGTGTCCCCGCAACCAAGCGGTCGCCTGTTGTTAACTTTAGCGTTGTTGGGTTAGCTTAGCTACCTCTCGTAGAAGTACAAATATAAATAAATAAAAGTAGCTACCTCTGCAACGTATTCCCTGTAGTAATATGAGTGACATGTAACGACCGAGCCAACGTCCAACGTTGACACAAAACGGACTGGAGTTAATTCCCACTGCGGAGCCGAGCCACACCTGTCTGATACAGTTGTCACATTCCTCTAATTTCAAAATCAGCGCCGTTTTTTCTTCGTCGTTGAATAACTACGAATTAGACTATCTACTGCCACCACAGGTTTATAGATGTAACTACAGCGAAAAGTAACGTACGGAGAGTGGGTGAAAAAGAGAGGGAGAGAGAGAGAGAGAGAGAGAGAGAGAGAGAGAGAGAGAGAGAGAGATGGGATTAAAAAAATACAATTTTTAACACATAGCCATTTCCTTAACCAATGTTTTATTGTTCATATGAATTATATCATACAATATACTGCAAAGGGATCGTCCCACTTTGCCGTTTCCGTTCAGGCAACATGAACTAATTTGTGTTGTTTTCTCCTAAGCATTGCCAGGCACCAACTTGTGCTGCAATATTCTGTTTATAGTTTTGCATTTACAAGAATTGTCTATTTACCTGAGATTGCAACAACAATGTCTAAAATTCATGAAAGCGTCTCAAGGGGAGAAAGTGTAATAAGAGGCTCTAATGCACACAAGTTTTAGAGAAAGCACCTGCATATTGTGCTGACTACATAGTTGGATCTCTTTAGTGGCAACATTGGTAATGGATCCACAAACACTCTCATGGGGAACACATGGTAGACGTGCATCCACTTAAGAGGATGCGCTAAAGCAAAACACACTCATTAGACCGTGTGCATATTTGTGCACTCAAAGCAAGAGGTAACTTTTTAGGTCTTGAAAGAGAAAACATGTTTTCGAAATGTACACCATAAACCCCGGTGATATGCATAGTTTCTATCAAAATATTGGATAAACCAAAGCATTCAGAAACATATCAAATGATGAAGATGGGGTGAACGTTACGTACACTAAAGTAATATTAATAATTGTAGATTTTGTTGTCTTTCTATACAAAAAAAAAAAAAAAACAAGTAGTAGGCTAAATGGCAAAGGTATCTTCAATGAAGAATAAGTAACCATACAAACACACTGACCACACCTCCTAATCATATAGCGGTTAGAAAAGATGTACAGTAATGAAATTCAAATTCACATGTATTTGTTGACCACATTTAACCACTATTAACAGCCTGGCACCAAAAGTCAGTCCATGCGTCTTGGGTTAACAGGAAGTTTTAACAAAATTGACTTTCACACCACAGTAAAACCACATTCATCACTGTAAGAGGAGGATAAATGAAATTGTTATTGAGTCGGCATGTTGGGAAAAACCTTGGCCGGGTGAGTAGAGGGAGAAGCTAATGTGCTAGGATGCACTCCAAACAGCATATCAATTGAATTACAAGTGGAAACTCCCTCAGAGAGAGTTTCCTGGAAAATCCTTCCTCTTCCTTTCCTAATCATCATCACCAGCAAGACATTCTATTCTTGAAACCTGACCCTAAAATACAAATACATTCCTTGTGCAGATTTAATAATTCCATTCTTTAGTTTTGATAGTTTAATTGAGGTATAAAAACACAAACAAGGAGAAATTTGAACTGTATATTTGACACTCATGCTGATGAGACATAACTGTTATATGTCATTTCTCAAGGGAAAGGCAGACAATGATGATTACAGAGAGCCAGAAAGCTTTCAGGACGGACTTGTCAAGGCATTCATATATCTGTGATAACAGCTCATTATTAAATATATTATTATCACTTAAGTGAGATTGTGAAAATCACTGACTGCTTTGCATCAGTGAGTATTCTAAACCACATTTACAGATCTTGTATAAAGGAAAGAAAACTGCAAGATTAGCAACGTGCATATGGTGAAAAAAATAATCAAATAAAGCTGCTGTTCAAATCATGTGAATTTACAGTGGACAAGCTTCTTCTTGCAGAATAATTAATAACATTCACAGATGGAGGTTCCTAGTCCAAAGCAAAGAAGAGTAGATGTGCAAAAAGTCATAAAGCAATCTCTTAAGATCTCAAGGTGCAAATGGGAATGACAATGATGAGAATGATTGCCAGTGCAACAGCAACGAGTGCCAACAACTTGCAAACTTTGGCCCGGCGGAGGCCGGCCTCTTTACGCCTGAGTAGTGCATCATAGCCCGGAGTGTAGATGTCGTCCATCCAGAACTCCATGTTGTTCGGGTTCAGAGAATCACGGGCCTGCATGCAACATTTCATTTTACAAAACAATCCGGACAGCGCTGACAATTAAGAATTATTTAAATGTACCTGTAAATCAAAAGGCGCGACTCGAGATTCTCTGTCATCTATGGTCCAGACGGACCTTCCTCTCGCTTCTGCCAGTCTGGGGTCCATAATCTTCCCTGCGGTGAGGCCACCAGTGAGGCTGCTTTCTTTGTTGCCAAACAAGGACGAGCTAAATACTTGTTCCACCAAGCTGGATGACTTCTGGGAGAGAAGTTTTGCAGTTCTGCTTGATTGGTCTTCCTAGAAAGAGAAAAGTGACATCAAAACTTGTACAATTCAGAATTTTGAGATGATGACGACGATGATGATTATGATGATGTCACACAAGAAGACATTAGAAAAGCGAGTGTTGAGCATAAAAGAATTAAATCTGAGCGTCTGTGTTGCTTCTTCTTTCTTTTTTTTGTATTTTGCCCATATAAGGTTAAGCCTCAACGTGAGGACAAAACATAACAAAAAGTTACGTGAATGACTCACATTCAAAGTAGTAACACTTCAGCATGTTAAATGTACTTTGAGTGACTACGAGTATCTCATAAAAACACACGCATTTTGTTGATTTTACATTTACAAAGGTAAACGTCTAGTGACTCTTACAAGAATGTTAAACTGTGATCTAAATTACCTTCAAATTGCACCTTTGTCACAAAATACTATTTCATAGATGGTTAATGTAAAGTATATTTACACTTGAATGACTGTAAATAATGTTAAAATCTATCCATTCAATTTTTTATACTGCTTGTCCTCATTAGTCACGGGCTGAGCTGAAGTTATCCTCTCTGAATTTCGGCGAGACGCAAGGTAGATCATGAATAAGTTGCCAACCGATGATTGGCCACGTTTGGACAAACAATCATTCAGGCTCACATTCACATACTGACAATTTAGAGTCTTTGGTTAACCAACCATGCATGATTTGGGAATGTGGAAAATTGATACAAGGACAGGGACAACATGCAAACTCCACACAGGAAGGCCTGATTCCAGATTCTAACCCAGAACCTCTCAACTGTCAGGCAGGCATGTTAACCACTAGTCCCTGTCGCTGACCAAATGTTATGCTGTTTCTTTATACAGTAATTCCATTATTTTTCTGCGGGGAAAATAACACTGGCCAACATTTTTTTTCGAGTGCCAAAGATAATTAAAGTGGTTTGACAGTTTATGAAATTTACTTTGATCGTTAAGTTATTTGTGCTTTGACATCACCCGTTTTTACATTTGTTTACTAATAATGTTGCTTAATTTCCAGATATGTTTTGCCTGTTTTTCACATGAAACATGATTTACATATAGAAGAAGTCTTGTGGCAATAATAATTATTGTCTTTCATAATATTGCACCAAAAATAAAATGAATACAGTATAGTAATACAAAGAGAATAGTAATGTCATAATTTATTTGTGTATTAGCACGAAACTAGAGTCAATTCTGATGAATAAATGTCATTTTCAGATTCAGCAACATCAAAATACCCTAAGCACCAACATGTGTGTTGACCAGTGTAACACGAAAGAAATTAGAGGTGGACCAGCATACCTGAAAAACCTCGGAAGTTATGCTGTAATTATGCCTGATCGTGCACACAAAGTAGCGTGTTATAGAGTAATACTCCACCTGCCCAGTTTTTCCGTGTGAAGATTTGCCACCTTTAATTTTTGAGAAAGACACCATCCAATCTTTCGCCATGCTTGACACATTTCCTTGCTTGGAATCGGACGGCACTTTCTCCCCAGGCTCGTTTTTTGAGGCGCGACGAGATGATGCATCTTTCTTCCCGTCTTTCGGGTCACCTTGACTTTTGTCACTCTCCGTTTGCTCCCCAGGATCGTTCCATCTGTTCCAGTCCAGACTATTAGTGCTGGTTGCAGGAAAGAGATGCTCTGACACAGACAAAGGCTGAGGCTCAGAGAACTCAGAGGGGGTGACAGGATGGCTCATGAAGGACGAGATGCCGCTGAGGGGCTCCAGCCACCGGCCACCACTGCTTGGCCCACTATCAACAGCAGGCTGTGGGATTTTTTCATCCAGCCGCTGCAAAGCAGACAAGACCTGGGAAATCTCCGCTTTTACATCATTCAGTGATTCCAACTGTCGCTCTATCTGGCTCATACGGAGAAGCAGCTTACACACACTGGCTTTGAGTCCATCGTCACTGCTTTCCAGAGAATGGAAAAGCCTCTGGAGTTGGCCTAGGCGGCCACGTCTGGCCTCCGGGGTATCCTGGTTGAGAACCCCGGTCCCATCGTTAGGGTGTAGGACTCCTGTGGAGCCGCACATGCTTATGTCGTCTAGAAAGCGGAAGATGGCGCTAATGTCATCATCAGCAAAGTCTGGATCATCTAAAGAAGTCATGAAGGACAGGCGGTCGGCATGGACTAGGCTACGCAAGCGCCTGGTGTCCGGAGGATCAGTCTGGGTTCCTTGAGCCTTCATCCCATCAAATTCAATGTCCCCAATCTCACCCCCCAAAGAACCTCCCAATTTGCTTATAGGAGGCCTGGATCGCCTCTGTAGTTTTACGCCACGGGTTTCAAGTCCCATACCAGCATGAGCTGGGCTGATCCGGTCCTCCAAACTGTGACTTTTGTTACTCCAAATGGGCTTTTGGCTTCTGGGAGGCTGCAAGTGTTTCGGGGACCGCTCTGCGATCGATCCAGGTCCAAAATAAGTAGAGTCCTGTAGGTCATCGAGGCTTTCATGCTTTGTCCGCTCCTCTGGAGACTGCTGGACTGTGGTGGGTGAAGGGTAAGGGTTAGGAATCATTTCAAAGCTGTGATTGTCAAAGCCTTTCTCCCCTTTAGGACTGGGAGACTCACTGTTGACGGTCACCTGTGGTATGAGAGGCGGCTGATTGTGGAAGTCCTTCTTAAAGATGTTTCGCTTCTGGTCAATTGTTGATTCCTGTTCGGTTTCAAACACCTCAACTGGAGCTGAATCGCCACTTGACTCACTGTCCGTTTCCAAAGGCAGGTAAATATCCTTCATGGCCTTGCTTGGGATCTGCCCACTGGAGTACAAAAGTGTTGTATGAGGCAAGTCGAATGAGACAGCCCGCGTCCTGATGGGAGGGGGAGATATAAGTGAGATAGGATCAGGAGGAAGACTGGCACGCTTACGCACTGAGTAATTGGAATGTGGAAAGAGCAAGTGCTTGTCAATCGGTTTTGCACTGGAATCAGACTGAGTGCGTGCTCTCTCCCTGCCAGGAATGTTCAGCTGGTGGATCCCGGGCAGACTAGGACCTGGGGACTGGTCCACAGGCAGGACCGCCCGAGTTCTCATTGGTTGGTTGTCATCAGCGGCCCCACCCGTCATCTGAATAAGATTAAAGATTGTCACAATGTCAGCAGCGACACCTATTGGTGACAGCCCCTGTCCCCTGGTGGAAACCCGATCCCTAAAAAGAGTAGCTGGGAAACAAGGGTCCCGGCTAGCAGCAGCAAACAACAAACTCCTGAGCTCGATGAGGTGTTCCAGGTCAAAGCGGGTGCTGACCATACGACAAAGGTCCTGGAAGGTCAACCACTGACGCATGTTGGTCAGTTCCTCAAGGATCCCCAAGAGGACTCCAGGGTATTCCTGATGCAGGTTAGCCATGGCTGCTCACCTGAGAAGTAAATCACAAGCAGTTGGCAAAAATGTAATCACAGCAATGTCAAAAAAAAAAATCTTAGAAATATTATACGCAATATCTCTCAATTAAAAATAAGATTGATGTGTATTTTTGCAACATTAAATGAACTTGTAAGGAAAACGTGCATTTTTTTGTATTTGACAAATGTCATTTCCCATCTGTGAGTATTTTGCAGTAGCTGGCTATTATGCCATAGAAATGATTGATTCTTGTTAAAAACTAAAAATAGATATAGCTACCACTAATTTAGCTGAAGAAAAAAAAAGAAATAAAAATACATGCGTAATTTGTCAATTTATAATAAATTATTTAAAAATAGCCATGTAATTTTATTTTCAATGACAATATTGATGTAGTTTTATAAAAAAATAAATAAAAAAGTAAACAAAATATGAAAACATAAACTGGTTTAGATTTTTTTTGGTCCTATTTACATACTACTAGAAAATCTGAACCAGGTAAAACGAAACAAAAACAAAAAACAAAATCGGCCGCTCGTTATCTTTCGAGCGTGAATTTAGAAAGCGACCTTATTTTGGGGCCCTAAAATAACTCCCTGCTGTGACGCGTTACATCGTGCATTTCCATTTCATTTGGCAACTAGAAAGAGCTCAAGTGCAGCGAAATTATATGCAGCAAATTGTGACTGTCCCAAAGAGGATTCACATACTGTTACAGTTCCCTCCCAAAACCTATGTGTTGTTTTGTTAAAGCCGTTTAGAAATCATTTAATGCAACGATGCGCATGGTGCGTTTACGTTACGCCAGACTCACATGTTGTACACATGGATGAAACCGATTCTATGCTCACTCACCTGAATGTTTTGAATATCAACTTCAGCCACTCGCACGTCCATTAAAAATGGAAAATTCAATCCAATTAGATCCGGTCCAATTCATACTGCCTTCCTCCTTTAGCCCGTCTCTTGTGTTTGTAGCTGTAGACTCCGCAGCTCAAGCAGGAGAGAAAATTAGAAATCAGGTCATCTTCCCACAAGTCGCTGCAGTTCCCTACGGGACCTCAATATACATCCAAAACGGTGTCCCCCGGCCAGCACTGTTGAGTGTCATTAACTAGAAAGTCAGTGCATCCACTCTCGATGACTTAATAGTGACACGCCCTCTGAATGGATGGATGGAAGAATATGCCTTCAAGGTGCCATACTGATCATGCAAGCAGTTTGAGAATATGAAATGAGCAGATTAAAATTTTATATCTACTAATTGACACGCCTTACACGGCAATACACCATCAATCTGGGCTAGATTGCCTGCTGGATTGCCGTCTACTAACACAATAGTGTCTGCCTTGCTCCAGCCCTCCCAGACTTCACCATTACTCTACATTATAAACCATAAAGGGTTGTACTTAAAACCCCATTAAGACAAGGGAGGGTCAAGGCTTTCATTTGAGTGGTTGCACTCTCCTACAATCAGAATTGGCATCTACTGTAATTCGCCTGGCAACTCAAGAGAAGAACATCCATTGTGCAATGGACCAGCTGGGGGGAATCAATGTTGCAAAGAGTAATGTTGACATGCAGTCGCAATGCGTAATGTAGACAAATGTGCTAAAGTCACAGGATATAACGACCATTACCATAAAATGACAAGTCTAGGTTTCTGAAATCAAAGAAACCGTTCAGAAAATACCCCCCCCCCCCCCCCCCGCCCCCCAACATGACTGTACACCAGTGCACAAAGCAAGAGTAATAAAGGCAAATCTTTTGGATAAACTACATCAGAAATTGTGAGACTACACCAGTGACTTGTAACTAAAAAATAATTAACGCTAACATACAAAAATAAAACGTAAACATAAAAACAGAAGAAAGATATGCCAGTATTTCTGTCAATGCCATGTAATGTAAGGGAGACAGACTTGAATCAATGACATTTGCATCAACCAGATTAAAAAAAAAAATATATATATATATATATATATATATATATATATATATATATATATATATATATATATATATATATATATATGCATTGTATATTATTACATTAGGGAGCGTGACTATAAAACTAAAAACAGGTGACAAGTATTGTAATTATTGAGCTGGCTCGTTTGTCATGTAATTTCAAAAAGTGGATGTAAAGTGAAAGTAAAGTGGACCTTTTACCTACATTTATAGTACGCACATGTGGTGCAGCACATTTGCCTGACAATTCAAAAGTTTTGGTTTAAAATATCAATCTCTCTGTTCTGGGTATTCCGCCTTTCCCCTACATTCTTAAAACATGCAAGTTAGGCTCAGTGAAGACTACACAGGCCAACTTTGTGAATGTGAATGTTTATGCATGCATAAGCAGTCCAGGGTGTACTACACTTCTAACTAATAAGTCATCTGGAATAGACTCCATCTCATCCAATGAGTCAAATGAGGACTAGCATGATAGAAAATGGATGGAGTGATGTACAGTACACAAGGTTCCCTTCGTCTGAACACTGTAATATATTAAAATAAAATAATAATGTAGTCCAAAAATGAGTTAGTTTTTTTTTTTTTTTTTTTTAAGAAACCATATATATATATATACACAGCACCAAATGTATAAAATGTAAGTCTGCTTTCAACTCCTATGTGTCTGTTTTTTTCTTTTTTGTTCGCTTGGATGCTGGTGGAGAGACAACTGATGGAGTCAGTGATGGATTCAAGGGTGGATCTAGGGCTGGGTTCCGGGCAAGAAGGTCCATTAGAGAGGAATTCACTTCCCCTGTGGAATATGAAAGCATGAAGAACGAGCAAAACAATAGCAGCATAAGCATACTTTCACCCACCAGGGAACATGTGCTTACCCGCGTTGTCATCTTCATTGCTGTCTTCTGCATCTGGATTGTGGAGAGAAACCCGAGCCAATGCTGCCAAATCACTTATGAAGCTTCTTTCTGCCTGCTAATGGACACGACAACACAGGAAACTGATTAACATCTTATTTCGGACCTGCTTTATATCGACTAACCTGTAGTTGTCGATTGATCCTTTCTAAGTTTTGATCCTGGGCTACTTTTCTTCGACTCAGTTCCTCACACATCATCTCCTGCTCCAGATCACACTGCTCTAACAACTTCCTTTTATGAAGCTCAACCCTGAGAAAGAAAAAAAAAAAAGCAGTAAACTCAATTTAAAGCAATTGAAAAAAGAAAAGAAAAAAGTACTGGTACTTCTTCTACCTCTGTTGAAACTTAGCAGAGGTAGGTTTTCTTCCCCAGTTGTCCAGCTCCCTCTGCAAAGCTTTGTTCAACTGACTGCTACTGGAGTCTTCCTCAGTCACATCTGTATGCAAATTAAATGACTCTAAAGTTAATGAAAACGTGGTGTAGTGTCAAGGACTGGTGTACAATAGGTAGTACACAACAATGTTGTTTTCTGTAGTTTGAACTGGTGTAGAACTGCAGCACATCATAATGAGGTGTGTATTATGTTGGCTCCCTTACTGCATTATTTTAAATTTGGATAAAAACACGGACGTATGAATGAACTAATAATGGGTCCCTAGCAACTAAAGCCAAAGGGCAGCCATTTTACGCTGCCACTTTACGCTGCCACTGTTACCGGCATTTTATGTTATTTTTTTTCCCCCGCTGAAAAAAAAACGTTATTAGTGCATGTTTTAAAAAATTTGGAATGTGGGAGGAGACCAGAGTCCCCTTTAAACAATTCAATAAATACAATAATATGTGTTATGGAGTCTTACCAAATTTTGTGTTTGACTGATGTGGCTGTAGTTTTTGAGCAATATCTTGCATGGTAGAATAGTAGCTTTGGATAAGAGCGGTAAGAGAATCTTTGGTCACGTACACACTCTCAGAAGCAGCTTCTAACAGATGGTGCTAAAAGGAAAACAATAATAAGAAATTCACAGTTTAAGTATGGAAGAAATAAAAAGAAAGCAGTTCCCTGAGAAAAAAACAAAAAAAACATGATGTACAGTGCAACACCTTCAAGCCGTCATCATGATTGGAGCTGCTTTGTGATTCAGCGAGCCGGCCCTCCATCAGCTGTAGGATGGCGTGGCTGAGGGCGTTGCCTAGCAGCAACTGCGCATGGTTCTGAAGAAGCTCCGTCCCTGTTTCCAGCTCAGACAGGAACTCCTGGTGGAAACTGTGGGTCACCAGTTGACTCTCTGGACCCAGATGCTTCTCTGCTAGGCTAGCACTGCTGTCCTATTGTTGTTAAGAGCACAAGAACAAAAAAATATGCAAGTACTTCAATATATTATTATGCTGTATATTTAGTAACTGATCAATTAAAATAGGAATAGGTAATTTATTTTTAAATGCTCTCCTCACCTTGAGAGCTGAATCAACACATGACTGGACTATGGCGGGGTCCTGCATCAGCAGAGCTCGAAAGTCTCTCTGAGACAGAACCTTCAGCTTGGACAGCCTCATCTCTTTGAGCATGTGCAGACAAAAGTGTCTGGCCATAAAGTGGCGCTGCACGCATGCCAGCAGATGCTCATGTTTCTTGTCCAGCAACTTGCCCACTTGACTGAGAAAAGGTCAGATTCAGAGTCTTTCATGAAAAAGGTATGTGTTAGCAACTTGTTACATTTAGATTAGTGGTCTTTTAGTGTCACCTGTTAAGTGCGTAGCTCTGACTGACCACCATGGCTTGCAGGATTTTTATCTGCTGGTTCTTTAGATGCTTGAGGCTGGCATGCATTAGAGCTATCGACTCAGTCCATACCTAGAGGAAAGATCCAATGAAAGCTATTTCAAACAGACTACAGTACTTTAATACAATGAAGTTGGATATTGAGCCTATGCTTAAACTCTGTAGGCAATACTGTAGTTCAGACCAGACTGGTATATTGTATATGTGACATAGAACTGGTGGGAAACAATTAGAATTAGGGCCGTTTTCAGTAATTCTGGCAAGAGCAACAGTTATAAACTCTGAAAATGTTTAATGACGAATTTTGAGACAGTCCTCCAATAAATACAACCAACCACATAGGTCGTTTTGAAAAGGTGACAAATTACGACGAAGTGTTACATTTTGTAGTTTGGCGACCTCTATTGGCCATGTTAAATAGCGCAAAAATACCAAAGAGTGTTGAACCCAGTCCGTCTACTAACTTCAAAGACGAGTGTTTAGCTGACTGAGATATTTGTCCAGTATTTGTTTTAGTGTTGACTACATGTTTTGTTAGTGTTCGCTACATGTTTTGTAACTACAACCTCACTGTGCCTTTTCCTAATCTCAACCATTAGTATCCTTTGTAAAGACGTCCACTGATTTGTTGTAGTGTTGACATATTTTCTTAGCGTTGAATAGGCTACATGTTTTATAACGGTTTACTCTACAACCTCACTGTCCCTTTTCGTAATCTCAATCAGTGTCCCATATAAAGACATAACGTCTACTGTACAACCACACTATTTAACGTGGTCGATAGAGGTTGTTAAACTACAATACATAACACTTATATTTTGGTGCATGGTAAAACAACCAATATGGTCGTTATTGTTGGAGGACTTGTTGTGAATTTTCCACACAAATAGAGACTAAATATACTCTGTGTTATCTGTACCTGTCGTTCTTGATCAATTTCAGCCACAATTTGGTCCATTTGCAGTCTAGTCGTTTTCTCCACCTGCTGCTGCTGTGCAGCAAATTGCTGCTCGACATCCAGCCACAGAGCTTGACAGCGTTCAGCTGATAGTTCACACTGGGCAGTAACAGATGTGCAAAAGATTTCCTTGGCTCGTTCTTCGAGCCTCTTTGACCAGGTGCTGCGGAGTTTCTGAACAGATGACATGTGATCAAAGTACAGTAATGGCTGTGCACATTGAAATAATCGTTCAGACAAATGCTGAACAGTATTTAAAAGACCTACTGCCCAAATGTTGCAGAGGCTTTCAGCCATCCGGTCGTCCTGCTGCAGTTCCAAATCGCACAGCTTCTGCCTTTGTTTTAATAATAGTTCTTGGTACTCCTAGTGAATAGAGTTTACATAGACACAATTACTATCGACAGGTATGTGGACTGTAGCAAAAAAGTTAGTAAATTTGCAACATTGAGTATCTCTTGCAAAGCCACAGCTTTGTCTCCAGTCATCATGGTTATGAAAACCATACATTTGCATGAGGCAGAACTGATGCACTGCAAAACTCCACAGCCAGGAGCTTTGCATGCTTATCACGGAGGAGTAAAGTGACATCCCATTATGTGCTAACCTTTGAAAGCTGCTCTGGGTCACCGTGAACTTGTCTTAGCTCCAGCACACGACTCCTCTCCTTGTTCTGGCTCTTCCGAAGCTTTTTTCGCTTTGTCTCCATTTTGCTATACTTCTCAAACAGCATCTCCTTTGTTTTCTTGGTGTAATCTGGATTGTGACGAAAAGCTTTAAATTATTTTTTACAAACTGAGAATGACTGTAGTACGTAATGATGACTGTAAACAATTAATACTATTTCAATGATGGTCCAAAACAGCAGTTTGTTGACCTTTATTGTAGGTAGCTAGAGTTAAATGATCCTTACCAGACAACTCTGAGCAAGAAATATAGAATAATCACAATTAATAATAATTTAAAGTAAAAATATAATATAATCAAATATTTGTTTCAGTAGTTTGATAAAAAATTCCATATGAAGCACTATGCTGAAGGGTGCTAATACGACTGGGCAAGTACGTTGCTGGTGGTCTGTTGGTTCACTTGCTTGTTTCCTGTGCTTGGGTTAAGTTCCCACCAGGGTTATTATAGTTTTGGAATTTTTCATTTTAGTTCGTTTTGATTTTGTTCTTTTAACTTTAGTTAGTTTTAATTAATCAGGGTAGTTCTGTTAGTTTTTATTAGTTTTAGTTATTTAATAAATGCTTAGTTTTAGCTAGTTTCAGTATTAGGGTTTTTTTTTTGGGTTTTTTTAAATGTGCGCAATAGTCAAAAAAACACCATAGGAGTGATGTCATCTTAAGGTGCTTTTCTATTGGCTGCTGCTAGATGATGTCACTTCTGTGTGACACTTTCAAACGTCCTTATTCCGGTTAATATAAAAAATAAATCTACTTAAAATCACATTTAAAATCATCTCCAAAGACTCATGCATTAATTACCAAAGACTAAAACAAAGGACATTTTTGCTATAATTGTTGTTAGATTTAGTTAGTTTTGTAAACATAAAATGTAGTTTCAGTTATTTTTTATTTTTTAAGTTTATTTCATGTTTGTTGAATTTTAGCTTTAGTTTGTTAGTTTTAGTTAACTAAGATAACCTTGGTTCCCACTCAGTGATGAAGCCTTCGGTTTGCTATCACCAGGGTTAAATGTTTGGATTTCTCATTGTAGTTGGTTTTTATTTTGTGTTGACTTTGTCTTGTTAAATTCTGTTAATTTTAATTAGTTATTTGAGCAGATATGTTAGCTTTTATGAGTTATGGTTTTAAAAATTGTTTTAGGTTTTATTAGTTTTAGTATTAGTTTTAACAAGGAATATTTATACATTTAATGGTGAATAAGTTTTGCGTAATAAATTTATGTATTTGTTAATAAATTGTGCAATAATTTAAGTAGGCTAAAGTTAACTACAATTTCAAATGAGTGTTTGACCTCCTTTCTCAACATCGAAATAGTTAAATGAACCACAAAAGCTCATAATAATCGACAAAGACGGAAATCGACATTTTCACCATAACTAGTTAGCTTTAATTTTTTTTAAAAAACATTTTCATTTTTTTCCCATTAAAATATATTTTCAATTTTAATTTTAGTTATTTTGTTGGTTTTTCTTGACTATAACAACTTGCAGTCACACACATTATTAGTGCAATAGGAGAATAACAGATAATTTATCCCACCCTCTCTGCACTGCTGAAGGCCTTCCGTCAGTACATGTTGCACTTGTAAAAGAATAGCTTCCATACAGCTGAATGTCAAAACATCCTCGCTGGTCAGCTGCTCCAGCGCCGCAGCCATCAAGCCCTGCCTCAGACATACTTCCTGCTGCACTAAGGCAGGTTGGGAGTGGAGAAGCTCAGTCAGCTCCTCCCACCATAACAGCTTCTGGTGAATTTGCTAGAAAAGAAGGGCACTTAGATGTTTTAAATCAATCCAAACAGTCGCTAAAAAAAATTACACAAATGAGAAAGCCGAATGAAGCACTGCTAACCATTAGTTGTGCTTCTTGAGCTTTCATTAGGTGATTCTCAACCAACACAAGAGTCTGGGTGAGAGACACTGTACCATCATGAGCTTCATCCACAGTGAAACTGCTGGTCCTTTTTATCACGTGCTGCCAGAGCTCCTCCAACACTTTGCTGAAACTTTTGGACTGCAAATAGGATTGGATATTATAGCACTTTAAGAATCAATATCTATATAGATTTAATCTAATTCTCTCTACAATATATGAATCCCTCATTTTTACCATTTGAAGGCTGCACTCTAGAAAATCTTTTTGAGATCTTTCCATTTCTTCCAAAGTACAAGGAACATCAACACTGTCATCAGTGGCAATATGGCCTTTTGGCAGTTGTTTCTTTAGCTCCTCCACTTCCTAAAATAACAACACATGCTTTCATACAGATTTTAAAAATGGAGGAAAAGAAAAACTCATATCCTAGCTGTATCTTTTAGAGTTCAAATGCATAGATAGCTATTTGTTACATTTTTTTTCCTTGTAAAAAAAGTTCTTACTTCAAAACACTATCTGGAATATTAATCAATATATACATTTAAAAACAATAAAATCTTAAGAGTATTTTAAATTACTATCACTAACTTGCATTTTTTTTGCCACTTAATGCTATTTTCACCTCAAACACTTCAATCACAAATATTGCATCTTCTTTATTTCGCATACCACCACATTATAACTTTCCATCAACTTCATCACC